>NC_067237.1:34981757-35581757 GCF_019924925.1 Ctenopharyngodon idella | reverse complement strand
TGAGATCGAGACTCTCGTTCCTTGGTTCTCAGGGAGCGGGGGTCCCCTCCCCTATGCCCCGTGCCGCCGTTTTCTCTGGCTTCGGCCGGGGTGACGGTGCGCCGGCGTGTAGGCAGGGTGATCTGAGGATCACGGTCAGGGCTTCCCCGCCGAGCGCCGCTCCGCGGGCCCCTGTCCCCTCTACCTCACTGCAACCGGTGGTGTTGCCGACTGAGCGTGCTGGTCCCTCTACGGAGCGACCAGCCGTTTCTTTCGGAGCACCGGCGGATGACTGCATGTCGATCGCGGCATCAGAAGGTGAGCAAGAGTCCTCGGGAGATGAGGACTCGGCTGCGTTACCTCCCTCTGGGACCGTAGCGTTGTCCGAGCCTGATCCTGAGTTGACGGCTATGCTTTCCCGGGCTGCCGAGAAGGTCGGGCTCGTCTGGAACCCTCCACCGTGTCCCGAACCTTCTCGGCTCGATGATTGGCACCTCGGGGCGGCCCGCGCTGGTCCCCAGCGCCCCGCCCCGATGCCATTCTTCCCGGAGGTGCATGATGAGGTGACCAGGTCCTGGCGGACGCCCTATAGCGTTCGTGCGAGACCTGGTCCCTCGTCCGCCTTCACCAACCTGGATGGCGGGGAGGCTAGGGGATATACGCGGATTCCCCCAGTCGAGAGGTCTGTTGCGATGCAACTGTGTCCAACGGCCTCTGGCTGGCGCGGTGAGCCGCGTCTCCCATCCCGGGCCTGTAAATTCTCGTCAGGCTTGACAGAGAAAGCTTACAGAGCCTGCGGACAGGCTGCCTCCACCTTGCATGCCATGGCCCTTTTGCAAGTTCATCAGGCAAAAGCGTTGATGGAAATGCCCCAGGGAGGTCTTGACCAGCAGCTGCTTGGGGAGCTGCGTGCCGCCACGGACCTCGCCCTCCGGGCGACTAAGGTGACGGCACGTTCTGTTGGTCAGGCGATGGCCACGCTTGTGGTCCAGCAACGCCACCTCTGGCTGACCCTTGCTGATATGAGGGATACCGACAAATATCGGTTCCTGGACTCCCCCATATCACAGGTCGGCCTTTTCGGCGACGCGGTAGAGAGCTTCGCCCAGCAGTTCTCTGCCGCCCAGAAGCAGGCTGAGGCTATCAAACACGTCCTGCCCCGGCGGTCCGCTGCTGCCTCCACCCCGCCGCCGGCAGCACAGATTGTGAAATTGTCTGTCCCGCCGCTGGCTCTTCGGAGTCCAGCGGTACCCACTTCATCACAAAAAGAGCAGTTTCCCAATCCTCCAGGTCACAAGAGACTGTGGCTGTCAGCGCGCGAGGCTCCGCCTTGCCACTCGCAGCCCACTCTCACTTCGCCAGCAGGTCCCAGTGTGATGGTCGAGGCCGCCCCCCAGCCGTCTCCCGTTCACACTGTCACCTCGCAGAGTCTGACCCCACTTCGGGCCGCTGCGCCGTCCGAGTCGGGTTCCAGCACTCTGCTTCGCTGCCCCACCCCCGGTGCGTCTGTGGTGCCTTTGGTCCCGCTGGCTCGGTGTCTGGAAGCCTGGATAGCGCTCCCCAGCCCGTCCCGCTGGCTCATTCGCACTATCAGACTCGGCTATGCGATTCAGTTCGCCCGGCGTCCCCCGGTCTTCAGGGGTGTCCACTACACTCAGGTGTCCCTGGACAATGCACCTGTTCTCCGGGCGGAGATTGCTGTCCTCCTGGCGAAGGATGCAATCGAGCCGGTCCCTCCAGCCGATATGAAGTCAGGGTTCTACAGCCCCTACTTCATTGTACCAAAGAAGGGCGGTGGGCTACGGCCAATCCTGGATCTGCGTGTCCTGAACCGGTCCCTTCACAGGCTGCCGTTCAAGATGCTTACGCAGAAGCGCATTTTCGAGTGCGTCCGTCCCCAGGATTGGTTTGCAGCGATCGACCTGAAGGACGCGTACTTTCATGTCTCGATTCTGCCTCGTCACAGACCCTTCCTACGGTTTGCGTTCGAGGGTCGGGCATATCAGTACAAAGTCCTACCCTTCGGGCTGGCCCTGTCGCCCCACGTCTTCACGAAGGTTGCGGAGGCGGCCATTGTTCCGCTCAAGGAACAGGGCGTTCGCATCCTCAACTACCTCGACGACTGGCTCATCCTGGCCAGCTCGCGGGAGCAGTTGTGCGAACACAGGGACATGGTGTTAGCTCACCTCAGTCGGTTGGGTCTTCGGGTCAACTGGGACAAGAGCAAACTCTCCCCCGGGCAGAGGATCTCTTATCTCGGTATGGAACTGGATTCGGTCGCCCGGACTGCGCGCCTCACCGAGGAGCGCGTCCAGTCAGTGTTGACCTGCCTGAGTACGTTCAAGCGCAGGACAGCGGCCCCACTGAAACTCTTTCAGAGGCTCCTGGGGCATATGGCATCCGCAGCCGCAGTCACACCGCTCGGATTGCTTCATATGAGGCCGCTTCAACACTGGCTCCGCGGCTGGATCCCGAGATGGGCGTGGCAGCGCGGTACGTTCCGTGTCCCCGTGACACCGAACTGCCGTCGCACCCTCACCCAGTGGTCGGACCCTTCGTTCCTGCGGGCTGGAGTTCCCCTCGAACAAGTGTCCAGGCATGCTGTGGTCCACACAGATGCCTCTGCCACAGGGTGGGGGGCCACGTACAACGGGCATGCAGCGTCGGGTCTGTGGACGGGGCCCCAACTGCATTGGCATATCAATTGCCTCGAGTTGCTAGCAGTACGTCTTGCACTGGGCCGCTTCCAGGAGCTGTTGACAGACAAGCACGTACTGGTCCGCTCGGACAGCACTGCGGCCGTTGCGTACATCAACCATCAGGGTGGTCTACGCTCCCGCCGTATGTCGCAACTCGCCCGCCATCTCTTGCTATGGAGTCAGAAGCATCTGAGGTCGCTTCGGGCCATTCACGTCCCAGGCGTGCTCAACCGTGCAGCCGACGAGCTCTCACGGCAGCCTCCGCTTCCGGGCGAATGGCGGCTCCATCCCCAGGTGGTCCAGCTGATCTGGCAGCGCTTCGGCGAGGCACAGATAGATCTGTTCGCCTCCCCGGAGACTGCCCACTGCCAGTTGTTCTATTCCCTGTCCGGCGGCACGCTCGGCACGGATGCCCTGGCAATCAGCTGGCCCCGGGGCCTACGCAAATATGCGTTTCCCCCAGTGAGCCTTCTCGCACAGCTCCTGTGCAAAGTCAGGGAGGACGAGGAGCAGGTCTTGTTAGTGGCTCCATATTGGCCCACTCGGACCTGGTTCTCGGACCTCACGCTCCTCGCGACAGCACCTCCCTGGCCCATTCCTCTGAGGAAGGACCTCCTGACTCAGAGACGGGGCACCCTCTGGCACCCGCGTCCCGACCTGTGGAAACTCCATGTGTGGTCCCTGGACGGGACGCGGAGGTTCTGAGTGATCTCCCGCAAGCGGTCGCAGACACCATCACTTCCGCTAGAGCTCCTTCTACGAGGAACCTCTATGCGCTGAAGTGGAACCTATTCGTCGAATGGTGTTCCTCTCAACCAGAGCGAGAGGACCCCCGATCATGTTCGGTCAGAACCGTGCTTTCCTTTCTGCAAGAGGGCCTGGAGCGAAGGCTGTCTCCCTCCACCCTCAAGGTGTATGTTGCCGCTATCGCCGCACATCACTATGCAGTTGATGGTAAATCGCTAGGGAAGCACGATCTGATCGTCAGGTTCTTGAGGGGGGCAAGGAGACTGAATCCTCCCCGGCCCCCCCTCTGTACCCTCTTGGGATCTGACCCTGGTTCTTACATCTCTCCGGGGTCGTCCCTTCGAGCCTTTGCAATCAGTCGAGTTAAAAGTACTGTCCCTAAAGACCGTCCTCCTGGTTGCATTGGCCTCGCTCAAGAGGGTAGGGGACCTGCACGCATTTTCGGTTGACGAATCGTGGCTGGAATTCGGGCCCGGTGACTCTCACGTTATCCTGAGACCCCGGCCTGGATATGTGCCCAAGGTTACTACCACTCCCTTTCGAGATCAGGTAGTGAACCTGCAAGCGCTGCCTTCGGAGGAGGCAGACCCAGCCCTAGCTTTGCTCTGTCCCGTCCGCGCTCTGCGCCTGTACGTGGACAGAACGCGAAGCTTCAGGACCTCAGATCAGCTCTTTGTCTGTTACGGAGGCCAGCAGAAGGGAAAGGCTGTCTCCAAGCAGAGGATGGCCCACTGGATAGTGGACGCCATCGCCCTGGCGTATGAGTCCCAGGGCGTGCCTTGCCCGCTCAGGTTGAGAGCCCACTCCACCAGAGGAGTGGCCTCTTCCTCGGCGCTGGCGCACGGTGCCTCGCTGACAGATATCTGTAGAGCTGCGGGCTGGGCGACACCTAACACGTTCGCTAGATTCTATAGCCTTCGTGTAGAACCGGTATCTTCCCGTGTACTCGCTTCCACCAGCCGATAGACGCGAAGAGCCCGTTCTAGTGTCGGCTTGCAATGCCACTCCCGCCCCCTGGGCCGGATACGTGCATCCTTTTTACTCCAGTCGAGTTCCCCGCTTGGCGAACCCTGTCGAGTTCCTCCGCCTCCCCCTTCGGCTCGGACATTGCGGAGTGTCTGATGCCAGGCCAAACCTCTGTCACCGACGTTGACGTTTGGCTGGGTTCCACATGTCGTGACCCCTCCACGTGAGTGGTCCCATGTGTGTATTTGTCCACGGTCAACTCCCTACGGCGAGCCCGTGTCTTTCCCTAGCAGAGCCAGCTCTGCTGTCACCTGTCAGATGAGTCTCCCCCTACCCAGGTGGAGCCATCCCAGGGACTCCATATGCGTACTGCCCACGGCCAGTCCATATGTGTACTCTCCATGTAAATTCTTCCCCTACGGGTGGGTAGTGGTCTCCGCAGCGTCCCCTACGGGTTCGCTTCCCCAGTGTAGTCTAGTTTACTTAGTGGGTATGTCGGAACAGCAGTAGACTCTCTCGGCGTAAGCTCGCCCCCTTCCCCGTCCCACTGGTGCGCCGGGTGGCTAGAGCTTGCGCTGGGCACTGGAAGGGGTTCATACTGTGGCGCTTTATTTGGGATCCCAATTCGTCGGTCACTACTGACGTACGTCGAACGTGACCGACTGAAAGGGAACGTCTCGGTTACGTATGTAACCCTCGTTCCCTGAAGGAGGGAACGGAGACGTACGTCCCGTCGCCACAGTTGCTGTACCCTCGCTGTAGTGCGGACTAGATTGTCTCCTCAGCGAAAAACAGAGTGCGATTGCATCTGCTCCCCTATTTATACCACCTGGCGGGGGCGGTGCGCATTATGCAAATATCGCACGCCAACTCCATTGGCCTGTTGTAGTTCACTCGAAGCTGATAGGGCTCTCTAGCGATATCCCAATTCGTCGGTCACTACTGACGTACGTCTCCGTTCCCTCCTTCAGGGAACGAGGGTTACATACGTAACCGAGACGTTCCTAGGTGATACAGAACTTCTGCTTAAGGCCCGACAACTCTGCATATAAAGGGTGTCAAAACTCAAAGCCACAGCCCTGCAGAGCTTAGTTCCAACTCTTCCCCAAATCCATGTAGTTTTCAAATAAGCCTGAAGGACTTGATTAGCTGGATCAGGTGTGTTTAGGAACTGAGTTTGTCACCCCAGCTGTAGATGTTGGTTCTGCTGTTTAGAGCTGGTCTGTTCCTTTAGACTAGTCTCTCTTCTGCAAGTTGGTTGTAAATGAGAGTTCAGTTGTTTGCTTGAACTTTAAAGTTTGTTTCTTTTGTGAGCATTTCACAAGCAGGTTTCTCATACTGGGGTTCTCTATTTTATTCTGGCTTAATCTATTTTAATTTTGGCTTTGTCACTGTATCGGTGGTGATTGCCAAGGCAGAAAAATAAACAAAAATTATACTGAGATTATGGATGTCCAGTGTATCTGAAACTTGCCCCCATTTGATAGACACTGTTGTAGATATTACTGTATGCAGAAAGGTTGTTGTACAGCGTTACATGTATTTGTCCTTTGCATTCTTGACAGGGACATTGCATACAGGATAATACCCGGACAATGGACAGAAAAAACAGGCCTTGATTTACAGGTTGGCTGTCTGTGCGTCTGTCTATCTGTCTGTCTATCTATGAAATTATGCTTATTCCCTCCTTTCATTATATTTAAGGGTTTTCCAGGACAACCATATGGAAACGACTGTGGCATATTCATGTTGATGGTAAGGTGTACAATATGTTGGTGGTTAATATTATATTCATTTTGCCCTAATACTAACTTGTCTTTCATTTATAGTCTGCATTGTACATTGTGCTGGATGCCCCATTTGACTATACAATTACATATATATATATATATATATATATAAACTTTGAGACAGTGTAGCTTACAAAGGGCATAAACTTTTATGTTTTGAGCAGCAGCCTGTATTTAGGTTGCAAAAGAGGAAGTTTGAACAAATTTCTCAGGTAAAAGCATCTACTTGGGAATCATGAGGTTAAAAATGGCATGTTATCATAAAAAAAATAGCTAAACTTGTGCTGTTTTTTTTCCACTAACAGGAAAAGCCACATACAACAGGTAACTCATACCTTTTACTTTGTTGCAGCTCCTCAGAAAAAGTACCAGTTACTTTTTAAAAAGGTAGTACTAAAGATAACAGGTTCAAATTCAATCTTCATATGTTTTTTAGGAAGATGAAACAAAAGGTTTCACCCCTGAGTCTGCACCGGAGAAGCAGGTGGCTCCACGAAAAGTAGGTTTTATTAGAGGGGTTGCAGCCATTATTGTTCATCATATTTTTAATAATCCTCTTTTGCATTGTTATTTCTTAGGTGCGTATCATGACGGATCATAAGATTGCCAGTCAGTGGTGCTTGGAGAACTTGCGTGATCTTCTTGGCTTCCTCGTATACTGTGCATGGAGGATGAAGAAGCCATTGAGGCCTTGGAACAGTTCTTCAGTGCATAGTGTATAGAGGAAGATCTTGTAAAGCCACTGATGTTTGTCTTTACATTTATGCAGGACATGTATACAATTTTAGAAAATGTGGTGGACAACATGCACCTCAAAATCTTTTGTCGCACAAAAAAAAAAAAAAGAAACAGTTGTCCATTTCTTTGTTTCATGTAATGTTTTTCTAGATTTTTTTTTTTTTTTACAATGCTAAGTATAAACATTTACAAAACTCAACAATCACCAACTGCTGTGTGTTGATTTTTTTTTTTTTTTTTTTCTCTGGTGTATCAGTTTAATAACCAGTGAAGTTTGTTTTTTGTTGTTGTTTTTGTTCAAGATTCTTTAATGAATAAAAACAGCAGAATAGATGTCTTTTGTAACAATAAACACTACACTTCAAAGGTTTGGTAATAGTTTTTTTTATTATAATTTTTTTTGTTGTTGAAAGAAATTAATATTTGTATTCAGAATATATATGTTCATTTGTTAAAATGTGTAAGTAAAGATGTTTTTAGAGAAGAATTTAATATTGAATAAATTTGTTCTTTTTTAATTTTTTATTTTTCAAAGAATCTTTAGAATAAAATTATAACAGGCTATAAAAAGAATTATGCAGCAAAAGAATTAAGTTGTTTCCAACATTGATGATTAATCAGCGTATTAGAATGATTTCTGACATGTGACACTGAACACTAGAGTAATGGCTGATGAAATTTCAGCTTTGCATGACAGAAATAAATACATTTTTAAAATATATTACAATACAAAACTTTTGAATAGCAATATTTCAATATTACTGTATTTTTTGCATCTGTACTTTTCATCAAATAAATCCAGCCTTGATAAGCATAAGAATTAAAAATCAAATAAATGAAAATCTTACTGAGAGTGCATCTTGTCTGCAGCCAGGCCCTATTGAAATTACTTGCCAGTTATCACTGTAAAGCTGCCTTGACACAATCTGCATTGTAAAAAGCGCTATATAAATAAAAGTGACTTGTACATGTAGGATTGTTGGTCGGTGTAGTATTTGTCCCACCCCTCCTCCAATGTGATTGGAGAGCTGGGTAAAAAGTAACAGTGACGAGCGTTGCATTTTATTCAAAGTTGAACAGTTTTCAACTCTTAACTACAAAAAAAAAAAAAAAAAAAAAAAAAAAAAAAAAAACGATCTCTTGCAATATATTATGGTGGATCTTATTTTATATTATGGTGGATGCAGGAAAATGCAGTGTCATCGGGATGCCTAAAAGAACACAGAACGTTCGAATGTTTTACTCACCATTTACACATCGTAAGGAGCATACCAACTAACATTTTGAAAATACGAACATTTTTCATGAATCCGAAAAATTATGTCAGAACGGCTATACGAACGACGAACGATTTAAACAAAAATTCGTTCTGCTTGTGTTTTATGAATGAGGCCCAATGACTTTATGCTTTGTGCCAGTGGTGCCAGTGGTTCTTGCAGTTCTCATTTATCCAATAAAACACCAGAGGGAGTGCGTGATTTAGTCGCATGCACTAGCCTAAGGCCACCACATCAGCTGAATTATATCACTTGGAATGTTATGACGGCATTATAAATAACAGCACTGTTCAGTCAATCAATTTTGATCAGTGTTTTACTTTTTTTAATTAATGATTTTTTCCTATTATGATTTATTTTCTATTATTCTATTATACTATTCTTTAAAGGATTTTCATATGTGTGGTCAATTTTCATAAATTACTGAGAGCTGCGTATAGGCGTATCAGTCTAATAAGTTTCTCAGTAACCTACACACTGACGGACAACCACATGATGTGTGATGTTCATAAAGCTTAGGCCTATATTTGGAGCAAAATGAGCTTTTTACATCTGTGGGTTTCAGTCATGTGATCGGTTTATATGACACGAAAGGGGGAGAGACAGTCATCATCTTCATCATTGCATTTCGAAGAGAAGACGGAATCAATAAAAGGCTCTCTGTTTTATGAGTTTAGGCCTATTTCTTATTTGTTTTGTTTTGTTGCGTTTTTAGTCTTACAATTATGTAAGCTATTAATTACTATTTTGGTGAGTTTTAAATCTCGAAAACGCAGTTGCGATAGAATCTAAATGATTATAAAATGTAAAGCACAAACTTTATGACTCTTGGTCGGTATAAGTCTCAGGCGGTACCCAGTAAAGAGCGCAAGTTTGCGGACTTCGACTGTGCTGTGCAGCAGTAATATTGAAAGGTATAACATTGCTTCTGTTCATTTCTTATAGATGTATTGTTTCGATTAAAATCTCTAAAATTACAATATCTCATTTTGGACCTGCTAGAATTGGTCGTTTTATACTGGTCGACTTATACTGAATTGTCTATTAAAGGTGTGCTGAAAGAAAAAAAAAACAGACTCTAACAGACTCAAAAAGGCTGAATGAGGACGGACACTATAGGAGCATGAATGACTCGTCGCGCCATCACTTCAGCATGAAATACATGGACTACATGTATAATACTAAAAATAACATCACTTCGAACAGCAGTGCAACTCCCGGTGACATGAATGCAACAGGAATCGCCCAAATCATGATCCCTCAGGAATTGTTTCTTATGCTCGGCTTGATCAGTTTGGTGGAAAACATTTTGGTGGTGGTGGCCATAATCAAGAACAGGAATCTCCACTCGCCCATGTATTATTTCATATGCTGTCTGGCGGTGTCTGACATGCTGGTGAGCGTAAGTAATGTGGTGGAGACGCTCTTCATGTTATTGACGGAGCACGGGCTGCTGCTCGTCACTGCAAAGATGTTACAGCACTTAGATAATGTGATCGACATTATGATCTGCAGTTCTGTCGTGTCCTCGTTGTCGTTCCTGTGCACTATTGCCGCGGACCGCTATATCACCATCTTTTACGCACTCCGGTACCACAGCATCATGACCACGCAGCGCGCCGTGGCCATCATCGCGGTGGTGTGGCTCACCAGTATCACCTCTAGCTCATTATTTATCGTTTATCACACTGACAACGCGGTCATCGCCTGTCTCGTCACGTTTTTCGGCGTGACATTGGTGTTCACGGCGGTTTTGTACCTGCACATGTTCATCCTGGCGCACGTCCACTCCAGACGCATCATGGCCCTCCATAAGAGCCGCCGACAAGCCACTAGCATGAAGGGAGCCATCACTCTGACCATACTGCTCGGTGTTTTCATTATCTGCTGGGGGCCGTTTTTTCTCCACCTCATCCTTATCCTCACTTGTCCCACAAACCCTTACTGCAAGTGTTATTTCAGCCATTTCAACCTGTTTCTGATACTTATAATATGCAACTCGCTTATAGATCCTCTCATTTACGCGTATCGCAGTCAGGAGCTGCGCAAGACCCTCAAAGAAATAATTTTTTGTTCATGGTGCTTTGCAATATGATATAGCCTATTCTTTCTAGAGTTCTAATGTTTATTTTTTGAAACGCGTGGAGGATTATCGTATGACGTAAAAAAACTCAATTTTCAGCCTTCTTTTCTCCCTCTCTACAGAAAAGACTGGATACTGAGGGACACAAAACTTTTTTTTTTTATAAAATAACCATTTGACCAACTCTATTTTTGATTTACTAAAACAATGCTTAATTGGATAGTTTAAACCCCCCAAATAAATGCATCATTCATCAGAAAAAAGTGGGGAAATTGTATCAATACAGCATCCGTAGATGCCTCTGTCAAAGAATAAAAGCTCTGCATAAAAGACAGTTTAATCTTAAGCAACTTCAATTTATTGCTGGGAGAAATATACACTGCATGCAGTGTCAGTTTCAACTCACCTACCTTTAACGTAATACCACTACACATTACCTTTGCTCTCCATGATTTGATCGGAACAATGTGTATGCCACAATCTAAATATTGGCCAAACTAACTAAGGAATTGTCATGACACCATGATTTTTAAAGACAACCTGATGAGTATTAGAAATCCATCTTCAAAGCACTTATCCTCTGCAGGGTCACTGGGAGAATTAGATTGATGGGGAAAATTAAAATTGATGGTCGTTCAGTAGTGCATGCATTATTCAGGAGATTTTATTTTTCATGTTTTTATAAATTATAATTTGGCAACTCAAAAAACAAACAAAAAAAAAAAAAAACAGAAACCTAATAGTGTACCTAACCTGTATGTTTCAGTTGTTTTATGAAATGTTTATAATGTTCATAATGCTGTAATAAGAAAATATGAATAGCATATAGTAAATGCATCACCACAGTTTGCAAATCAGTGCTAATTACAGTTTAATTTGAACAAACACTGATTTGATGTGAAATCCTTTGTGTAAGAACAACAGTTGTCTGCTTAATGAATTCTACAGTTTCAGGCTTTAACCAAGTGCTGCTGTTGTCAGAATAGTCATAAAAATTCAAAATGTATTTTTTTTTCTTAATAAATAATATTAAAAAAATAATATTAACCAAGTCCTAATGTGATTCTTTTGAACAGAACTATGTGGTGAAAGCTTGACAAGCAGCTTTTTAAATTTGCTCTTCCACACAAACTTTTTTTTTTTTTTGTCTTTTATCAATCTTTTATCACTTTTTAATCCATTAGATACTCTATTGACTTTTTTGACTCTTTTCCTATTTGGTGTAATTTAAGCTCATCACAAGCTTTTTCACGTGTTTGAGATGTGGCTGTGGGCAAGAGAACTGATTTGAGTGATGGCAGCCATCAGGGCCACATGCCATTTCATTAAGCCACTAAATCTTCTGTCCCTCATGGAGAACACATGGTTCTCTTGTTTTAACATACACTGAATCCAAAGCTATTCTCTTAAAAATATACTACAAAGACTATGTATAAAAAAAGAGACTTTTTAAGAAAAACTTTTACCAAACAGCATAATCTTTGTCAGATTACAGACAGACTGGTACTGTTACTATTTATGGAAAACTTGACTACATACCCTGTTAATAAACCAAATCTTTGTACAGAACAGTCTAAATCAGGACCTGTTATCTGTCACAAACAGTGACAAATTGTGGCTTTAAGAACTAAAACAACAACCAGAGAGAACCAATATTTCTCTCACAAATCTTTTCTCTCTGACTTAATGTTCGCCCCTTTATAAGGTAGGTTAGTAAGTGGCCACTAGTACTTGGGCATCAAACTCATGACTTACATACATAGGCCATTTTTAATTAATAAACACCAATGGTGAGCACAGACATACATGCCATTTTATTGTGGGCTAGTAATATTATCGCACATCTCTATATATAAAGTTAGATATACAAGTATATCCAACTTTACCTGCATGCATAAGGTATTTTCATGTAAAGCAAATTGTGAACCAGCTCTAATCTGCTAAATGCAACAATAAGGCATGAAGTTATTAAGATATTATTAACAATACCATCATGATTTTTTGTAACAATGTGTATTGTGAATGTGCTGTACAAATAAATTTGGCTTGACATGCACAAAAGTCCAGAAATGTCTGCATATGGTATGTACTATTTTCAAAGACCAGAAGCTAGATTGGATAAATGTAATAAAACTGTTAATATTAAAGTTGCACTACATTTTTTGGTCAGCGTATAATCTGTGTTCAAAACTGTGTTCATGCCTTAATTAAATTTTAAGGTATTTCAGATTTAGGAGTAAATTTTAGTCTCACATCATTATCTGTCCTGCGTATTTATGTCGTATCTGTAAACAGAAATAAAGAAATGTCATTCCCAACTCATTGGAGAAGTTTGGCTTTACTGCAGTATGTTATAACGAACTACTTAAAATGTAGGATATCAAAACAGATAAAGAAAAATTTCAGTATACACCAAATAAAATATCATATCTGAGAGACATGCAAGATATACAAGGGAAGTTGGGGAATTGCAAAACTGTAAAGCAGAATATAAAATAAGCCCTGCCCTATCAAGACCCGAAGCAAAATCAGAACATCTCAGACAAAATCTGGGCTAGGTTCTAAAAAAGAAACAAAGGAGACCTTAGTTATCCAAGCAGGGCTTATGAAATCATAGACTCAAAACAGCTTACAGTACTATAAAAAAAAAAAATTCCATCCTTTCCTAGTCTGTTTGCCAAGTGTTCTTTTTATTGGCCATGCATAAAATTGGATTATTTTGCTTGTAAAACATGGTCCTATTGTAGAACACCTACTATGTGTTTCTTTCTAGATGTTCATGATGCATGTCTGTGAGAAAACAACCTTTTAACAAAGTGAAAGAAAGAAAGAAAGAAAGAAACAAACAAACAAACAAAAAAGAAAGAAAAAAAGGAAAAGAAATTCAATCACCTGTTATTGTCAGACCAGCCATTCAACTGGACAGCATATTTTGGCAATGTTAAATTTGCACATTTGTTTGATATGTTTAAACATTGCATAGGAAAATCTTGTGCAGCCCTCAATACTTTAAATATAGAGTGAAATGTAGGAGACCTTTGTTTTCTTAGTTTTTAATGCATATAGAAAAATACCTCCACATTTGAGGAAAATAATGTCAATAAAATAAATTAATCTCTCTTCCACTACACTCTCACGTGCATTTGGTGTGTTTACATTTCCAGAGACTAACTAGAGTATAGTTGTATAGTCTGCTGTATTAATTTTCACATTTCCTGTGAAAATTTTCTTTGGTTTTTCTATATGGGTAATGTGTAATGTCACTTGTATTTAGTGTTTATGTATTTAGTGTATATATAGTTTTGTTCGGTTGTATTTGAGTGTGTGCGTGCACACATATCTTCCTATAGTCTTCCTTAATTGTAAGTTCTTGTCTTGACTAAGTAATGTTAAGCTTTGTATAAGTTTTTCTTTGTATATTGTTTTTGGATATATTCACCTAGTTTATCTGAATAAAAGCTATGATTAGATCAACACCTTGATATACAAACTTTTAAATTGTAGCATTTACATGTACAACTTTCTTTGAAAATATAAGTTAACAGTTCAGTGGTTCATAACTGGCTTAACAGCTTCATTAGCCTACAAAGTATGTAGCTCATTCAGCAGACTCCAGCACTAAACTGCCCGATCAGAGTCATATGACTCTATTGGCTATGGAATGCAATAATGAAAGTGCTTAATTAGGTCAAGTACGTATGTGGGCGGAGGGGGGGTTACAATTAGATTTAGTTAAGCCAGTTGCTTTATTTCTTATAAGGGTCAACACAGTCAGATAACTTTTAGAAGCCTTTATGTGCTACTTTAAAAATCATTTTCCAAAAAAATTTCTTTGAGTGATTTATTGAAAGCAAAATGTGTTTGATCCTTAACTAACTTAACTAACAACTAATCCATTTATCTGGCACAGTTAGACAAATCCACTTTATGATGTCACTGATCTTTATAGTTAAAACACTGTTTCAGTATCTGCAACACAGAATACCAGTAATGTGAATTATGTAAAAACTGTACCTTTATAATTTTAATGCATTTGGGAATATCATATACACAAAGGTTACTATGGCTATCCAAATTACACTGTGACATCAGCGCAGTGTGGGCCGTCTTGTGCGTTGAGAGACCCCATTTCGCGTGTCGGTGTATTTTTGTAACCTGTAATACCTTGGACTATGGATGGGGCTGCGCTAACGCAGATTGATGCTGAGGATTCTGAGCGTACCGTAGCATTCTCAGCCTGCTCGAAATATGCCATAGTAGAGAAAGAAGCTCTATAGCCTGTGTCTTGTACAATCCCCTTTAGTAGTAGCTCGGGTAGATGAATTGCGGTTTTATCAGGAGGCAGTTGATATCACCTTTTTTCACCTTTATTTATATAGCGCTTTTTACAATGTAGATTGTGTCAAAGCAGCTTTACATTGATAACTGGTACATTGTTTGACTGCACAGCAGCTCTTAAAGAATAGTGTCAATGCAGGCAGATCAAAAGCACTGTTGAATATCAAAATGTCAAGTCAAGTGTCCCCAACTAAGCAAGCCAGAGGCGACAGCGGCAAGGAACCCAAACTCCATCAGGTGACATCAGGTGGCAGACAAGTGGCAAATTGGTGTTAAAATGGAGAAAAAAAAACCTTGGGAGAAACCAGGCTTAGTCGGGGTGCCAGTTCTCCTCTGGCCAACAGTGCTTTGTTACAATTCAGGTTGCTATCATAAGTCCAATAGGATCGCAACATTAAAAGTATTTATTTCAGTTCCATCCAATTGAGGATCGTATTCATCACGCCGATATGTGAGATAATCATGGCATTAATGTATAACTTTGAGGCCTCAGTAGTATTAATGTATAACTTTGAGGCCAAAGTAGTTAAATTATTCATGTAGCTAAAATTTACCAAATTAACTTTTATTTTGTTCCCAACTTTTTTAACTTGTTTTTGAATGTAAGTTGTGAGTCTACTATGCCTAAATATTTACTCATGCACTACTGATAATCTTTTTTAACGGAAGAGTTCTAGTTAGTCTCTTATTGCAATGGCCTACAATTTAATAAAATAAACATCTTATACAGACACTTCATATGGTATTCGATGATTTGTTAATTGCTTTTAATAGATTACACTTTCAATAAGGTGTTTTTACATATGTTTTGGCTGAATTTTCATTGCATTTACACTGGCATCACCAGCGTGTGGTGTTTCGCACGCTTTGAACCAGTGAATAATTTTGCTATGCCATAACAAAGAGTATAGAAGCCAAGAGGGGAAACTCTGATGCTTTTTTTGGTAACAGCCACGAGATGGCGCTTCGGGAACACGGCCGCCATTTTGGGGTGAAAATGCCAACAACATTCTATCTGTTTCTGTATATCTATACTAGGGATGCACCGATACCGATACCAAGTTCATGTACTCGTACTCGTACTCGTAAAAATACCCCCGAAACTAAAGACCGATACCTCACGTGACGTAACTGACAGAATTTTCCGTGCACAGAGATAATGTCCTCAAGGGAGTGGAAATACTTAAAATGAATGATGACAACACACACATTGCGAACTGCATGCTTTCAATCATAATTCGTTATCGATTAGTGAAGGCGGGAAAGGCGGAATCGCGCTGAATGACACAGACCAGAAGTGCTCCCTCTCACGCGCGCTCTCTTTCTTTTTCTTGCGCGCGATCCCAGTTCTCTCAGACAGCGCGCGATCAGTTCTCCTTGCGCCTGAATGGTCAAATGTACACATAGTTGTCAAAATGTCCATGGTGTGGAGTATCTCACGTAAATACAGTCGGTTAAGGCTTAAGTGGACGTAAACATTTGGGTGAAAACAGGATATGTGTCAGTATCCATGGATTCAGTCTTAAAGGGACCGTAGCCTATATTTGTCATTAATGTTAATAAAACAATAAAATATGTTAAATAAATGTATACATGGTAAATAAACCTACTGTATCTGAAAAACAAGTTTATTTAATTTGTATCTCTATAGTTGTCACAGACATGCCAGGCTCCAACACCCTCCAATCACAGCGCACTCTATCTCCTGAGTACTGATCACACACACCTGCACCTCATCAGCACGCCAATCAGCACCAGTATAAGAGACACTCACACTCACTCAGTCACTGTCCGGTCTCGTTCGCATCTAGACTTACCTACATGCTTACCTCAAGGACTCCCAGCGATCTACTTACCTGTCTCCAGCGTTTCCAAGTTTCCTCCTGTGTTCCCAGTCTGTGTGTGAGTGTCTCCTGTCTCCAGCGTTGTTGCTATCCACCGTCATCCAGGATCTTCACCTCTACAAACACAAAGGACAGTATCATTCATCTACTTAACACCATTCACTCAGAAGTTCACCTCATACTCACCTGCATGACTGTTTACTCTGCTGTGTGTCAAATAAACATCCTTATCTGTGATCTCCTGTCTCCGACCCTTCTGTACTGTAACAGAAGACCGGACCAAGACCGTTAGACACCAGCATGAGTCATCCGGATCCCTTCCAAGAGCTCGTTGACGCTTTGCGCCGAGCACTCACCGTCAACCCGTCATCACCACCACCAGCGATCACCTCCGTCAACACAACCACCACTCCTTCACCGCCTGTGCACGCCAGTCCCATGGCCAAACCGGCGCCCTTCTCTGGTTCGGCGGAGGATTGCAGCGGATTCCTCCTGCAATGTTCGCTGGTCCTGGAGATGCAACCGCACTACTATCCCACCGAAACCTCCAAGGTAGCGTTCATAATTTCACAGCTACAGGTCAAAGCACTGCAATGGGCCGATTCCATTTGGTCTCAAAATAATCCTGTCACTCAGTCTTACTCCGGCTTCGTAGCTCACTTCAGGGAAGTCTTCGGGAAGCCAGCCTCGGACTCTTCAATAGGTGAGAGGCTGTATAATTTTAAACAAGGCACAATGACTGTGAACGACTATGCTTTGCAATTCAGAACGCTTGCTGCTTCAAGTGGTTGGAACGAACAAGCCCTGATAACCACCTACCGTCAACTGTTGGACCCTCGAGTGCGGTTTCATCTCGCTGCGTACAAGGTTTCCATCGGGCTCGAATGCTTCATCTAACTCTCCATACACTTCGCCACTCGTATGCAGTCGTGTCTCGAAGAGCACCAGGGCCAGCCGCTATTCAACACCGCTCTCCGTCGACCAGAGTCCGTCAGTCCTCCAGAACCAGCCCACGAGCCCATGCTATTGGACAACTCCAGACTCACGTCCACTGAACGGCAGAGACGACTGACCCAGAATCTGTGCCTCTATTGTAGTGCCCTTGGGCATGTAATCTCCACATGGCCAATTCGTCCTCCTCGTCCCATGGTGAGTGCCGTCATTCCCTCTATAAATAAAATGAAGCCACTCACCACTGCTGTAAACCTTACTGCTGCTGATGTTTCCATTCCAGTTGTTGCCCTCCTCGATTCTGGGTCAGCAGGCAACTTTATCTCCGGCACCCTCTGCCATCAGCTCAAGCTCAAGACCTCGGCTACGCCGTCCACCTACCAGATCCACTCAGTAACGGGAAAGCCTCTCAGTAGAAGACACGTACGTTGGAGTGTCGGACCCATCCAACTGCAAGTGGGGATTCTCCACGTGGAAAAATTACATCTGCTGGTTCTGGAGGAATCCACCGCTGACGTGATATTAGGGTGCCCCTGGTTGGAGCAGCACAACCCAGTCATCTCCTGGAAGACCGGCGAGATCCTGAAGTGGGGCGGAACCTGTTTCTCAAGCTGTTTTTCTGAGTTTCCAGTTCCATCGTCTCCTCGTCCTGAACACCTCTCTGTCTGTGCCACATCCATCGAGAGCCCAGTAGAAAAATGCTTGGTGGATATACCACAGTGTTACGCCCCCTTCGGTGACGTCTTCTGCCCGCAGCGAGCTTCCAAGCTGCCTCCACACCAGCCATGGGACTGCGCCATCTATCTGCTTCCGGGTGAGTCAGTGCCCAGGGGAAGGATCTACCCCCTGTCGATCCCGGAGGAGAAGGCCATGGAGGATTACATCAAGGAGGCCCTGGCGCAAGGTTACATCCGCCCGTCTACTTCCCCTGCTGCTTCGAGTTTCTTCTTTGTGGCAAAAAAGGACGGAGGCTTGCGGCCATGTATTGATTACCGAGCATTAACAACATCACCGTCAAATTCAGATACCCCCTTCCTCTCGTCCCAGCTGCACTAGAACATCTTCGTGGTGCCACTGTCTTCACCAAGTTGGACCTCCGCAGCGCGTACAACCTCATCCGGATACGTGAGGGGGACGAGTGGAAGACCGCCTTCGTGACCTCTACTGGACATTATGAGTATCTTGTTATGCCGTATGGCCTGGTCAACGCCCCCTCCGTATTCCAGGACTTCATACACGAGGTGCTCCGCGAGTTCCTCCACAAGTTCGTCTTGGTTTACATCGATGACATCTTAATCTACTCCCGGAGCTTGGCCGAACATCGCCACTACGTTGCTGAGGGAATTCCATCTCTTCCTGAAAACCGAGAAATGCTCCTTCCATCAGCCCTCAGTGCAGTTCCTTGGGTACAACATCGACAGCAGTGGCATCCGGAGGTGGTACTTCTGTACTGTAACAATAGTATTTGTTGTAATGTTTGCAATTTGTTTGTAAATTTCTTTTTATATAACAACAATTATATATATATTGGTAATTATGCCCTTTGAAGGTTATTGGACACTGTGAAATTTTTGTTCTTTAAGTTTGTGACAAGCACATAAAAATTATTACTTTTTTCATTAGAGTAATAATAAAGAAGCTGTCCTACATTCATTCACTGTGTTGTGCTTGGATAACTGCAACATCACCAAAAAAAAAAAAAAAAAAAAAGAGAGAGAGAGAGAGAAAGAGAAATTAATAAATGTATAGGCATCGCTATCGGCGAGTAGTAGAGAAAAAAGTATCGGTACTCGTACTTGGTCCTTAAAAAATGGTATCGGTGCATCCCTAATCTATACAGAAACAGACAGAATGACAACGAAAGTCACCCAATAT
This sequence comes from Ctenopharyngodon idella, assembly GCF_019924925.1. Classification (NCBI taxonomy): domain Eukaryota; kingdom Metazoa; phylum Chordata; class Actinopteri; order Cypriniformes; family Xenocyprididae; genus Ctenopharyngodon; species Ctenopharyngodon idella. The sequence goes on along the minus strand of NC_067237.1, from coordinate 35,562,470 downwards.
CGGCGATTCTCACAGCCAAACCAGAAGCACAATAGAAAATTCAAAAATTAATATTTGATATACTACTTTGATATTAATATATCATCAGTAAATTTTATGACACCTACAGTAAATATTGTATTGTCTTATAGTGCCCTCCATAAGTATTGAAACAGTAAAGACAAAATTACTCTGTTAGCTGTGGTGTCAAGACATCTATAAATATGATTAAAAGATTAATATGAGGCAGAATGTCACATTTTATTATTGACTGTTTCAACAAAATGTTTTACCAACTAAGAAGAACAGCACTTTTAGAGTTTCATCCCTCTGCCTAATGTGAGCATAAGTATTGGGACGGTTTAACTTAAAGCAAATTTAAGATAATATTTAATTTTAAATTCCTTGCAAGTAATCACAGGAGCGAGTCTGTGACCCATAGACATCACCAGACTCTTGGTTTCACACTTTGAAATGCTTTTCCAGGCCTTTAATGCAGCCATTTTCAACGGTTGCTTGTTTTTTGGAGTTTCTGCCTTTAGTCTCCTCTTCAGCTGGTGAAATGCTTGTTCAATAGGATTTAAATCTGTAGACCTGGCCAATCTAAGACCACACTTTTGCTTTCACACTTTGATCAAGATTAATCTTTGTCTCATCTGTCCATAAAACTCTGTTCTAAAACTCTACTGGCTCATCTCTGTGTGTTTTTGCAAATTCAAATTGGCTTTCCTATTTTTGGTACTGATCGAAATTAAAGGGAATGTCGAAATTAAAGGGAATGAAGAAGATAAATTAGCTAAACAAGCAGTAGATGATGAAATGGTAGAAATTGAGCTACTACATAGTATAAGAGAAATAAAATCAGTAATAAAAGAGAAAGTGATTAAAAAGTAGCAACAGTATTGGGATAATGAGAATAAAGGGAGACATTTATATGCAATACAAAAGAAAGTGGGTAAAGGTAAAAAAAAAGTGGGAGAAATAGGAGGGAGGAAAATATAATTACAAGACTAAGAATGGGACATACAGGTTTGAATAAAACATTACATTTAATATCTAAACATCCAACGGGATTGTGCGAGAAATGTGGACAGTGAAACTGTAGAACATGTGATTATTAATTGTAAGGGTTATGATGTAGAAAGAGAAGTGCTAAGAGAAGAAGTATGAAAGAATGAAGGAAAAGAGTTAACATTAAAAAAATATATTAGACTCAGCTATAGGAAATAGTACGGTAAATGTGGTGGTTCAATTTCTGAATAACACAGGGTTAATGAAGAGAATGTAGGATAAGTATATATAGAGAGGTAGATGCTCTAGCAAATGCTAGTGTGGGTAAAAGGGAAAGAATATCTGAAGTTTAAATAAGGATACAGTGGGATATTGGGAGTTAAAAGGAATTTGGGTGGAAACTGGGGGAGCTGAATAAGCAGCAACAGTGTTTTTTTTTTTTTTTTTGGATCGTTTCTGATCCAAGCTACCTGATGATGGCAGTAACGCACTGTTAAAGGATTAGTTCACTTCTGAATGAAAATTTCCTGATAATTTACTCACCCCCATGCCATCCAAGATATTCATGTCTTTCTTTCTTCAGTCGAAAAAGGTTTTTGGGGAAAGAAGGTTTTTGAGGAAAACATTCCAGGATTCTTCTCTATATAATGGACTTCAGTGGAGTTCACCAGGTTGAAGGTCCAAATTGCAGTTTCAGTGCAGCTTCAATAGGTTCTACGCAATCCCAGGCGAGGAATAAAGGGTCTTGTCTAGCAAAGCGACTAGTAATTAAAAAAAAAAAAAAAACTAAAAATGTATATACTTTTTAATCACAAATGCTTGTCCTGCACTGCGATGCGCCACGCATTACGTTGAAAGGTCACGCGTGACGTAGGAAGTACCGCAGTGGGGCAAAAAACATAGTCTAATTTTCTCCTCCTACTTTAAAATCATCTGATATCATTGTTTTACCTTTTTTTGTAAAGGGTGTTTGGCTTAATCTTTGCATGTTCGCTTTGTAGACACTGGATCGGTACCTACGTTATGTATGACCTTTGTAACGTGATTTCGTCATGCGTGTGGATTGCAGAGCTAGTGCAAGACAAGCATTTGTGGTTAAAAAATATATAAATTTTTATTTATTTTTTTAGAAAATGACGGATCGTTTCGCTAGATAAGACCCTTATTCCTCTTCTGGGCCCTTTGAAGCTGCATTGAAACTGCAATTTGGACCTTCCACCCAGTGAACCCCACTGAAGTCCACTATATGGAGAAGAATCCTGGAATGTTTTACTCAAAAACCTTAATTTCTTTTCGACTGAAGAAAGAAACACATGAACATCTTGGATGACATGGGGGTGAGTAAATTATCAGGAAATTTTCATTCAGAAGTGAACTAATCCTTTAAGTGCGGTTTCCAATAAAAGAAAGAAGAAGAAGAGTGGAGTTTTGCCGCTGTAGTGGACACTCACTGTTATTTACACTGCACACGTCTGCGGCGCATTACGGCTCCGGCGAGGTTTTGTTCCGTCCTCTACGTGGTGTCAACTCACACCAAGAGCATTTCAGAAGCGAAGCGACTAGATTCGCTAGACCACGAGATTTGCCTGTCCAACATTGTTTTCCTTGATTTTTCATGTTATAAATGGATAAATGGTTATATTTTGTCCAGTTTAATTGTGTTTAAACTGGGATAAAAGATTGTCGTCAATTTCTGACCTGATGTGAAATATGAGTGGGAGTACACAGGGTGATTGTTTTGACTTTATTTTGTATTTGAGCTGCGCAGCTTGGATGCAGCATCCGTCAAAAACAGACTTGGCACCTATCTGTGCATTCACACCGCCACCGGCGAGAGCATCAAAATTTGCTCTGACTGCCCTGCCAACAATGCTGTACTGTGCGTTCAGATTGCCGCCGGCGGGAGCGTCAAAGTAACCGGCAACCAATCAGAATGTAGAAGTCCTCCACTTGAGAGGATTCCAGAGAATGCAGAGAACAAATTGCTTAGCTGGAGAAAATAATGATAAATGTCATTAGGATTAAATATATAGTGCATACAGCTACATATTTATATATATATATATATATATATATATATATATATATTTATTTATTTATTTATATTATATATATATATATATATATATATATGTGACTGTGTGTGTGTTGGATGGAATAATTCAGACTGAGATCAGGTGGGTGGTCACTCAAAGTTGCTTAACTGGGCCTGGGACAAGACACAACTGGGACAAACAGCACCAAAAGGCTGATTAGCATACAGTGCATCAATGTTGCATGAGAAGTTTTAACAGCAGGATGAGCTATGCGACTGCTGATTACACATTTTTACAAAGTTTGTTAAAATGTGAAAAAAAAGCTTGATTGCTCCTGTCTGCCTCGCTGCTCAGAGTGGTTTGCGTTTGTAACTCCGTATAGCTTTGTTTTGAATCTCTTACTTTCATTCATTGTTGCTTATATTATCATTACCTTATATCTAATATTGCCTACCACATTAATCTGACGTCGCTAGCTTTTAATCTTTTAGTCTCAATCGCTATTACAACGTGTTTGCATCTTGCTAGCTTGTTAACTTGTCATCAGTCTCTCGCGCGCTCATTTTCTTTTCTACGCGTTCATCAAACAGCTGCGGTAAGTCGGATCAGTCTACAAACACGGTGAGTCATGTCATCCTCTCCCAGTATTATACTGTGTTCTTTTTGTCACATGTTCAGTATAGCTTTCTGTCAGCGACAAGGGATTTACATGTCATAAATGTAGGGAAATAGTCAGGCTGACAGAGAGAATCTCAGAATTAGAGACACGCATCCAAACTCTAATTGAGGATAGTAAGAATGCAAGGGCTTCAGATGTTTTGGATGCGACTAGCTTAGTGAACTCTGTACATTGTTTGGTTCCGGCTGTAGAGTAACTTGGGTAACGGTGAGGCAGCCTAGCCACTCTTCCATTCTAATAAGAACATCAAACAGGTTCTCCCCACTCAGTGACGCACCCACTGAGAATCCTGTTGAAAGTGCCCTAGTTATTGGCGATTCTATTACACGGAACGTGAAAATAGAGATACCAGCCACCATAGTCACATGTTTGCCGGGAGCCAGAGCACCTGACGTCAAAGCAAATGTAAAAGTGCTGGCTAATGCTAATCGTAAATACTCTAAAATTATTATTCACGTCAGCACTAATGATGTTCGACTTCGCCAGTCGGAGATCACTAAAATTAACATTATAGAGGTGTGTGAACTCGCAAGTACAATGTCAGGAAAAATAATTCGCTCTGGCCCTCTTCCTGTTCATCGGAGTGATGAGATAGTTAGCAGATTATCATCACTCAATGGCTGGCTGTCTAAGTGGTGTCCACAAAATAATATAGGTTTCATAGACAATTGGAAAAGTTTTTGGGGAGACCTGACCTGTTGAAAAGAGATGGTATTCATCCCTCCCGGGATGGTGCTGCTCTTCTCTCTAGTAATATGGCACATAGTCTTAGAGCGGAAACATGACAAACTACGGCCCAGGTCAGAAAGCAGACATACCGGCTAAACCAACCGTCTGCTAGCTGCCTCACGTTACAGAAGTCAGATAATTCCCAACACATAGAAACTCTTACACCTAGATATTATCACATAGAGACTGTGTCTGTACCCCGAATTAGTAAAACAAAAAACTTCCAAACCCATTTAATGGTAAAAATTTAATTGATGTTCAACAAATAAAAAATAGAGATAATACTGATAACAAATGATAAAGCTTGGGTTGCTAAATATTAGATCCCTTTCTTCAAAAACACAGACAATAATCTAGATGTGCTGTGTTTGACAGAAACTTGGCTAAAGTCAGACGATTACATTACTTTAAATGAGTCTAGCCCTCAAGGTTACGATTATAGACACAATCCTCGTCAAAAAGGCAAAGGGGAGGTGTTGCTGTAATTTATAGTAATATTTACAGTATTAGTCAAAAGTCTTTCAAATATAATTCCTTCGAAGTGATGGTACTTTATGTAACATTATGTAAGTTGACATTTGTGCTGGCTACTGTATACAGGGCACCAGGACACCATACAGACTTTATCAAAGAATTTGCTGATTTTCTATCGGAGTTAGTACTAGCTGCAGATAAAGTCCTTGTTGTTGGTGATTTTAATATCCATGTAGATAATGAAAAAGACGCATTAGGATTGGCATTTACAGACATTCTAAACTCTATTGGAGTTAGACAACACGTGTCAGGACCCACTCATTATCGTAATCATACTTTAGATCTAATATTGTCACATGGAATCGATATTGGTGCCGTTGAAATTCTGCAGCAGAGTGACAACATCTCAGATCATTATATAGTCTTGTGTATACTACATTTAGTCAAGGCTGCTAAACTGCCTCCCTGCCATAAATATGGTAGAACCATTATTTCTACCACTAAAGATCGCTTTATAAATAATCTTTCATTGCCTTAGCATACCGGACAGCTTAGAAGACCTTGATGTTGCAACAGAAACTATTGCCTCTGTCTTTTCCAGCACATTAGACTCAGTTGCTCCTTTGCGCTTAAAAAAGATTAAGGGAATTAATCCAACGCCGTGGTACAATGACCACATTCAGGCCCTAAAGGTAGCAGCCAGAAAAATGGAGCGCAGCTGGAAGAAAACAAAACTAGAAGTTTTTCGCATTTCGTGGAGAGAGAGAATGATTGAGTACAGAAAGGCCTTAAAAACTGCTAGATCTGCCTATTTTTCAAAACTTTTAGAAGAAAATAAGCACAACCCTAGGTATTTGATACAGTGGCTAAATTAACAAGAAATAAAGCTTCAACTTCTGATGTTTCCAAAGAGCACAGCAGTAATGACTTTATGAACTTCTTTACTTTCAAGATTGACAATATTAGAGAGAAAATTGCAACCGTGCAACCGTCTACTACAGAATCGCGTCAGACAGTGCATTGTAGTGTTCCTGAGGAAAAAAAAAATCATTTACTGCTTTAGGAGAGGAAGAATTGTCTAAACTTGTTAAATCATCAAAATCAACAACATGTATGTTAGACCCTATACCGACTAAGCTAATTGAAAGAGATGCTTCCAGAGGTCATAGATCCTCTTCTTAATATCGTTAATTTGTCTTTATCACTAGGATACATACCAAAAACTTTTAAGCTGGCTATTATTAAACCTCTTATTAAAAAAAAACACAACTTGATCCTAGAGAATGTCAATTACAGGCCGATCTCAAATCTCACTTTTCTGTCAAACATTACTAGAAAGGGCAGTATCATCACAACTATGTTCCTTTTTAGAAAGAAATAGTATCTGTGAGGATTTCCAGTCAGGATTTAGTACCATAGTACTGAGACTGCTCTCATTAGAGTTACTAATGATTTGCTCTTTTCATCAGATCGTGGTTGTATCTCTCTATTAGTGTTATTGGATCTTAGTGCTGCATTTGACACTATTGGTCACAATATTCTTTTAAATAGACTCAAAAATTATGTTAGCATTAGTGGAATTGCATTGTCATGGTTCAAATCATACTTATCTGACCGTTATCAGTTTGTAGTAGTAAACGAAGAGATGTCATATCGACCACAAGCTCAATATGGAGTACCGCAAGGCTCAGTACTAGGACTGTTGCTTTTCACTCTATACATGCTACCCTTGGGAGATATCATAAGGAAGCATGGCGTTAGTTTTCACTGTTACGCTGATGATACTTAGCTCTATATTTCTTCGCGCCCTGAAGAAACTTACCAATTCACAAAATTAATGGAATGCATAGCTGATATAAAAAATTGGATGACCAGTAATTTCTTACTACTAAATTCAGAAAAAACAGATTCTAATTTTTGGACCAAAAACGTCTTCACGTAATAACCTAGAACACTGTCTAACACTTGATGGTTGCTCTGTTAAGTCTTCGTCGTCAGTTAGGAACCTGGGTGTGCTCTTTGATACCAATCTTTCATTTGAAGGCCATGTTTCTAGCATCTGTAAAACTGCATTCTTCCATCTTAAAAATATATCTAAACTACGACATATGCTCTCAATGAAAAATGCAGAACAGTTAGTTCATGCGTTCATGACCTCAAGGCTAGATTACTGTAACGCTCTACTGGGTGATTGTTCCGCTCACCTAATAAATAAACTACAGCTTGTACAAAATGCAGCAGCTAGAGTTCTTACTAGAACTAGGAAGTATGACCACATTAGCCCAGTTCTGTCAACACTGCATTGACTTCCTATTAAACATCGTATAGATTTTAAAATCTTGCTAATTCCTTACAAAGCACTAAATGGTTTAGCTCCCCAGTACCTGAGCGAGCTCTTAATGCATTATAGTCCTTCACGTCTATTCCGATCTCAGAATTCAGGCCAGCTGATAATACCTAGAATATCAAAATCAACCACAGGCGGTAGATCCTTCTCCTATTTGGCACCTAAACTCTGGAACAATCTTCCTAGCATTGTTCGGGAAGCAGACACACTCTGTCAGTTTAAATCTAGACTAAAAATGCATCTCTTTAACCTGGCATACACATAACACATTATCAATTTATATTTTCAAATCCGTTAAAGGATTATTAGGCTGCATAAATTAGGTCAGCCAGAACCGGGAACACTTCCTATAACACCAGATGTACTCGTTACATCAGAAGAAGAATGGCATCTACGCTAATATTAGTCTTTCTGTTTAGCCTGAGGTTTATCCGAAGTCAACCGGATCTGGGCCGTATCCAGGTGAGATCGAGGACCTGCACCTTGACACGACCACAACGCAGCCCTGAAGTATCAGCAGAGATTGAGTCAACTAGATCATCCATTGTGAAGGCCTCATCGACATGACAGCCAGTGGCACAGCTCCTCAACCAACCGTCCATACCGGCGTGATGAATATGATCCTCAACTGGATGGAACTGGAATAAATACTTTGAATGCTGCGATCCTATCAGGTTTATGATAGCAACCTGAATCGTAACAAAGCACTGTCTGCCAGAGGAGAACTGCCCCCCCGACTAAGCCTGGTTTCTCCCAAGGTTTTTTTCTCCATTTTAACACCTATTTGCCACCTGTTTGCCACCTGATGTCACCTGTTGGAGTTTGGGTTCCTTGCCACTGTCACCTTTGGCTTGCTTAGTTGGGGACACTTGACATTTGACTTGACATTTGATATTCAACAGTGCTTTGATCTGCCTGCATTGACACCATTCTTTAAGAGCTGCTGTGCAGCCAAAATTCTATACCAGTTATCACTGTAAAGCTGCTTTGACACAATCTGCATTGTAAAAAGCGCTATATAAATAAAGGTGACTTGACTTGACTTGACAAAGTGATCGTGAACATATAGTGGACAAAACTCTAAATAAAACATACATTAAAGAAAATAAATAAAACACTAATACAGACAATTCACATTAATTCAGTGAAACTATGAACTTAAGCATTATTTTACATATTTTGTATAAATGAAATAAAGAAAGAGAAGAAAGCAGCCCTAAAATGGCGCAGTTACACAGGACAGCACGTGCGAGAGCATACAGCTCGTGTGCTAATAGCTAACACTCAACTAGGGCTGATATTATTTTAACACAGAACATGAAAAAACCGAATAAAACACATACCTGGGACAAACAGCACCAAAAGGCTGATTAGCATACAGTGCATCAATGCTGCATGACAGGTCTTAACTAAATGAAATAAACAGAAGTTCGGAGTTCACAAGCAGGCCAATAAGCACACTCTTCATCTTATCGTCATAAATAACAAATTTTTGACTCGACTAACACAACTAGGAGCTGGCAGACAAAATAAGTAAACTTCTGTGTAGTTTACAGTTCAAACTTGGCCTTGAAAACAATCCAAACTTAGTTATTAAGACGGAGCAATCATTGATGCGACTTACCAGTAGGACGAGATATGCGACTCTGCTGATGATGACATAGCACCGCCCCGCGATATCATCTGCACAAACGCAACAACCAATGGCGAGTTTTCCCCAATTTATGCACTCAATACTTTAGCACTCAATACTTAGTTGGGGCTCCTTTCGCCTGAATTACTGCAGCAATGCGGCGTGGCATGGAGTCGATCAGTCTGTGGCACTGCTCAGGTGTTATAAGAGCCCAAGTTGCTTTGATAGTGGCCTTCAGCTCTTCTGCATGGTTGGGTCAGGGATATTGCATCTTCCTCTTCACAATACCCCATAGATTTTCTATGGGGTTAAGGTCAGGCGAGTTTGCTGGCCAATTAAGAACAGGGATACCATGGTCCTTAAACCAGGTACTGGTAGCTTTGGCACTGTGTGCAGGTGCCAAGTCCTGTTGGAAAATGAAATCTGCATCTCCATAAAGTTGGTCAGCAGCAGGAAGCATGAAGTGCTCTAAAACTTCCTGGTATACGGCTGACCCTAGCATGACCTTGGACCTCAGAAAACACAGTGGACCAACACCAGCAGATGACATGGCACCCCAAACCATCACTGACTGTGGGAACTTTACACTGGACCTCAAGCAACATGGATTGTGTGCCTCTCCTCTCTTCCTCCAGACTCTGGGACCCTGATTTCCAAAGGAAATGCAAAATTTACTTTCATCAGAGAACATAACTTTGGACCACTCAGCAGCAGTCCAGTCCTTTTTGTCTTTAGCCCAGGCGAGACGCTTCTGAAGCTGTCTGTTGTTCAAGAGTGGCTTGACACAAGGAATGCGACAGCTGAAACCCATGTCTTGCATACGTCTGTGCGTAGTGGTTCTTGAACCACTGACTCCAGCTGCAGTCCACTCTTTGTGAATCTCCCCCACATTTTTGAATGGGTTTTGTTTCACAATCCTCTCCAGGGTGCAGTTATCCCTATTGCTTGTACACTTTTTTCTACCACATCTTTTCCTTCCCTTTGCCTCTCTAATAATGTGCTTGGACACAGAGCTCTGTGAACAGCCAGCCTCTTTTGCAATGACCTTTTGTGTCTTGCCCTCCTTGTGCAAGGTGTTAATGGTCGTCTTTTGGACAACTGTCAAGTCAGCAGTCTTCCCCATGATTGTGTAGCCTACTGAACTAGGCTGAGAGACCATTTAAAGGCCTTTGTAGGTGTTTTGAGTTAATTAGCTGATTAGAGTGTGGCACCAGGTGTCTTCAATATTGAACCTTTTCACAATATTCTAATTTTCTGAGATACTGAATTTGGGATTTTCCTTAGTTGTCAGTTATAATCATCAAAATTAAAAGAAATAAACATTTGAAATATATCAGTCTGTGTGTAATGAATGAATATAATATAATATAAGTTTCACTTTTTGAATGGAATTAGTGAAATAAATCAACTTTTTGATGATATTCTAATTATATGACCAGCACCTGTATATATATATATATATATATATACACGTATATAGTAAATATATAGGCATACAGCTATGCAATGTCAGACATAGCATGCAAACAATGTCAGACACGTTGGTCCACGCATCATTTTTCTTATTTATGCCCAAACAGGGACACACGTCGTATATTATTGGGAAACCCGCCACGGCAATTATCCACCTCTCCCCCATTTTGCTTGGGAACTAATGTTTGGTCGGAAACAAAGTTTACACGACTGCGTTCTCTGGAATCCTCTCAAGTGGAGGACCTCTACATTCTGACTGGTTGCCGTCGAACCGCGTCATAGCTCATTACCATAAAGGTGACCTGACTTCAACTCTCCTCGACGCCCACACCGTCCAAGATGCGCCGCTGCTCGGCGGAGCTCGCCGCTGGCTCACATTGAAAATGAATGACTTCCTGTCACTTTGACGCTCTCGCCGGCGGCGGTGTGAACGCACAGTATCTTTAGCGAAGTGTGTGCAAACCCATTTCGTGTGCCGGTGTGCATGGCAAATTTTAAGAACAATTTCTAAGTATAAATCCAGCTTAAAAGTATAAATCCAGCTTAACGCGCCACAGACAGTGTAAACAAGGCGTAAAGTAGGATTTATACTTTCGCCTGGCTCCGCGCAGTGAGCCTCCGCTGACTGCGCACACGTTTATACTTGACGCGCTCGCCGTTGTTCTATTCTTTGAAACGATAGGGGGTGACTTGGAGAAATTGTTCTCTAAATCAGCAGGAAGCAGCGGTGAGAAGAAGAAAGGTACATGTGACAATGTTTATTTTGGTAACTTACACTTCACCAAAACCACACTGCAAAAAGAAACGTGTGAAACCCAGTAAACCTTGAGATTAATACTTGTGACATTAGAACAAAATATATGGATATGAGAACATGTATACAACTAAATTAATGATGGGGAACGGAGCCGCGCGGAAAGTTACACAATTTGCCGTGCACACTGCCACGTGAAATGGGTTCGCGCACACTGAATGCGCACTTCCGCCAAAGCCATGCTGACATAATTTTTGTTGCGCGCACCCAAGAGAACTTGCGGACACGTTGAGTATAAATCACCCTTAAGGGGTAAACCAAACTTTACGCAGCATGTTTAAGCTTCTGCAAGAGGTTTGTTCTCACATGTGAAGCAGGTTTGGTTGAACTTTTGGTTATGTTCACTGATCAATGTTTATATGTGAATAAAAGCCTAAATGAAATCTGTTCATCATATAAACCTAATGTCTTCAGAAAATTTGGACTAAACCGCTCAATTCATATAGATACGTTTTACGATCTCTTTATGAACTTTTTAAAGAGTGAAAGTGTTATTTGTGTAGCTGGGGACAGAAAGCTCTCAGATTTCATCAAATAGATCTTCATTTGTGATCAATTGTATAAATGATGGACCAAACAAAACAGATAAAAAACAGTTGTTTAACTTTATTTTTTTTTTAGAAAAAAAAACAAAAAAACAATTTAGTAACAGGAATGAGCACTTTGTAACAGGAATGAACACTGGGTAACAGGAATGAGTGTCCATATGTGTGTGCATGTGTGTGAGAAAGAGAGTGTGTACATGGCCATGTGTCCGTGTGTGAGTGAGATTTCTGTGTTGAAGTGATGTGCTATGTGCTGGTATTAGTTCACAGTGAAGGAGGTGGAAAGTAAAAGAAGGAGAGATTGGAAAAAAGAGGGAGGGAGAGAGAGGGAAGAAAAGACAAAAAAGGGGGAAAAAGAGAGTGTTGCGGGTGTGTTAACTCCTTCCTATGCAGCATGCCATGGGTGGGTGTTTCTGGCACCTGCATAGTATGGGTTCTCTCCATCTTCTACAAAAGATAAGAAAGACAAAGACAAAAAGTTTAAGTCATTTCGTGGTGGACTGGCTCTCTGCAAGTATAGTATTCACATTGTATAACTAATCCTAAAAATCTACAATTTAAATAATTTCAAAAATTAAAATTAAAATGAGAGGAGTTTTGGTCTTCTCACAGCCTGCTTAAGATCCAGATGATGCAACTTTCTGTTGAAAATCTGTTTTGTGGAGTGTTCCAAGTTTTTTAGAGGGGGCAATGTGTGAGGTTAACAGGACTGAGTGAAAACCTGGGGACATGACTAAAATGCGTATTTTATATAACATATTATGGATTTCTTATTAAATTTCTTTTAGTTAAGCATAGATGGTATATGGAGTCACAAAACAATGCAAAAAAATAAGATTTCTGAAAGATTTTATTGATTCTATTTTGTTAGGCCCGCCCAATCGGCCCAACGGCGGTTTTCCTGTAGGACGGGGAAGGTTTCTTGTGTGTTCAGTCTTTTCAGTGTGGCAAAGTAGTTTCATTTTAATTAAACTCTTCTCTTATCCATTTTATTATGACCTCGAATTTAGGTTGGAATGCCAATTGATTACTGACCATTTATATTTATATTTATTATTTATCTAGACATTTGATTATTTGATTTAACTCTTTACTCTTATGATACTTGTTCATTCGGTTCTCAGAGTCGCACAGGGTCCTTGCACCGGCCGTTCATTTATTATGCGGGCCCATGATCACAAACTTGCCAGACTTGGTCACTAGACAGAGGTAATTGACTATACTGTTTAGAAGTCTGCTTTCATGCTTGCTCTATCTAAAAGTATTTTGTTTAGTCCCCATAGATCTGTATACACTTCAATTAAAGTAACACTATCTCTAGTCAGAGGTCACGACCACTACTACAGATAAGCTGACCAATATTACTTCTCTGATAGTAGCTTTGGTTTGGTCATGTCATGGTTTCCCATGTAACATTACATTAAACAGAGGTAAGGCTCACTCTATTTAGGTTGGTCGATCAACATTTTGTTGCCCTTAATGGAAATTCCCTTTTTACAGTCTAAGTACACCTGAACTAATGCCAAGCGTTAGCCGGAGCTCTAAAATCACAGTTGGTGTGCCCTATGCTTCACTAAAAAAAAAACTTTAGTCCGTTACTAACCTGACGCAGATTTGCGGTAACAATGGATACATCATAATCTACTGAAGTCAATAATTTCAGAGTAAGTCAGAATAAAACCAAATGTAACAATTTATTAGTCAGGTAAATGTATCACGCCAGTTACATAATCAGTTCAAAGATGATCAATGCAAAACATCAGATGCTCAGAAATAGAGTAAAAGATGCATACTTGACATTAGAAAAATGCACATTGTCCTGGGCACTCAGCAATGTGTGCTTTTGGTTTACTTCCATGTAGACGAGACCATTGTACCAGTCGCACTGAGACATTTTAAATGATACCAAACATGACTGTTAATTCACTTGCACTGACAGAACATTATAATTTTTATATAATCTTTCTAAATGAACTGAGTGAAGGGAAGAATGTGTAAAGGGAAAGAAGTGGGGGAGAAGGAACAAATGTGAAGGAAGGACAGGATGGAAAGAAGCTTTCCTGCAACTTCACTCTGTGGGGTGTGGAGACAAATGGCTGTATGTGTTTGTACTGTCCATATCTCAGGAGATCAAAGTATCTGAGGTTCTGTTTATCTTACAGTTTCATGATAAAGTTAAGGTTTAGATAGCGGGGACATGTAACAAATGCTATTTTTTTTTAGTGTTCTCAGTAGTTTTTAATAATGTTTTAAACTATATATTTTAAATTTGCTGTTAGATTAATGTTCAGGACACTTTGCTTAATAATAAAATGTATTTTAGAGTTAATTTTCATGCATATTTACACATACAATGTCCTGGGGACAGAAATGTCTCCCATTCGGTGGAATGGCTCGGAGGCAATTTAACGTTAATGCGTCTTATCACAACAAACTATAATAAAACCGACAAAATGAATGAGGTTATTGATGTATAAATCATTCAAAAGTCTTCTTTGTTTCATTATGGGAAGGGTTGGGCTCATGTTAACTTGTGCCTCAAGCTCACAAGCTGGATATATAGATATTACAATGTACAACACTTGAATGACATTTTCTCGTCAAAATGCATGCTGCTCTCTGTAATATTATTAAATGATATAATAGCCTACTTCATACAACACCTGCCCTGGTTTAAGTCGAAGTCATTTGGCACCTCTCCTTTTATCTGTGTATTACTTTTTCTCCTTTTTGCAGCTTTGCCACTCTCTCCCATCTCATCTTGACTACAGAAATGTTCAGCAAAGCTGCACAAGGCTGCAAAAGGAGAGTAGTGGCATGCAGAATCAATCTGTAAGTCTGTAACATCCTTTTGAGTTTCTGTTGTAATTATGCTAACTGGATACAGATTTTCAGGACACTGCTGAAATGTTTTACAGCCGTTCAACTGAGGGTGATAGACTTGAGCAGATGTGTTTAATTCCTTGTCCCTTCAGGAAATCACTGAAGACAGGTGAGACAAACTGTGTGTGGACTATTATCGGTCAGGATTCCCCTCACACAAGAAAACACTGGCCAAGAATGTAACAGTTGTAGCAGTGACATTAGCTGAAAACAACTTAAGGTCATTTGCTAAGTAATCCACCAAACATATGGCGAAATGACAATAATACCTCCATTTTTACAAACTGTCCCATGATATCCACCGCAGCTTCTTGAAAGGGTGCGTGAGGAAGCTCAACAGGTTGCATTGGAGCGGGATGTTTTCTGGCCATAGACTGAAAAAGAGATGGATACAGACACTTAATATTTAAAGGTATTAGATGATTAGTTAATTGCATTTGATAGATTATACTTTCAATAAAACATTTGCAGTGGGTTTGTAAAAGCTGTTTTCATGCCTGTTTGGCCTGAATTTTTTTTTTTTTTTTTTTTGCCTGTTTTGACCAGCAAGCGTCACCAGCGTGTGTTCGAATTAACGCTTCGAAACAGTGAATCATTTTGCGAAGCATTGGTTCAATTAATTCAAAGCTTTGAAAAGCTTCGTTTCTCCCATCACCTAGAGGTCGCTACAATCACGTTAACATTAAACAAGCAACACAACAACACAGCAGCTACTAGAGAACATATATCGAAGGAAATAATGACAGCTGCCATTTATTATTTATTAGCCTGTTATTTGTGATGATGGTGATGAAGATGGTGATGAAGATGCGCTGCTGAAGCTGCGTAAAGCGTAAGATAAACAATATCACAAATGTTATTAAGATGTGAAGCGGTTAGCACGTTGGCTAAATTTCTCGTTTTCGGCTTTCGCCATAAACTGTGTTATACAAACATTTATTCTTCATCTATTTGACAAATTTGTACTGATGTCAAGCTGAACACTTTGTTTGTGATGTTTTCAGTTGTTGCTGGTAAATAGCCCAATGATGCAGCTCATGCTGATATATGTGATATTCATTGAATGCATGATATTACAGTTTCAGTCGAAATATATAATTTATTTTGTTGTTTTAGAGTTAGTATACAATGTCGCCAGCTGTCATTCAAAGCTCATTTTGCTGTCATTGCATAAAACTTGAATCAGTAATGTGGAAGTTATCATGTGTAACTGGAGTGAATACTTTCCTTATTCAAATACTATAACTATTTATAATAATATTTCAAATACTATTACTACTAATATTTTAAATAAAACGTTTTAAAATTTTTTGAGTGCTAAACATAAAGAGGTGAGGCATATTAACTTGTTTTCAATATAATATTCATAGAATTTTTTTTTATTTGGACCAGTTTAGGGATATTTGGAAGAATGGATTTGTTGATTTTTAGCTGTTTCAGGTTCTACAGAGTGTTCCACTGTGCTTCTACTGTGCTCAGATGCATTGGATATGCGTTGCTAACCTAAAGTCCTTCAAACTGATACACGTTGGTGTAATATTGCTACAGGTTTACAGCAAGAGTTGTGTGGTGCCTGTTCAGTTTTAGAGACATTTGTAATTCGTAATAAGTGTATATCTGATCCATTCATAAAGTTCATATCACATGCATTTGTTATGGACACTCCACCCAAAAATGAATTAATTTAAACTATTTGACTATTAAATAATATTTTATTTTAAAATATCCACACATTCACTCTTATTTTAATACACTCTATACATATAGTGCAAGTGTATCTAATACGTTGAAAACGCAAAATGTTTCGTGTCTCATCACAGTTATGACTCACATGAATCATATAAGGGTCAATGATGTGACGCCTAAATTTTCTGTCCGGTTGCATTTTTTTCAGTTAAATTTTTTTTTTAAATGCATAAAAAAGATACCATGTAGTACATCTCCCATGCTTGAACTTACTTTAACTTTTCAAAAAACATTAGTTATTTGTAATTTTCTGTTATTTAAAGTGTCAAAATATCATGTGGTGGGACTGTCCGACCATAACTTCTGTTTTGGAAATGTCTTTGAAATTACTCTTTTTACTCATTTTCTGCACTATTTGGCATGATTTCCAATGTGTTTTGTAATCCTGTACAAAATTGCAAAGCATTTGTATTTATATTTCCATCATAATATACAAACAAACTTTGTCCGATGATGTCCATTTTATGAAATATCATGATGGTGCGACCATCAAAAACCTACCACTTTGGGACTTTCATGTTGAAATCCATTCAAAGACAGGAAGTTGCATCATATACCAATTTGCGAAGGACCCATGGAAGCAGCGAGCAGGTTTGTAACTCTGTCTTAAATTTGGAAAAAAAACCTTTTTAACAGATGGTGTGTAGTTCCCACATTTGGATATCATGACCTCAGAAAAACAATGAATATTGAGTTATTTCTGAAAATATATACTTTTATTACAAATTTCATAGTGACCTTTTGTGGGAAGCTAGCTTGTTTTGTTTAGGTGGCCAATTCTGTGCCTGTAAATTTTGACTGAATTTGAAAATATCATGTGGTGCGACCACTGCAGAGTGTTTTCCATGATCGATATGTGTCCTAGATTGGCAATTTTTGTGCTTTTTATTCAATTGATGATTTATATACATAAAGTACTTTATTTTAGTATCAACTGGAATAGATTTTTATGCAGTTTGGGTCATTTTATAAAAATATTTCAGACAGTTTATGTTTATATTGTACAATATGAGGAAAAAATAAACAAAATTGTTTAGAGCATGTAATTTCAGTTTGGTAATTATGCATTTATTAGTCATTTATTGTTTATTTATTTATAACTATTTCAATCTATTTTACCAGATGCCACTGCCAAGCAAAAACCGCTGGCCATAAAACTGCCGCCGTGTTAATTCTGACCCTGCAGCAAGAATGGAGTTACACCTTGCTAGAAGAGTGAAATGTTATTACAATTTAAAATATCTGTTTTCTATATGAATAAATAGTAAACTGAAATTTATTCCTGTGATCAAAGCAGAATTTTCAGCATCATTACTCCAGTCTTCAGTGTCACATGATTCTTCAGAAATCATTCTAATATGCTGATGTGCTGCTCAAGAAACATTTCTGATTATTATCAATGTTCATATTTTTTGTGGAAACTGTGATATTTTATTTGCCAGGATTCTTTGATGAATAGTAAGTTGAAAAGAACAGCATTTATTTGAAATAGAATCTTTTGTAAAATTATAAATTTCTTTACTGTCACTTTCGATCATTTTAAATGAATGAAATTATTGATGAATTAAAGAGTTAATTAATTTTAACTTAAATGAAAGTCAACTTAAAATGGTGCACTTATGTTTGCGATGTGATTTTTTTTTTTTTATATAAAAAAAGTTATAAAATTTGTGTTCATGAAAATTCTGTGAAATTTTAATAAAATCTGGTTTAAATCTATTTTTTTGTATAAAATTGATTGTTAATTGATCTCTCTAAATAGATTTTTAATGAAATTTAAGGTCTTCGTGTCATTTGGAGCGACCATACAACATGTGGTGCAACCAATAATAACAATAACTGTATTAAATTAAAAATAAAATATCTAATTTCTGTGGCTGAAATATGAATAACTGATACAGCATGCTTAAGTGAATGGTACTTTTAAAACTTTTTTTTATCAGTTTTATGCGATTTACAGGAAAAATAAGTGTTAAACTACATTTAAGAAGGCAACTCTGAAGTTATAGAGCAAAAATATAAGGTCATTCTTTACAGAATCTCAAATGAACTGCAAATCCTTTGTTCCCATTCAGTCGGTCACGTTCGACGTACGTCGGACAGACCGACGAATAGGAATCTCGCTAGAGAGGCCAATCTACTTCGAGTGTAACTACAACGAGCCAATGCACATTGGCATGCAATCATATGCATCAGCTGCTCGCCTCGCAGCGCGGGTATAAGATGCGTTGCATCTTCAGCTTTTCGCTTCGGAGCCGAACCTTATGGTGTTTACGGAGTGTGTAAAGACGACGAGCCTTTTTGAAACTGCTCTTTGTTGGTGCAGGCGGACAGCACTGCAGCGGGGTCGATCTCTCTCTTTTATTTTGTTTGTTTGCCTTTCATTTGAGCAACGTTTCCAGCTGGAAAAGCCGTTCTCACGGCTGGTAAATGGTGCGCTGTTGAGCGCTGAAAAGCTGTTTTGACAGCTGGTAAGAGAGCGGCTTCAAGGAGAGAGTGCACACGACAGGCTGCACTTTTCCCTGTCTGTGCTGCAGCGGCCATTCCCCTGCGTGCTTCGGCACTTAAGAGTTCAGTCCCTAAAAGAGCTTACACAAATAGATTCGCGTCTTTAAAGATGTCGTTCTACTTGTGTGTTTCTGGATGCGGTCTTTACCTGTCACCGCGGGATGGTCACCAACGCTGTATCGCATGCCTCGGCTTAAGCCACGCTGAGGCAGCGTTTGTGGACGAGTCATGTACCCATTGTGGGAAGATGACCGTCTCGGAGTTGCGATCTAGACTCCAGTTGCTGCAAAGGGATGGAGTCCCGGTGCCGTTGCCTCGTTCCAATCCTCCTCAGAGGATTGCTTCGTGCAGCGGTGCTGGTGATCTGAGGATCATGGTGAGCGCGCTTCCTTCGGGGAACCAACCCCCTAGGAACACTCATCCCTCCTGCACTCCGCAGCCAGTAGAGCTGCCGGGGGAGTGCGGTGGACCACCCCAGAGGTATGTACCATCCGTATCCTTCGGAGCTCCCCAAGATGATAGGATGTCGATCGCTGCATCGGAGGGTGAGCCTGACACTTCGGGGGATGATGATTCGGCGCAGCTGCCTCCTTCGGGGGTGACAACTGTGCCCGATTCGGACCCGGAAATGATGGCTATGCTTGCCCAGGCCGCCAACAGGGTTGGACTCGTGTGGAATCCTCCACCGTGTCCCGAACCCTCGAGGCTGGATGATTGGTTTCTCGGGGTGGCCAGGGCTGGTTCTCAGCCCCCCACCCCAGTTCCTTTCTTCCCGGAGGTGCATGAAGAGCTCACTGGCACGTGGACGGCACCTTTTACTGCCCGAAACCATGTCGGTGGGTCCTCCTCCCTCACCAACCTTGATGGCGGGGCGGCTAAGGGTTATATGCGCATATCCCTTGTGGAACGGGCTGTGCTATGCAACTGTGCCCTAACTCCACCTGGCGGGGGGAGCCGTCTCTCCCTTCCCGGGCCTGTAAGTACTCGTCGGATCTTACCGGCAAGGCTTATCAGGCTTATCAGGACATCGTGCGATGTCCACGTTAGTGGTCCAGGGAACGCCCTCTCTGGCTGTGTCTCGCGGACATGAGGGATACCGACATAGTCAGGTTCCTTAATTCCCCCGTGTCCCAGACCGGCCTCTTCGGCGACGCAGTCGAGAACTTCGCCCAGCAGTTCTCGGCTGTACAGAAGCAGTCTGAGGCCATCAGCCATATCCTGCCGAGGCGGTCAGCTGCTGCACCTCCACTGCCCGCAGCTCCTCAGACTGCTCGTCGCCGAGGGCACCCTCCCGCGGCCGCCCCCGCTCCCGCGCCCCAGCAGCAGCCTTCATCCAAGCGGCGCCATGGAGCCGGTCGTGGTCAGGGTGCCCAGCCCGTCCAGCCCGCCCCCAAGAAGAAGGGTGGCAAGGCCAAGTCCAAGAGGCCCTAGGACGGGCGACCCGGAGATGGATGGGACTGCTCTTCGGGAGATGATGACCGCACCACTCCTTCCCCCGGAGGAGGGCCGGGTGGAGAATCTTTTGTTTCCTTTTGTTTCTGTTCCAAATTCTCAATAAAAGAGCAGTTTTCTCCATCTCCGGGTCCGAAGAGGGCTCAGAGAGCAGTGGGAGGGCAAGAACCTTACCACTCATCCCCCTCTTCTGTCGCCAGCGGACAGCAGCGGGCAACCAAAGCCTTGACTGCTCCCTCTGTCCATCCGTGGAACCAGGTAAGTGTTGCACACCACACTGTGATGCATCCACCTCGCTGCCCCACTGCTGGTACGCCTGCGGTCCCTTTGGTCCCGCTTGTACGGTCTCTGAGAGCCTGGTTAGCGCTCCCCAGTCCGTCTCGCTGGCTCATTCGGACCATCAGGCTCGGCTATGCGATTCAGTTCGCCCGGCGTCCTCCCAAGTTCAGGGGCGTCCACTTCACTGCAGTGAAGGATGTTGATGCCCATGTCTTGCGTGTGCGGAGATCGCGGTCCTACTGGCGAAGGATGCGATAGAGCCGGTCCTTCCAGCCGATATGAGGTCAGGGTTCTACAGTCCCTACTTCATTGTACCCAAGAAAAGCGGTGGGTTACGACCGATCTTGGACCTGCGAGTTTTGAATCGGAGCCTTCACAAGCTACCGTTCAAAATGCTCACGCAGAAACGCATTTTCGAGTGCATCCGTCCCCAGGATTGGTTTGCAGCGATCGACCTGAAGGACGCGTACTTTCATGTTTCGATTCTTCCGCGACACAGGCCATTCCTGCGTTTTGCGTTCGAAGGTCGAGCATATCAGTACAGAGTCCTACCCTTCGGGCTGGCCCTGTCTCCCCGTGTCTTCACGAAAGTCGTGGAGGGAGCCCTTGTTCCCATGAGAGAACAGGGTGTTCGCATCCTCAACTATCTCGACGACTGGCTCATTCTAGCACAGTCCCGGGATCAGTTGTGCGAACACAGGGATCTGGTGCTCAGACACCTCAGCCAGTTGGGTCTTCAGGTCAACTGGGAAAAGAGCAAACTCTCCCCTGTGCAGAGGATCTCTTTTCTCAGTATGGAGTTGGATTCGGTCGAACAGATAGCATGCCTCACAGAGGAACGTGCTCAGTCGGTGTTGAACTGCCTGAATACGTTCAACGGCAGGACAGCGGTTCCACTGAAATTTTTTCAGAGGCTCCTGGGGCATATGGCAGCCGCTGCGACAGTAACCCCGCTCGGTCTGCTTCATATGAGACCGCTTCAACACTGGCTTCACGGCCGAGTCCCGAGATGGGCGTGGCAACACGGCACGTTCCGGGTGGCAATCACTCAGGAGTGCCACCAAGCCTTCAGCCCGTGGTCGGATCCTTTGTTTCTTCGGGCTGGAGTGCCCCTAGAGCATATGCCTCTGCCACCGGCTGGGGTGCCACGTACAACGGGCATGCAGTGTCAGGGGTGTGGACGGGCCCCCATCTGCATTGGCACATCAACTGCCTTGAGTTGCTAGCGGTACGCCTTGCTCTGAGCCGCCTCAAAGGGCCGCTACGGGGCAAGCATGTACTGGTCCGTACGGACAACACTGCGACCGTTGTGTACATCAACCGTCAAGGTGGTCTACGCTCCCGTCGCATGTCGCAACTCGCCCGCCATCTCCTCTTCTGGAGTCAGAAGCATCTGAGGTCGCTTCGTGCCATTCATGTCCCCGGTGTGCTCAACCATGTGGCCGACGAGCTATCACGAGCTGCGCTGTCAGGAGAGTGGCGACTCCACCCCCTGGTGGTCCAGCTGATCTGGAGAGAGTTTGGAGAGGCTCAGGTAGACCTGTTTGCCTCACCAGAAACCTCCCATTGCCAGTTGCTTTACTCCCTGTCCGAGGGAACACTCGGAACAGATGCTCTGGCACACAGCTGGCCCCGGGGCCTTCGCAAATATGCGTTTCCCCCAGTGAGCCTACTTGCACAGACCCTGTGCAAAGTCAGGGAGGACGAGGAGCAGGTCCTGCTAGTTGCGACCTATTGGCCCAACCGGACCTGGTTCCTAGAACTCTCACTCCTCGCGACAGCCCCTCCCTGGCCCATTCCTCTGAGGAAGGACCTTCTTTCTCAGAGACAGGGCACTCTGTGGCACCCGCGTCCAGACCTCTGTAAACTCCATGTCTGGTCCCTGGACGGGACGCGGAGGTTCTAGGTGACTTACCCCCCGAGGTACTTAACACCATCACTTCGGCACGTTCACCGTCTATGAGACGGGCTTACGCCTTGAAGTGGAACCTGTTCGTTGAGTGGTGTTCTTTTCGACGAGAAGACCGCCGAAGATGCTCGATCAGAGTCGTGCTTTCCTTCCTGCAGCAAGGGTTGGAGCATAGGCTGTCCCCCTCCACCCTCAAAGTCCATACTGCTGCTATCTCCGCATACCACGACCACATAGATGGCAAGTCTGTTGGTCAGCACGACCTGGTCGTCAGGTTCCTTAGGGGGGCGAGACGGTTGAATCCTCCTCGTCCTCCCTCCATACCCTCTTAGGACCTTGCTCTGGTGCTGAGAGCACTTCAGATTGCTCCCTTTGAGCCCTTGCAATCAGCAGACTTAAAGATTCTGTCTATGAAGACTTTGCTGCTGGTTGCATTGGCCTCCATCAAGAGGGTAGGGGACCCGAAGTAGATTGGCCTCTCTTGCGAGATTTCAGTTTTTCTTTTTTAATAAATCTGCAAAAATGTCAACAATTCTGTGTTTTTCTGTCAATATGGGGTGCTGTGTGTACATTAATAAGGAAAAAAAATGAACTTAAATGATTTTAGCAAATGGCTGCAATATAACAAAAATTGAAAAATTTAAGGGGGTCTGAATACTTTCCGTACCCACTGTGTGTGTGTGTGTATATATATATATATATATATATATATATTAATATACCTCAGTGGTGTGCAGTTCATATAAGCTGCAAATGCTCTGCATATCCAAGCCATTCGTGGATTCGTGCAATTAATATTAACATTATAAATTACTATTAAATCTCTTGTTTGAGGTGTACCATAAAGCATACGTGATTGGTAATGCGTATGTAACCGTCCATAATTTATTTATTTGCCAAACGACAATAATTTTCGGAGTTACGGAGACTTCCGGGTAAGCTGATCTACAGCAGCTTTTGCGCCTTTTTGCTTTTTTTGTTATATAACGCCATCATTGTCCCGCGTTCTCATTGGTTTGCTGGCCTATGGAGGATCCCATGGGCAGGATAAGCTGTGAGCAGATCACTCGCCCAAGAGGAAAAATGAGCTGCTGTCAAATGTCGATCACCAAAAATAACATTGTATTTAATACAAAACTAACTAGACTTAACCAAATGGGGAAAAAATCATAACTAAAACTATTTTTATAGTATTTCATTTTCTCCATTCACTCCTCTTTTTTTTTTTTTATGAAAACTTATAAATTGTTTAAGACAGTCCTACTGTAACTAGGTCTATCAGAGGATGTTATTCGATAGTCTGTGTGTTTGTTAAAGTCATCAGTTTGCATAGTTTCAACTCTTTTTTTTTATATATTTTTTTTATATAAAGAATAGTCATATTTTTGTTTATTATAGCCTACTTATATTTATTATAATTACATTTTATTGTTTGTTTATAATAGGCTGCTAATACTAATTACGTTATACTTATTTTTAATTATTAATTTAAAAAGTACTTCTGGCATACATTTAAATTGACGCCATGGTGTTTCTTATTTGTCCTGTCTGATTTAGATGCATGTCCTAAACGGATATGTTTAAAGGTGAAGTATGTCATTTCTGTGACACTAGCGGCACCTGGTGGACTTACAAAAATACAGCATATTTTGCAAACGCACTGAACGCACCTTTCGCGTGCCACGCCTCCGTCGACTCAAACATCACAAAAGCTCTTACAGGTGCTTGTGAAGGCATGTTTCAACAGGTATATATAGGCTACTCTCAATAAAAGGTCTAACATATTAGAACTACTTTTCGCTGTGTTGCTATTTGTCATGGGCAAGCAAATGAGTAAACTAACACTGTGTAGAGAGAACGCGAGCATCTCACGTATTTTCTATAAATCCATTCAACGTAATCCGGCCACATTATTTATATGACGCACCACCCAGCATACCCGGTTAAAAAAGTCACCGCTCACCACTGATATATATATATATATATATATTTCAGTGGCGTGCAGTGGTGTTCTGAAATGAGGAGGCACACAAATTCATGTGCATTACTCTTAACGTTGACACATCTTCCTTGTTAAATGAACATTACGTTACATCAAAAAAGAAAAAAGAAACCAAATACAATTCTATTTTGTAATTTTACATTAACAATGTATTGTAATAAATGTTCTATTTATCAAGACCAAGTCAGTCTCATCAAGTTAGTGTTTTAAGCATTTCTACATTAATTCCAAAATAATAACTAAAGGCAATAATAATTTAAACAATATATTTTATTTGTGTATTGATGTTTTTCTTTTTAATTGTCAGCTTAGGCTATTTTGGATCATCAGTCATGCTCCGTAAACACCGTCTGTCACAGACACGTATTGTATTTTTAATTTCACCAAGCTGATTGCACTGAAAAAACCCCCCGCAGTCATTGTGTTTTCAGTCCATTTCAAGTTTGATTTTGACGTGACATAAAGCGGTGATATCTAACTGGGTGATCTGTTTACTTACTTTTCAATTAGTCTTCTCATTGACACCATCATTTGTTCATTCAAACTGACGCGCGGAACGTGCATGTCAACAAGAGGCGGGATTTATCGCACTACCAATCATATCCAATCATAACCAATTACATCCAATCATAGCGCGATGGAGACATTGCCTCCCCTCACGTGACTTTCCCCCATTCATTCTCAATTACCCCCCACAAAACCCACCGCACGCAGGGGGTCTAATGGTTTTCTATGGTTTTCTATGAGTGGAAAGGGAGGCATGACTCCTGCTGTAACTTTACCTGCAGGTGTCGCTGTTGGGCAGTGTTCCTTAAGAAATACGAGTGACTTGCGCTCTTTTTAATGTCATAATTTGTAATATTTGTGTTGTTTTATATGTATTATGGATTATTTTCTCATCCTATTTTTTTTTTTTTGAGGAGGCACTGCCTCCCTTGCCTCCTCGGAGGAAACGCCACTGATATATATGTATATATATATATATCAGGTGTTTCCTCTGAGGAGGCAATGGGCCACATAAGCTGCGAATGCTCTGCATACCCAAGCCATTCGGCAATTAATATTAACATTATAAATTACTATTAAATCCCTTGTTTGAGGAGTACCATAAAGCCTACATGATTGGTAATGCGTATATAACTATTTATTTGCCAAACGACGGCAATTTTCTTTATATCTGCCAGTTACGGAGACATCAGGGTAAGCTGATCTACAGCAGCTTTTGCGCCTTTCCGCTTTTGTTATGGAACGTCATCATTGTCCTGCGTTCTCATTGGTTTGCTGGCCTATGGGGGATTTCATGGCTGGATAAGCTGTGAGCAGATCACTCACCGATCTTGATCACCGAAAATCACATTGTACAAACAAACTAGACTTAACCAAATGGGGAAAAAAATCATAACTAAAACTATTTTCATAGTATTTCATTTTCTCCATAGGGATTTTTTTTTAATGAAAACTTATAAATGGTTTAAGACAGTCCTACTGTAACTAGGCCTATCAAAGGATGTTAATCGATAGTCTTTGTAGATGTAGTCTGATGTAGATCCGTGTCCTAAACTGATACGTTTAAAGGTGAAGCATGTTGTTTCTGTGACACTAGCAGCACCTAGTGGATTACATAAAAACAGCATATTTTGAAAACGCACCTTTCGCATGTCGTGTTTCTGTCGACTTAAACATCACAAAAGCTCTTACAGGTGCTTGTAAAGGTACGTCTCAACAGGTAAATATTGGCTACTCTCAATAAAAGGTCCAACATATTAGAAATACTTTTTGCTGTGTTGCTATTTGTCATGAGCAAGCAAATGAATAAACTAACACTCAGAACGTGACGGAACACGAGCGTCTCGCATATTAGCTATAAACCCATTCAACGTAACTGCATCGGCCACATTTTTTTTTACATGACACACCACCCAGCATACCCGGTTAAAAAAAGTAACCGCTCGCCACTGATAGATATATATATATATATATATATGTATGTATATATATATATATATATATATACATGAGCTGAGGGCGCATTGAGCCAAGGCGAAACCGATGGATCAAAGGACCGAGGTGGAGTCTGGGGCTCTGTGGCTGGAGGTGAAGACAGGGGATCCTTACGCCAAGGCCATGCTGGAGACTGGAAGCCCCACGGCGAATCCGCAGTACTGTGAGGAGATGGCTGAGGAGGAGATGAGGGGCAGTCAGGAACCAGAGGAGTGGTAGCAGCTGTAGAAATAAGCTGGTCAAATAGAGGAGGGGCGAGAGGGAGGCTGGGCGGGCAATCTGCAGACATAGAAGGTGCTGGAGATACTTGGGGCACAGGAGATACAGGGGGCGCTGGAGATACTTGGAGCACAGGAGATACAGGGGTGTCTGCAGAAATAGCCTCAGTAAACCAGTCTATTAAATCCTCCTCTAAATAACCAAATAGAGTCCCAGGGTCCATATTGTACTCGCACTCAGCGGTGGGAGTGTGGGCGGGGCTTCCATCCGAGTCCTCAAGCTCCACTAAAACTCCCTCGGGGACAGGCGTTGTTGATGACTCGGGCACCTGGTCAGACATCATATTGGGCTCAGGCTCCGAGGTGAATAACGGCTCAGCAGGGCTCACTGGCACTTTCTCCATGGCAGGCGCAGGCTCCGTGTCTGTGGTGGAATCAGGCTTTAGCTCCGTCTGGCTGGATGTAAGTTGACTGGGCGCTGGGTTAGGTGGAGCGGTGCTGATAGGCTCTGCTGGGCCGATGGTGAATGCCGAGTTGTTGTTTATCAGCACCCACTCCACATATGCGGCGAAATCTTCACGAGGACCGCTCCCTGGGAGGCGTGCCCGGGACCGCTCCGGTCAGGATAGTGTGTGAGGCACGCCAACTCCAAAAAATCCATGGTGTGTGACTCCACGGTCCTTCTGCTCCAGGCATAGTAGGGCAACAGCAGGGTAGTGACAAAAATAAATAAACAAAAGAAAACGCTGCAAACTTAATTGTGTGGGTCCGTTCTTCTGTTACGAAACGTGTGTATATGAAGGCACAAGGGCAACGGAGAATACGAGGAGTAGAATTTAATAACTGAAACAGGCAGCAAACTCAATATACACAACTAAACATCAACGAGAATGGACAAGGAATGAAGGAGAACACAGGGTATATATACAAACAAAGGGAACTTAACAAGATAATTAACTGGACACAGGTGAATGAAATTATTAATTAAACAGAATGTGGAAAACTAGGTCAAACTGAGGAAAACAACAGTAGACATACATACAGTGCTGCCTGAAAGTTTGCGAACCCCTTGCAGAATC
The DNA here is from genome assembly GCF_019924925.1 of Ctenopharyngodon idella. NCBI lineage: Eukaryota > Metazoa > Chordata > Actinopteri > Cypriniformes > Xenocyprididae > Ctenopharyngodon > Ctenopharyngodon idella. Next base: position 35,534,673 of record NC_067237.1, on the reverse strand, counting down.
TGTGAAAATGTGAATAATTTAAATATTTTTTATTTAGTACTGTCCCGAGTAAGATATTTTACATAAAAAATGTTTACATATGGTCCACAAGACAAAAAGTAGCTGAATTTATAAAAACGACCTGCTCAAAAGTTTGTGAATCCTTGATTCTTAATACTGTGTGTGGTTACCTGGATGACCTATGACCGTTTCTTTGTTTTGTGATGGTTGTTTATGAGTCCCTTGTTTGTCCTGAGCAGTTAAACTGCCCAATATTCTTCAGAAAAATCCTCCAGGTCCCGAAAATTCTTCAGATTTCCAGCATCTTTTGCATATTTGAACCCTTTCCAGCAGTTACTGTATGATTCTCAGATCCATCTTTTCACACTGAGGACAACTGAGGGACTCAAACATAACTATTAAAAAAGGTTCAAACATTCACTGATGCTCCAGAAGGAAACACGATGCATTAAGAGTCAGGGGTGAAAACTTTTGAACAGGATAAAGATGTCCAAATTTTTCTTATTTTATTAAATATCTTCTTTTTTTCATTCAGTACTGCCCTTCGGAAGCAACAGAAGACACTTAAATGTTTGACAGAAAACAAATTAAGTACAATATTCCTTGATCTTCAAATTCAAAAGGTTTTCATCCCCCGGCTCTTAATGCATCGTGTTTCCTTCTGGAGCATCAGTGAATGTTTGAATCTTTTTTAATAGTTATGTTTGAGTCCCTCAGTTGTCCTCAGTGTGAAAAGATGGATCTCAAAATCATACAGTCACTACTGGAAATGGTTCAAATTCGCAAAAGATGCTGGAAAACTGAAGAATTTTTGGGACCTGGAGGATTTTTTTGAAGAATGTTGGGCAGTTTAACTGCTCAGGACAAACATGCGACTCATGAACAACCATCACAAAACATAGAAACAGTCAGGGATCATCCAGGTAATGACACACAGTATTAAGAATCAAGGGTTCATAAACTCTTGAATTGGGTCATATTTATAAATTCAGCTATTTTTTTTTTTTTTTGTCTTGTGGACTTTATGTAAACATCGTTTATGTTAAATATCTTACTCAGGACAGTACTAAATAAAAAATGACATGCATTTTGTATGATCCCCCTTATTTTGTTAAAATTATTCACATTTTCACAGATTCTGCAAATGGTTCACAAACTTTCAAGCAGCACTATTAGTGGTTCAACGGATCACAAAACTCACGGTTCGGATCATATCATGGTTATTAAGTCGTGGATCGGATCATTTTTTGGGGGGTGGGGGGGTAACTTTGCATTTATTACTTAGCCCACTTTAACTACTCCGATACCACAGTAGAAACTACTAGCCTAACTAATACATTATTAAAAGCAAGTGAACAGACTGTAAAAAGAACAAATACTGTACACTAATTAAAAGCATAGATAAATACAACGTAAAGTTACAAACCTGATTCCAAAAAAGTTGGGACACTGTACAAATTGTGAATAAAAAAGGAATGCAATGATGTGGAAGTTTCAAATTTCAATATTTTATTCAGAATACAACATAGATGACATATCAAATGTTTAAACTGAGAAAATGTATCATTTTAAGGGAAAAATAAGTTGATTTTAAATTTCATGGCATCAACACATCTCAAAAAAGTTGGGACAAGGCCATGTTTACCACTGTGTGGCATCCCCTCTTCTTTTTCTAACAGTCTGCAAACGTCTGGGGACTGAGGAGACAAGTTGCTCAAGTTTAGGAATAGGAATGTTGTCCCATTCTTGTCTAATACAGGCTTCTAGTTGCTCAACTGTCTTAGGTCTTCTTTGTTGCATCTTCCTCTTTATGATGCGCCAAATGTTTTTTATGGGTGAAAGATCTGGACTGCAGGCTGGCCATTTCAGTACCCGGATCCTTCTTCTACGCAGCCATGATGTTGTAATTGATGCAGTATGTGGTCTGGCATTGTCATGTTGGAAAATGCAAGGTCTTCCCTGAAAGAGACGACATCTGGATGGGAGCATATGTTGTTCTAGAACTTGGATATACCTTTCAGCATTGATGGTGCCTTTCCAGATGTGTAAGCTGCCCATGCCACACGCACTCATGCAACCCCATACCATCAGAGATGCAGGCTTCTGAACTGAGCGCTGATAACAACTTAAGTTGTCATTGTCCTCTTTAGTCCGGATGACATGGCGTCCCAGTTTTCCAAAATAACTTTTTTGATTCGTCTGACCACAGAACAGTTTTCCACTTTGCCACAGTCCATTTTAAATGAGCCTTGGCCCAGAGAAAATGCCTGCGCTTCTGTATCATGTTTAGATATGGCTTCTTTTTTGACCTATAGAGTTTTAGCCGGCAACGGCGAATGGCACGGTGGATTGTGTTCACCGACAATGTTTTCTGGAAGTATTCCTGAGCCCATGTTGTGATTTCCATTACAGTAGCATTCCTGTATGTGATGCAGTGCCGTCTAAGGGCCCGAAGATCATGGGCATCCAGTATGGTTTTCCGGCCTTGACCCTTACGCACAGAGATTGTTCCAGATTCTCTGAATCTTTGGATGATATTATGCACTGTAGATGATGATAACTTCAAACTCTTTGCAATTTTTCTCTGAGAAACTCCTTTCTGATATTGCTCCACTATTTTTCGCCGCAGCATTGGGGGGAATTGGTGATATAAAATATAAAATATAAAACAGAAAAATGAGTTTCATCAAGTAGTTGAATATTCATTTTAACTTTGTCAAAGCATAAGGGGTCTTTTGTGGACATGTCCAGACATGTTTTGTTGAGGCCTTCCATAAACATAACTATTTTTCTATCACTTATCCCTAAACTCCCACATCACAGTAATTCAAACAGTTGATTAGTATAATTTAAAAAAAAAAGTTGTTTTGCTCATGGGATAGATTTTGTTTAAATTCAAAATGTTCATTGAAAAAAAAAACATTGACTTCTTTTTAAAAGTTTATAAATAAAATGTATAATTATATGATGTGTTGTATAAAATTAAGTGTGCTTCTAAAACAGTATTAAACATTTATAAAACAACTCAAATTTTTCAGAGAGCTGGGAAAGCACTCCTTACTTTTTTGATGTCCTTAACATGAATAGCAGAATGCAATAAAGTTGAAGTCTAAAAATCTCTCTCCAAGTAACTTCATGCAACCGTGCTGTGAAATCTGAGACAGAGGGGGTGGATGAAACATTGTTTTGTCTGTGCTAACTTTTATTTCAAAGCATAAGTTTAAATTACATCTTTTAAAAAGTCTTAAGTCAAATCTTCCTAGAAGACTGATTATCTGACTTAAAACCTAAAGTATAATTTTAATGTGTAAAAATGTTGGGGTCTCACACATTGTGTAACATTTTCAATAATTCCTTAAGAAAAATCACCATGCATTTTCAGAAAGAGAACCTGTGACGCCTTAGGCTGGTTCTGTAAAAGGAACTTATCTCTATTTTAAATGAAATGATTCTAAATAAATATGTAACATCAAACATGATACTAAAAAAAAAATATTTAAACAAATTAAACATAGTTTAGTTATAGTTTTAGCTAAATAAATAATTATAAATATGAAAACACCTTACATTTTCAGAGAGCTGAAGAAGTAGTTCTTTATGCTATAATAAAAAATAAAAAGTAAATAGTTTAAGTTGTATTATAAACAAAACACTCCCAGTGTAATGACGGGTCGACAGAATGAGGATCCATTTGCAGCTTTATTGAGATAATCACCAAAGCAGACAGGGACAGGCAATGGTCGAGGCAGGCGGCAGACAAACAGAGTAAAGTCACAGGCAAAGGTCAGGGCAGGCGGCTAACAAACACAGTCCAAATAACAGGCAAGGATCAGGGCAGGCGGCAAACAAACACAGTCCAATAAACAGTCCAACGGCAACAGAAATACAATCCACAAGAAAACGCTCAGTAGTGATCACCAGGGCAAATCAAGACTTCGCAAAGGGTGTGTGTGTGTGTCTTAAATAGTGTGAGTGTAATGAGGTGCAGGTGTGTGCGCAATCAGTCCCAGGAATGAGGGCCTATGGGAAACGTAGTCCGAATGTAAACCAGTCAATATTCAGGTGACGGCTCCCTCCGGTGGTGCGGAGGAGGAGGCGCGAGAGCCACATTCGTGACAGAGCCCCCCCCCCCGCGAGCGGCTCCAGACGCGAGGAAGCGGGCGCCGGGGTCTACCGCGTGGTCGAGGGGCCGGTCTCTCCGGATGCGTCCGATGAAATTCCACTATGAGTGACGGGTCCAAGATATCATCCGAATTGACCCAGGATCGCTCCTCCGGGCCGTACCCCTCCCAGTCGACTAGGTACTGTAGTCTCCTACCCCGGCGCCTGGAATCGAGCAGTTCTCGAACCTGATAGGCCTCCTCGCCTTCGATCGTCAAGGGTGGGGGGTTGCGGGCCTCGGCTCCCTCCGCCTCTCCTCTCGGACCACCAGAGGGTTTCAGCAACGACACATGGAAAGTGGGAGAAACACGGTAATTAGCAGGTAGATTCAAACGAAATGACACAGGAGTAATTTGCTTGGTAATTTGGAAAGGCCCTACAAACCTGGGACTGAGCTTTTTGCATGGAAGTCTTAGACGCAGGTCCCTGGTTGACAGCCAGACCCACTGCCCCACGGTGTATTCGGGATTGGGACGACGATGTCGACTGGCCTGTAGCTCCTGTCGTCTTACAGCTCGTTGGAGGTGATGGTGGGCCAGGTCCCAGGTCTCCTCGCTGCGTTGCATCCACTCGGTTACTGCGGGCAGGTTGGATGGTTCCCCGGACCAGGGGAAGAGTGGAGGCTGGAAACCCAGGACGCATTGGAAGGGCGTGATGCCAGTGGCAGGTTTTTGTAGCGAGTTCTGGGCATATTCGGCCCACAGCAGATAGCGGCTCCACTCTGACTGGTTCTGATGACAGTACGTGCGTAGGAACCTGGTGAGTTCTTGGTTCAGGCGTTCAGTTTGTCCATTTTGTCCATTGGACTCGGGGTGGTACCCGGAGGTGAGGCTGATATTGACGTTTAAGTGTTTGAAGAAAGCTGTCCATACCCGGGATGTAAACTGTGGGCCCCTGTCAGACACGATGTCCTCTGGAAACCATAGAATCGAAACACGTAGTTGCATAAGATTTCGGCGGTCTCAAATGCGGTGGGTAGCTTGGGGAGTGGTATGAGACGGCATGCTTTGGAGAACCGGTCAATTACAGTGAGGATGGTGGTGTGACCACGGGACTCAGGGAGGTCAGTGACAAAGTCAACGGCAATATGGGACCACGGACGTTGGGGAATGGGCAGCGGTTGCAACAGACCCGCCGGGGCTTGGTGAGACGCTTTAGAAGTTTGACAGGCTGTGCACTGGTTGATGAATTGGGTGGTGTCTAGTACCATGGTGTCCCACCAAAACCGGTTCTGTAGTAGGTGTAGTGTGGCTGTGATACCTGGGTGGCCAGAGCTGGGGAAATCGTGAACTTGGTGTAACAATTTGTCGCAGAGGTGTGCAGGTACGAAGGTGCGATCCGGTGGGCAGTTTGGTGGTGGTGCTGTTAGTTCATTCGGTGCTGTTAGTTGATTTCGGTCATGACGTCCCACTGAACCGGAGCGAGCAGCAGTTTGACTGGGATTATGTTCTCTTCGTTCTCTGACCGTTCCCTCTCCTCTGTCTGACGAGATAGGGCGTCTGCCTTGACGTTCTTTGAGCCGGGTCTGTAGGTTACCGTGAATTGAAACCGGGTGAAGAACATGGCCCACCTAGCTTGTCGGGGGTTCAGACGTTTAGCAGACCGGAGGTATTCCAGGTTCTTGTGGTCGGTTAGTATGGTGAACGGGTGTTGTGCTCCCTCCAGCCAGTGGCGCCACTCCTCCAACGCCGCCTTCATAGCCAAGAGCTCCCGATTGCCTACATCGTAATTGCGCTCTGCCGCTGACAATTTCCTGGAGTAGAATGCACAAGGGAACATCTTTGCGGGATTACCTTGACGCTGTGAGAGTATGGCCCCAATGCCTGTGTTGGAGGCGTCGACCTCGACTATGAAGGGGAGTTCTGGGTTTGGGTGGCGGAGAATGGGTGCTGTGGTGAATCGTTCCTTCAGTTCTTGAAAGGCGTGCACCGCCTCGTGGGACCAGGAGAGGCGTGTGGACTGTCGTTTGGTCATGGAGGTTAACGGGGCAGCGATGCCACTGAAGTTCCGTATGAACCGCCTGTAGAAGTTGGCGAACCCCAGAAACCGCTGTAGTTCCTTTAACGTGCGTGGTTGAGGCCACTCAAGCACCGCCCTCACCTTGTTGTCGTCCATCGCCACTACCTCTTGACTGACGACGTAGCCCAGGAATGAGGTGGAGGTGCGGTGGAATTCACATTTTTCGGCTTTGGCATACAGTTTGTGTTGAATGAGCCGCTGCAGTACGGACCAGACATGTTGGACGTGTTCCTCAAGGGTCTTGGAGTAGATGAGTATGTCGTCAATGTAGACGATGACCCAACGATTGAGCATGTCCCGGAAGACGTCATTGATGAAGGACTGAAAGACGGAGGGACTGTTGGCCAGCCCGAAGGGCATAACGAGAGTCTCATAGTGGCCGGTGGTGGTGGAGAAGGCCGTCTTCCACTCATCCCCCTCTCGGATGCGAATCAGATTGTACGCACACCGGAGATCCAGCTTTGTAAAGTACCTGGCCTGTCTCAACTGCTCCAGGGCTGCGGGGACTAATGGCAGAGGATAGCGGAACTTCACTGATATGATATCATTCAGACCACGATAGTCGATGCAGGGCCGAAGACTGCCGTCCTTTTTCTTAACGAAGAAGAAGCCGGATGCCGCCGGGGAGGTAGATGGTCGAATAAATCCTTTGGCCAGCTCCTCCTCGATGAATGTTTTCATGGCGGCTGACTCAGGCTGTGACAGGGGAAATATTCTGCCCTTGGGGGGTGTCGTACCAGGTAGGAGATCTATAGCACAGTCACTGGAGCGGTGAGGTGGTAGTTCGGTGGACCTGCTTTTGCTAAACGCGATGGCTAGATCAGCATACTCAGCAGGTATGTCGGGCTCAGTGGTGTCGGACTCGTGAACAGTGACGGTCTGCACAGGTATGGGAGTGATCCGTTTCAGAAAGCGATTGTGACAAGCGGCGTCCCACTGAACGATCTGGCCCTCCTTCCAGGAAATTAGCGGGTTGTGGGTTCTGAGCCACGGGAGACCAAGGATGACTGGGTTGCTGGGTGAGTGGATGACATAGAATTGGATGAGCTCGTGATGAAGGGCTCCCACCTGTAGGGTCAGTTCGACAGTGATGTGCGCCACTCTTCCACCACCGACGGGTCTCCCATCTAGCGCCTCCACTGTCAATGGAGACTTACAGTCTGTTAATGTGATGTTGTGTTCGTTGATGAATGCATCAGACATGAAGTTGCCCGCTGCACCAGAGTCCAGAAGTGCGTGCGTGGTTATGCGTAGATCATTCAGAGTTCTTTGTATGGGAATTTTGAGGCAGTTAGAGGAATAAGCGGTGGGAGGTGGAGAACTCACTGCTTTAGGGTTAGACGGAGTGGGTCGAATGGGGCAGTTGATCTTGATGTGACCAGCTTGGCCGCAGTAGAGGCACAGATGAAGTTGTCGTCTCCTTTCGCGTTCCTCTGGGCGAAGCGGAGTGTATCCGAGCTGCATGGGTTCCGAGGGAGGCGTGGTCAGAGCGGACAGCTGAACAGGGCGTCGTGAGTGGAGAAGATTTTCAATGTGTATGGCTAGGTCGATGAATTCGTTAAGCGATCTTCCCTCGTCGCGGCATGCGAGCTCGGCTTGCAGTTCCAGGGACAGCCCCTTTCGAAACAGCAGTTTCAGCGTGTCCTCGACCCAGTTTGTCTGTGCGGCAAGGGTTCGGAAATTTAAAGCATAATCCGCAGCCGTGGTTTTACCTTGACTCAGCGACAGCAGTAGATCCCCAGCACTCTTGCCTCCCTCTGGATGTTCGAACACTTCCTTGAAGCTTCGCAGGAAGGCCGAGAAGGTGGGAAACACGGAACCATCCTCTCGCCATACCGCCGTGGCCCAATCCAGCGCTCGGCCAGTCAACAGGGAGCATACAAAGGAGATCCGACTGGATTCAGTGGGATAGAGAGATGGCTGCTGGTTGACAAAGAGAGAACATTGGAGAAGAAATCCCTTACATTTAGCGGGGTTGCCGTCAAACTTCTCCGGGAGTGCGAGGCGTGGATTCACGGCGGGAGCGGCAGTGAAGGCTTGACTGACGGCGGCCGCAGGCGGTGGCGTGGCAACCTCGGTGGCGTTGAATCGAAGGCCCTGCAGAGTTTTCACCAGCTCCTCGGTAAGGGAAGTCAGTCGATTCAATTGGTGTTGATGAACCGCGAGCTGGTTGGCTTGGGCAGACAGCTCGGTGGAAATTTGCATGATCGCTGCTGGATCGCTGTTTGGCGAAGTCTTCTGTAATGACGGGTCGACAGAATGAGGATCCATTTGCAGCTTTATTGAGATAATCACCAAAGCAGACAGGGGCAAAGGCAGAGATGCAAACAGGGACAGGCAATGGTCGAGGCAGGCGGCAGACAAACAGAGTAAAGTCACAGGCAAAGGTCAGGGCAGGCGGCTAACAAACACAGTCCAAATAACAGGCAAGGATCAGGGCAGGCGGCAAACAAACACAGTCCAATAAACAGTCCAACGGCAACAGAAATACAATCCACAAGAAAACGCTCAGTAGTGATCACCGGGGCAAATCAAGACTTCGCAAAGGGTGTGTGTGTGTGTGTGTTAAATAGTGTGAGTGTAATGAGGTGCAGGTGTGTGCGCAATCAGTCCCAGGAATGAGGGCCTATGGGAAACGTAGTCCGAATGTAAACCAGTCAATACTCAGGTGACGGCTCCCTCCGGTGGTGCGGAGGAGGAAGCGCGAGAGCCACATTCGTGACACCCAGATACTCCTAGGAATAAACTCTAGTGTGAATGAGAAATGGGAGGGTGGAGTCAGACAGTTGAGCTTCTGTCACAGCATATGTTAAGACCGCTAACTCCTTTCCAGAATGAATATTTTGTTTTAAATTTATTTCAAAGCACAATCTTAAATATGATCTTTTAAAATTAAAAAGGTTGTTTATATCCATTCTTTAAAGTTTTAATTAAATTCAAATATTCCTAGAAGTCTATTGTATTGGGATAACATCTGATGCCCGACGATGGAAATGATTTTACATGAATTTAAACTAAAGTATTATTTATATGTATGTATATAAGTATTCCATGTTTCAAAGTTTAAAGCAAAAACTTGTACTTAGTCATCTTAGATCTCAATAATACAATAAAAGATATAAGCAACATTTTTGCCCATGCGACACAAAATGTTTTAAGAAATCGGTATGTTTTTAAATTCACATTTTCAATTCAATTCACATTTATTTGTATAGCGCTTTTCACAATACATATAGTTTCAAAGCAGCTTTACAGAGAGCTGCTTTGAAACGATATGTATTGTGAACAGCGCTATAAAATAAACTGCAAAAGTGAAGGTGTGTGTGTTTGAAACCTCACAACTCGCACGTAACTCAGAACGAGGGCTCAACATTGCTCTTGTTTAGTTTAAGTCGTATTTTTAAGAAAATTGCACATTTTCAGAGAGAGAGAGAGATCAGATGTTCCTCTTCGTTGCTCCCATGAAAAAATTTATCTTGAGTGAATATTTAATTTTGCTCATCTCATTTCAAAGTGTGATATTACTTTGCTGTGCCTGAACTCAGCATCTGACATTCTGTACTATCTATGATCTAGAATTGTACTTAAAAGTTGGCATTTGTCACTGTGGAAACATTCCCTTTACTGAAAATATACAAAAATATATAACATCGGTTATCTACTCAAAAATATATGTACAATTTTAAAAATATCTGTGTGTCACACTTATGACACTAACAGGAAGGATGCCCTTTGACCCCCAATGATTTAAAGTGACCCTAAAACAACATTTTTTCAACTGACTGAATCTACACATGCCAGGGTCTTTCAGAAGATGCGACTCCACAGGATCAGTCGGTCTCCTGAGATTGTTTAATTTCCCTTAAAAACCAAAGATTAGGCCAAATCCCTACCAGGCATGTCCACATCAGCCTCTACGGTAGAAAATGTCCTTGCTGTTAAAACCTAGTATATCCGTTAAATATGTTTCTTTGTGTTTTAAAAACCATACATTTAAACTTGCTTTTTTTTTTTTTTTTTTTTTTGACGCATGTCTCATAGATCTATATGATTTTACTTTTCTTATTTCTATAAAGTTTCAATTCCTAGTAAATATAAAACAAAAGAATAATGTCAACAAATTTGTTTGCTGCAATGTTTTTAACAATTAGGTATTACCTTGATCCAAAACAGTTCCTCACACAATGAAACCTTTAAGGATAGCCAAAGGTCCAGGACAATGAGTGAAAACACTACATATATAAGATAGTTCTACCCCAAAATCAAATACTGTATTACATTTTTCAAAAGATAATCTTGCTTTAAAGTTTGAATAAAAGTAAAAAGCAAACGTATCTTCATACCATGTTTTCTGACACATTGCCATTAATTGTTTTATAAAATGTGCTTTTATTATTTCTACAAGGGTTCATACTACTTTTATCAGCCTAATAAATATGAAGTTAATACATGATGAAACAAGAGAATCATGTTACCAAATTCTTTTGACACAATGCTTTTAAGAAATGTTTTTGTTGTTTGTTTGTTTTTAAATACAACTAAACCAGATATCACATTGTTTTTTCTATTAGCAAAAGTTATTTCCCCCGTGGCATTGGAATAGGTCTTATTTTTAAAGTTTCAGACATGCTACAATCATGTGATACAAGGATCCGGCTGAAGCTTCATATTAAACAAAGAAAAGAATAGGTCATTTTCACTTGTGAACATGTATTATACACACTTTCAACATGTATTATACGATATTTGTATGTTAGTACCCATTATTCGCATCATTTGAAAGGTTTCAGTAAACCTTTAGACCAGAATCCAGATTTTAGAATCCAACATGACATAAATAGTTGTACCAGCTAAGTGTCTCAACTGTTTATATCAATTTTCTTAGATTTTTTTTTTTTTTTTTACTCAAATAAATAGATATTCAAAATAGCTACTGACATTGATTTTTTTTCCCCTACAGATAAAAGCCAAATTATATATGAACACAAAACTCTATGAGAATATTTTATATAGTTATGATATTTTAAGAAATTCAAAGGGCCTAGTTGCTAAGAAATGAAATTGATAGTTCTTGTAGTGCAATTATCCATCTCTTCGATGTGGGATTGCATGAAGCGTCGACACGAAAAGTAAGTCTGGTTGTTTGCGCTTGAAACGATTACGACTGAGACATGTCTAACCATTGCACTGAAAGCAACGCATACATTAAAGTTTGAGGATGGTAAACAAAGTTACACACTCTAGTAAAGCTGTAGATACAGCTCAAATATGATCTTTTGTAGGAATTATGTGAGCACAATAAATTCTCGCATCTAAATTCAAGAGACCTAGTAACTAAGAAAGCAGTGACATCATGTAAGAAAAGTGTCATATTGCATACAGAAATCCAATCTATTGCGAAAGGCATTTTCACCCTTAACAATTTGTTTCTTTCAACAACAGTGCTCGAAGTTAAAGATTATGTGTGTATATATATATATATATATATATATATATATATATATATATAGCATACAGAGTCGTTAGAGTCTATGGCACGCTGTTGTAATACAAACGCGTTTAAGAACTATAACGCTGCATGCCGGTGTAAAGAAGAAATTATCATAATCTTTATATCAAACATAATCTTTATACAGATATTTAGTTTTAATAAAAACACAATACAGAAATCCTCTCTTCTGATCTATTGCAAAAGATTGTAATTTGTAAATGCCATTTTTTCACTAGCAGATGACACTGTTTACAATTTTTATTAGTTTGTATATATGTGCGGTTTTAGATAAAGACTGCTCTCTGAGTGTGGTCAAACATGCAGCCACTCACAGGAATTAATGAACAAATGATACTCCTACTACATGAGTGTTAAAACTAAAACTGTAATGTTCTTTTAGGCCATATTTCTGGTCTGTCTATGAAGCGGTCACAAGATACAGTCATGGTAACATATTTTCTTTGTACTCTAAACAGGACTTCAATAAAAAGTAATTTTGAGTAAACTTGATTCAGGCCGCTCCAATACTATGTCTTTTACGTGTGAGCCTTTTAGGTTTGATCCGGGAAACAGGCACAGCTGCTGTATCTTAATGCGTTAACATGTTTGTCTCAATAATTTGTTTTTCTTTTAGGAAGTCATTATGGTAAGTGGTTTTTAATCCCTTATCAGCGTCCGATCAAAATTGTTTACCATCTCTTAATTTTTAATATTTGCTCTTGCTTAAATATTACTTGTTTTCATTTACAAAGGGTATGATGATGATATCTTAACCGTAACTGTATTCGTAAATACGTTGAAATAACTGTAACCACACAAATATTGGCTATGAATAACTAAAACAAAGCCTAACAACATTAATGATTCTAACTCTTTCACAAACCAGACTGACCCCGGGTAAGTATGATTCAAATACCTTAGATATCTTGACTTTATCCCCAAGTTTAGGGGCACTACCTTTCATGTCCTCGTGCGCGCATACATTTTATGTTTCTCTGATTTTGTTAGCATTTTTCTAAAACACAGTGTTTTACTGCGGTCTTACCATTCATTTTCGTCTTTAATTGTAATTATGACCGTGTTTGTTTTCCTCTATTGTTTTACCCATTCCATCTTGTCCGAAAAACAATGTTTCCTACACATTTAGCTGTAATGTTAGTGAACTTTAGGTGTTCTCTGATCTCTTTGTTCGTAGCATTTGGTTGATTTAATAAAATGATGGTTTAACCATTCTCTTGAGTGATTTTACATACCATATTATAGTTTAGGGTATAGAATGCGGAGCAAAGATCTTTAAAACATTTTATCTTGTAAAACATTTAAATGACTTCAAACACTATATAGACATTTACCCTCCAGGGGTTAGAGGTTCTGTAATACCATTTTTAATGTGCTCAGACATGGTATAACAATAAGTGATTGTCTTTTATTTCAACTTTGTTGAATATACATAGAAGAAATGACTTTACATACATAAAGTAAAACAGTAATAACGACATTAGTGGCACTCTAGCCAGAAAACAAAGTCTCTGCAGGCTATCATGTTTCGGTCTAAGGTGTGATTGACCAGCGTTTCAACAATTTCAGCGATGGTATTATCATCAGCATTGTTTGAACGCAGTGAGACACAAACATCCGTTATAAATGTACACATACATACGTCAGTAATTTCTAACTGTTCAGTACATTCCAACGGTTTACACAGTTTATTAGGGCAATTCCACGCAAAGGTCATCTTTACCATGAAAAAAAAAAGTTTTTACCAAAAGAACAAAACCCTTTTCAAATCGTCCATTTATATCTGTATTATACAGGTGCTGGTCATATAATTAGAATATCATCAAAAAGTTGATTTATTTCACTAATTCCATTCAAAAAGTGAAACTTGTATATTATATTCATTCATTACACACAGACTGATATATTTCAAATGTTTATTTCTTTTAATTTTGATGATTATAACTGAAAACTAAGGTAAATCCCAAATTCAGTATCTCAGAAAATTAGAATATTGTGAAAAGGTTCAATATTGAAGACACCTGGTGCCACACTCTAATCACCTAATTAACTCAAAACACCTGCAAAAGGCCTTTAAATGGTCTCTCAGTCTAGTTCTGTAGGCTACACAATCATGGGGAAGACTGCTGACTTGACAGTTGTCCAAAAGACAACCATTGACACCTTGCACAAGGAGGGCAAGACACAAAAGGTCATTGCAAAAGAGGCTGGCTGTTCACAAAGCTCTGTGTCCAAGCACATTAATAGAGAGGAAAAGGAGAAGGAAAGGAAAAGATGTGGTAGAAAAAAGTGTACAAACAATAGGGATTACCGCACCCTGGAGAGGACTGTGAAACAAAACCCATTCAAAAATGTGGGGGAGATTCACAAAGCGTGGACTGCACCTGGAGTCAGTGCTTCAGGAACCACTGCGCACAGACGTATGCAAGACATGGGTTTTCAGCTGTGTCAAGCCACTCTTGAACAACAGACAGCGTCAGAAGCATCTCGCCTGGGCTAAAGACAAAAAGGACTGGACTGCTGCTGAGTGGTCCAAAGTTATGTTCTTTGATGAAAGTAAATTTTGCATTTCCTTTGGAAATCAGGGTCCCAGAGTCTGGAGGAAGAGAGGAGAGGCACACAATCCACGTTGCTTGAGGTCCAGTGTAAAGTTTCCATAGTCAGTGATGGTTTGGGGTGCCATGTCATCTGCTGGTGTTGGTCCACTGTGTTTTCTGAGGTCCAAGGTCAACGCAGCCGTATACCAGGAAGTTTTAGAGCACTTCATGCTTCCTGCTGCTGACCAACTTTATGGAGATGCAGATTTCATTTTCCAACAGGACTTGGCACCTGCACACAGTGCCAAAGCTACCAGTGCCTGGTTTAAGGACCATGGTATCCCTGTTCTTAATTGGCCAGCAAACTCGCCTGAACTTAACCCCATAGAAAATCTATGGGGTATTGTGAAGAGGAAGATGCGATATGCCAGACCCAACAATGCAGTAGAGCTGAAGGCCACTATCAGAGCAACCTGGGCTCTTATAACACCTGAGCAGTGCCACAGACTGATCGACTCCATGCCACGCCATTGCTGCAGTAATTCAGGCAAAAGGAGCCCCAACTAAGTATTGAGTGCTGTACATGCTCATACTTTTCATGTTCATACTTTTCAGTTGGCCAAGATTTCTAAAAATCCTTTCTTTGTATTGATCTTAAGTAATATTCTAATTTTCTGAGATACTGAATTTGGGATTTTCCTTAGTTGTCAGTTATAATCATCAAAATGAAAAGAAATAAACATTTGAAATATATCAGTCTGTGTGTAATGAATGAATATAATATACAAGTTTCACTTTTTGAATGGAATTAGTGAAATAAATCAACTTTTTGATGATATTCTAATTATATGACCAGCACCTGTACTGTATTAATGTGCTCTAACAGAAATTTTAAGAAAATTGCCTTGTTTATCCACAATATATGAGGTAAGCAACAATGCTTAAATTAAATTTTCAACCAACCATATTTCATGCTTTCAAAAAAGGGATCAAAGACCCCCCTTTTTTAAACTTTATTTTAACAGTAAGCATTGTGTAGAAAGATGGAGGCTTGCCTGAGAAATAAGTACACTCATTTTGTCATTAGTCAAGTCAATTCACCTTTATTTATATAGCGCTTTTTACAATGCAGATTGTGTCAAAGCAGCTTTACAGTGATAAATGGTATATAATTTTGGCTGCACAGCAGCTCTTAAAGAAAATGCTGTCAATGTAGGCAGATGCAAAGCACTGTTGAATATCAAATGTCAAGTGTCCCCAACTAAGCAAGCCAAAGGCGACAGCGGCAAGGAACCCAAACTCCAACAGGTGACATCAGGTGGCAAACAGGTGGCAAATAGGTGTTAAAATGGAGAAAAAAACCTTGGGAGAAACCAGGCTTAGTCGGGGGCCAGTTCTCCTCTGGCAAACAGTGCTTTGTTAACATTCAAAGTATTTATTCCAGTTCAATCCAGTTCAATCCATCGTATTCATCATGCCGGTATGGACGGTTTGTTGAGGAACTGTGCCACTGGCTGTCGTGTCGATGAGGCCTTCACAATGGATGATCTAGTTGACTCAATCTCTGCTGACACTTCAGGGGTGCGTTGTGGTCGTGTCAAGGCGTAGGTCCTTAATCTCACCTGGATACGGCCTGGATCCGGTTGACTACAGTAAACCTCGGGATAAACAGAAAGACTAATATTAGCGTAGATGCCATTCTTCTTCTGATGTAATGAGTACATCTGGTGTTATAGGATGTGTTCCCGGTTCCGACTGACCTAATTTATGCAGCCTAATAATCCTTTAACGGATTTGAAAAAATAAATTGATAATGTGTTATGTGTATGCCAGGTTAAAGAGATGCGTTTTTAGTCTAGATTTAAACTGACAGAGTGTGTCTGCTTCCTGAACAATGCTAGGAAGATTGTTCCAGAGTTTAGGTGCCAAATAGGAGAAGGATCTACTGCCTGCAGTTGATTTTGATATTCTAGGTATTATCAGCTGGCCTGAATTCTGAGATCGCAATAGACGTGAAGGACTATAATGCATTAAGAGCTCGCTCAGGTACTGGGGAGCTAAACCATTTAGTGCTTTGTAAGTAATTAGCAAGATTTTAAAATCTATACGATGTTTAACAGGAAGTCAATGCAGTGTTGACAGAACTGGGCTAATATGGTCATACTTCCTAGTTCTAGTAAGAACTCTAGCTGCTGCATTTTGTACGAGCTGTAGTTTGTTTAACAGGCGAGCAGAACAACCACCCAGTAGAGCATTACAGTAATCTAGCCTTGAGGTCATGAACGCATGAACTAACTGTTCTGCATTTGTCATTGAGAGCATATGTCGTAGTTTAGATATATTTTTAAGGTGGAAGAATGCGGTTTTACAGATGCTAGAAATATGGCCTTCAAATGAAAGATTGGTATCAAAGAGCACACCCAGGTTCCTAACTGATGACGAAGACTTAACAGAGCAGCCATCAAGTGTTAGACAGTATTCTAGGTTATTATTACGTGAAGAAGTTTTTGGTCCAAAAATTAGAATCTCTGTTTTTTCTGAATTTAGTAGTAGGAAATTACTGGTCATCCAATTTTTTTTTTTTATCAGCTATACATTCCGTTAATTTTGTGAATTGGTAAGTTTCGTCAGGGCGCGAAGAAATATAGAGCTGAGTATCATCAGTGTAACAGTGAAAACTAACGCCATGCTTCCTAATGATATCTCCCAAGGGTAGCATGTACAGAGTGAACAGCAACGGTCCTAGTACTGAGCCTTGCGGTACTCCATATTGAACTTGTGATCGATATGACATCTCTTCGTTTACTACTACAAACTGATAACGGTCAGATAAGTATGATTTAAACCATGACAGTGCAATTCCACTAATGCCAACATAATTTTTGAGTCTATTTAAAAGAATATTGTGATCAATAGTGTCAAATGCAGCACTAAGATCCAGTAACACTAATAGAGAGATACAACCACGATCTGATGATAAGAGCAAATCATTAGTAACTCTAATGAGAGCAGTCTCAGTACTATGGTACGGTCTAAATCCTGACTGGAAATCCTCACAGATACTATTTCTTTCTAAAAAGGAACATAGTTGTGATGATACTGCCTTTCCTAGTATTTTTGACAGAAAAGTGAGATTTGAGATCGGCCTGTAATTGACAAATTCTCTAGGATCAAGTTGTGGTTTTTTAATAAGAGGTTTAATAATAGCCAGCTTAAAAGTTTTCAGTACGTATCCTAGTGATTAAGATGAATTAACGATATTAAGAAGAGGATCTATGACCTCTGGAAGCATCTCTTTCAATAGCTTAGTCGGTATAGGGTCTAACATACATGTTGTTGGTTTTGATGATTTAACAAATTTAGACAATTCTTCCTCTCCTAAAGCAGTAAACGAATTGAATTTTTCCTCAGGGACACTACAATGCACTGTCTGACGCGATACTGTAGTAGATGGTTGCATGGTTATAATTTTCTCTCTACTTGCAAGATTGACAATATTAAAGAAGTTCATAAAGTCATTACTGCTGTGCTCTTTGGAAACATCAGAAGTTGAAGCTTTATTTCTTGTTAATTTAGCCACTGTATCAAATAAATACCTAGGGTTGTGCTTATTTTCTTCTAAAAGTTTTGAAAAATAGGCAGATCTAGCAGTTTTTAAGGCCTTTCTGTACTCAGTCATTCTCTCTCTCCATGAAATGCGAAAAACTTCTAGTTTTGTTTTCTTCCAGCTGCGCTCCATTTTTCTGGCTGCTACCTTTAGGGCCTGAGTGTGCTCATTGTACCACGGTATTGGATTAATTTCTTAACATCTTTTTTAAACGCAAAGGAGCAACTGATGTGCTGGAAAAGACAGAGGCAATAGTTTCTGTTGCAACATCGAGGTCTTCTAAGCTATCTGGTATGCTAAGGTGATGAAACTGATCAGGAAGATTATTTATAAAGCGATCTTTAGTGGTAGAAGTGATGGTTCTACCATATTTATGGCAGGGAGGCAGTTTAGCAGCCTTGACTAAATGTAGTATACACGAGACTAGATAATTGTCACGATCACTGTCTGTTCCTGTCAGTGCCTGGACTCCATTTCCCATAATCCTCCTTGCCAATCACATGCACACTCCACACCAATCACCAGTTGCCACATACAGCTTAGCACACTACCTGGACTATAAAGGACTTACACACACACCACCTCATTGCGAAGTCTTGATTTGCTGTGGTGATCTTTACTAAGCGTTTTCTTGTGGACTGTTTCCTGGTTTCCGTTTGGATTGTTTATTCTTTGTGATTCTCTGCTGCCTGCCCTGAACCTTGCCTGTGTACTGGACTGTGTTTGTTTGCCGCCTGCCCTGATCTCTGCCTGTGACCCGATACTGTTTGTCTGCCGCCTGCCTCGACCATTGCCTGTCCTGGTTTATGTTCCTGCCTTTGCCCCTGTCTACCTGTGTAAATACTGTTCTTAATAAAGCTTGCAAATGGATCCCCGCTCTGCCGACCCATCGTTACAATAATGATCTGAGATGTCGTCGCTCTGCTGCAGAATTTCAACAGCATCAATATCGATTCCATTTGACAATATTAGATCTAAAGTATGATTACGACAATGAGTGGGTCCTGACACGTGTTGTCTAACTCCAATAGAATTTAGAATGTCTGTAAATGCCAATCCTAATGCGTCTTTTTCATTATCTACATGGATATTAAAATCACCAACAACAAGGACTTTATCTGCAGCTAGTACTAACTCCGATAGAAAATCAGCAAATTCTTTGATAAAGTCTGTATGGTGTCCTGGTGGCCTGTATACAGTAGCCAGCACAAATATCAACTTACATAATGTTACATAAAGTACCATCACTTCAAAGGAATTATATTTGAAAGATTTTTGACTAATACTGTAAATATTACTATAAATTACAGCAACACCTCCCCCTTTGCCTTTCTGACGAGGATTATGTCGAAAATAATAAACTTGAGGGCTAGACTCATTTAAAGTAATGTAACTGTCTGATTTTAGCCAAGTTTCTGTCAAACACAGCAAATCCAGATTATTGTCTGTGATAATATCATTTACAATAAGTGCTTTTGAAGAAAGGGATCTAATATTTAACAACCCAAGCTTTATCATTTGTTTATCAGTATTATCTCTATTTTTTTATTTGTTGAACATCAGTTAAATTTTTACCATTAAATGGGTTTGGAAGTTTTTTGTTTTTACTAATTCGGGGTACAGACACAGTCTCTATGTGATAATATCTAGGTGTAAGAGTTTCTATGTGTTGGGAATTATCTGACTTCTGTAACGTGAGGCAGCTAGCAGACGGTCGGTTTAGCCAGTATGTCTGCTTCCTGACCTGGACCCCAGTTTGTCATGTTTCAGCTCTAAGACTATGTGCCATATTACTAGAGAGAAGAGTAGCACCATCCCGGGAGGGATGAATACCATCTTCTTTTCAACAGGTCAGGTCTGCCCCAAAAACTTTTCCAATTGTCTATGAAACCTATATTATTCTGCGGACACCATTTAGACAGCCAGCCATTGAGTGATGATAATCTGCTAACTATCTCATCACTCCGACGAACAGGAAGGGGACCAGAGCAGATTACTTTTGCTGACATTGTACTTGCGAGTTCACACACCTCTTTAATGTTAATTTTAGTCATCTCCGACTGGCGAAGTCGAACATCATTTGTGCTGACGTGAATAATGATTTTAGAGTATTTACGATTAGCATTAGCCAGCACTTTTAAATTTGCTTTGATGTCAGGTGCTCTGTCTCCTGGCAAACATGTGACTATGGTGGCTGGTGTCTCTATTTTCACGTTCCGTGTAATAGAATCGCCAATAACTAGGGCACTTTCAACAGGATTCTCAGTGGGTGTTTCACTGAGTGGGGAGAACCTGTTTGATGTTCTTACTGGAACGGAAGAGTGGTGTTTTCCGCGGCTAGGCCGCCTCATCGTTACCCAAGTGCCCTGCTGCGCAGGCTCTACAGCCTGAACCGAACAGAGATGTACAGAGTTCACTAAGCTAGTCGCATCCAAAACAGTATCTGAAGCCCTTACATTCTTACTATCCTCAATTAAAGGTTGGATGTCTCTAATTCTGAGACTTTCTCTGTCAGCCTGACTATTTCCCTACATTTATGACATGTAAATCCCTCGTCGCTGACAGAGAAAACTATACTGAACATGTGGCAAACAGAACACGATATAACACTAGGAGAGAATGACATGACTCACCGTGTTTGTAGACTGATCCGACTTACCAAAGCTGTTTGATGAACACGTTAAATAGAAAATGAGCGCGCGAGAGACTGATGACAAGTTAACAAGCTAGCGAGATGCAAACGCGTTGTAATAGCGATTTAGATTCAAAGATTAAAAGCTAGCGATGTCAGATTAATGTGGTAGGCAATATTATATATAAGGTAATGATAATACAAGCAACAATGAATGAAAGTAAGAGATTCAAAACCAAGCTATACGGAGTTACAGACGCAAACCACTCTGAGCAGCGAGGCAGACAGGAGCAATTGATCCAATCTATTAATATAACAGCACTGCCTGTTGAATTTATAAGGGCTGGAATAAAGAGGTCAGGACGCTTCAGTGCTCTGTCACGTCCGTAACGTTTTAAAGATTAAGTTTATGTCATATAACAGTTATAAATGCAAATAACTTGAAACTTTATATGCAAAGCTAAATTATGTTTATGCTTATTAGGATCGACAATTCATTTCACTACGTTGCTCTGAACAACCATAATAAGCGTTACAGACGCGACCGTTACGGACGCTTCATATTAAATCCTATGACTTTGCTTCTTTAAATTGCTGTGATCTGTTTCTTTTAGGCTTACCATATATCAGAACATATCCAATAGTCGCAATACCTTTTGTGCTTTGTTAGTTTTAATATGAAAAAGGTTCAACTTTCAAATTCAGTCGATTTTATAACAAAATTTGAACAATAGATGTCGCTCTTTAATAGCCTACGGCGCGTGACAGATTAGCTACTGCAGCGCCTCAGTGTAAGCGGCAGACCAAGCGCACATGAACCGATCTTCTCTTCCTCTTGCCAGTTACAGAACGAAATATGAACATCAAAAGGTAGGCCTATATGATACAGTACAACTTATAGAAGATCATTGTGTCTCATAGGACACTTCCCTCGGGATGTCGCGTTTTTACCTGTTAAAAAAATGAATAGCCTATTGATCATAATCCGCGCGATCAAGCTGACAAAATAAAAATAATAAGATTGCAATCATTTTGGCTTGAAATAAAGTTTGGTCATTTTGACTCAAGACTCCGCTTTAAACTGTGAAAACTAGCCGAAAACCGTGTGATCATTTAGACACAAAACATAAAACTGACATGATTGTGGTTGACAATAGTGTACGTCAATAGGTTCACCTGACTGTGGGGAAAACATGCGATTTTAAACTGCTTTATGATAAACATTAATATTTGTCAATGTACTTTAGCAAGCAGTTCTGTAAGAAGGAAAATCATGGTCTCTAAATTGATTCTTGAACAACGCACACGCTTTGTCAACATGAGAAATAGGTCTAATCCATAACCTTTTGCAATACAGAGTATAAAGTTGTATAAAGTTTAGTAAAAAGTTGATAAATTGTGCAGTCTTACCATACTGGTATCACAGATTTCAAAAATTGGTGGTTTAAATGCCTGCTTGAGGTCTCTGTAAAAGTTTTAAAGTGGTCTTCTATGCCGCTTTCAGACCGGTCACATCCATAACGTTGTTTTTTCCTCATTTATGCGAACACGAAAAATTAAATAAAATTATTATTTTATGCTCTGAGGAGAGCCAACTCTTCTTCATTCGGTGGGCAGTTTTACTTTTGGTTCGCGCAGTGTAATTCACAGAATTCTTAAAAAATATGTTGTCACCCAAAACTTAGTGACTTTTTTTGTCACGTCCGTAACGCTGTATATTTCCCTCATCTAAAATATAAAGCAATTGTATAGACTGACATTTTTCTAATGTCTGGACTCCTTTAGTAAGGGATTATAAATATATAAATAGACGGTTTAATATGTTGCTATTAAATGCATTCTTTGAGTGTTTATATTTCAAGTTTTGACTCCAAATGTCACGTCCATAATGCTGGAACGGTTTGAAGTTTGGGTTTTTGGGTCAGACCCCCCAAAGTGTGAGTCGAAGAAGTGTCAGGCTCAGACAAACAGGAATGTTGAAATTGATTTTGGTGGTCCATGTAACAACCAGACAATGTTCCCTCAAATTTTGCTCAAAGAGATGTTGCAGTAGCACAGCGGTCCACAGTGATGCAGACGTCATATTGTAGAGCTAGATCCTTTGGTTAGGAAACCCAGGTTGCTTGCGATAACTGAGTTCTCTGTAGAGTTTATCAGGACAGCCGATTGGGGTCCGCCCTTGCCCCCTGTTGTGCAGGGTGTACAGGGGGTAGCCGTCAGGAAGTCATAAACAACATTCACGATGCAACAGAAGCAGCAACAATTCCTGAATATGTCGCCAGTTTATTATTTTCACTCAGTTATATTTTGATTAAACATTATGAGAAAAAAGATCATAATAAAGGGCCATAACATGCAGAAGTAGGATGGAATTTTTTTGTGTGTGCTGATTTTAACCACTATACCAAATATGTTCCATTAAAGACTTTTATTGACATTGTCATATTAAATTTTCTCAAGTAAAATTTTAAATGTAATGCACATATTGTATATAACACTACGGATCAATAAGGTCTCATTTTAATGTTTTTCAAAAAAAAGGTACATACTTTAAACATTCTATAATTGGAATAAGTCATTATGTCTGTAACATACAGATACTTAGAGGCAAGACAAATTGGATCCAATCAGTTTATTAAACAAAAACAATTATACATATAGCAAGGAACACAGATAATGTCAAGTACACAAAACAGAAGCAAGGGCTCGATATCAACGTACATTTCAGGTTTTGCTACATCATGTTACCATATATTACACATTAAGGTGCATCACCATGACTGATTGATCATTCAGCAATACTTAAAATGAATTCAGCTCGAATTAAACAGCTTGTCTATTGTTAAAAAGACAGTATGTAACGTAGGTACATCGCTCCACTCAAAATATAAACTCTTTGTAAACCTACAGCATTCGAAGGGGTCGTCCTCTGGAATTGGCCAGTCGCGGTCCCACTCATCGTCAGGCTGAGACAAAAAGTCCATTTCGGATTCCTCACGGGGTTACATCAACTTAATGAGGTTTTGGTCATGAAGTGACTTGTTCCAACAGGTCAATATGGTTACGTTATCACCAGGCTTTATCAACTTGTAACGCACGTTTGGGGTCACTCCATCCCACTCGTTCATGTAAAAGCTTCCCATTCTACCAGCGATCCCATTCAGACCGGTCCAGATACGATTGTACAAAAATGACCAGTCCTTGGCGGGCAAAAGCACACAAGGTGTCTGTGATGTAAATTCTTCTTCAAAAATTTCCATAGCATAGAGTTTGACCGTGCGTGATGCTTTGTTAAAAACAAAGCCGCCCACATAAACATCAGCCATCAGAAATTCCTGTTTTACAAAATTTTCATCTTCATGAAGAAACTTGGTAAAACGAATCCTGTGTTTTTTCTGCCGTGCATAAGGAAGTTTTAATATAACTTTCAACAGAAGTTTCAGGAACTTGTGGAGTAGTCATTGTAGCTTTTCCTAAAGTTATTCAGTAGTTAGGTCCTGTAGGTTTTAACTAGAGAGAATGTGAACACCCGCTGTGTAACCTCTAACCCCTGGAGGGTAAATGTCTATATAGCGTTTGAAGTCATTTAAATGTTTCAAAGATCTTTGCTCTGCATTCTATACCCTAAACTATAATATGGTATGTAAAATCACTCCAGAGAATGGTTAAACCATCATTTTATTAAATTAACCAAATGTTACGAACAAAGAGATCAGAGAACATCTAAAGTTCACTAACATTACAGCTAAATGTGTAGGAAACGTTGTTTTTCGGACAAGATGGAATGGGCAAAACAATAGAGGAAAACAAACATGGTCATAATTACAATTAAAGACGAAAAAGAATGGTAAGACCGCGGTAAAACACTGTGTTTCAGAAAAATGCTAACAAAATCAGACAAATATAAAATGTATGCGCGCACGAGGACATGAAAGGTAGTGCCCCTAAACTTGGGGATAAAGTCAAGATATCTAAGGTATTTGAATCATACTTACCCGGGGTCAGTCTGGTTTGTGAAAGAGTTAGAATCATTAATGTTGTTAGGCTTTGTTTTAGTTATTCATAGTCAATATTCGTGTGGTTACAGTTATTTCAACGTATTTACGAATACAGTTACGGAGTTTGTCTTAATGACGCTGAAATGTTTTATTAAAGACAACACAGAGGACGTCTTGAATAACAACCTAATCATCTCTTGCTCTCTTTTACAGGCAACTGACTACCAAGGACCGGTAACACTATCATAATTTTTTATAAATATATATTTATCTATCTATCGATCTATCTATCTATCTATCTATCTATCTATATATATATATATATATATATATATATATATATATATATAAGATATCATGTCTGATCCCTTTGTAAATGAAAACAAGTAATATTTAAGCAAGAGCAAATATTAAAAATTAAGAGATGGTAAACAATTTTGATCGGACGCTGATAAGAGGTAAAAACCACTTACCATAATGACTTCCTGAAAGAAGAACAAATTATTGAGACAAACATGTTAACGCATTAAGGTACAGCAGCTGTGCCTGTTTCCCGGATCAAACCTAAAAGGCTGACACGTAAAAGACATAGTATTGGAGCGGCTTGAATCAAGTTTACTCAAAATTACTTTTTATTGAAGTCCTGTTTAGAGTACAAAGAAAATATGTTACCATGACTATCTTGTAGCTGCTTCATAGACAGACTAGAAAGATGGCCTAAAAGAACATTACAGTTTTAGTTTAAACACTCATGTGGTAGGAATATCATTTGTTCATTAATTCCTGTGAGTGGCTGCATGTTTGACCACACTCAGAAAGCAGTCTTTATCTAAAACTGTACATATATACAAACTAATAAAAATTGTAAACAGTGTCATCTGCTAGTGGAAAAATGGCATTTACAAATTACAATCTTTTGCAATAGATCAGAAGAGAGGATTTCTGTATTGTGATTTTATTAAAGCTAAATATCTGTATAAAGATTATGTTTGATATAAAGATTATGATAATTTCTTCTTCACACCGGCATGCAGCGTTATAGTTCTTAAACGTGTTTGTATTACAACAGCGTGCCATAGACTCTAACGACTCTGTATGCTATATATATATATATACATAATCTTTAACGTCGAGCAGTGTTGTTGAAAGAAACAAATTGTTAAGGGTGAAAATGCCTTTCGCAATAGATTGGATTTCTGTATGCAATATGACACTTTTCTTACATGATGTCACTGCTTTCTTAGTTACTAGGTCTCTTGAATTTAGATGCGAGAATTTATTGTGCTCACATAATTCCTACAAAAGATCATATTTAAGCTGTATCTACAGCTTTACTAGAGTGTGTAACTTTGTTTACCGTCCTCAAACTTCAACTTCAAACTTTCAGTGCAATGGTTAGATATGTCTCAGTCGTGATCGTTTCAAGCGCAAACAACCAGACTTACTTTTTTCGTGTCGACGCTTCATGCAATCCCACATCGAAGAGATGGATAATTGCACTACAAGAACTATCAATTTCTTTTCTTAATAACTAGGCCCTTTGAATTTCTGAAAATATCATAACTGTATAAAATATTCTCATAGAGTTTTGTGTTCACATAATTTGGCTTTTATCTGTAGGGGAAAAAAGCAATGTCAGTAGCTATTTTGAATATCTATTTATTTGAGTAAAAAAAAAAAAAAATCTAAGAAAATTGATATTAACAGTCGAGACACTTAGCTGGTACAACTATTTATGTCATGTTGGATGCTAAAATCTGGATTCTGATCTAAAGGTTTACTGAAACCTTTCAAATGATGTGAATAATGGGTACTAACGTACAAATATCGTATAATACATGTTGAAAGTGTATATAATACATGTTCACAAGTGAAAATGACCTATTCTTTTCTTTGTTTAATATGAAGCTTCAGCCTGATCCTTGTATCGCATGATTGTAGCATGTCTGAAACTTTAAAAATAAGACCTATTCCAATGCCACGGGGGAAATAATTTTTGCTAATAGTTTGTCAAAAAAAAACAAAAAAAACAAAAAAAACAATGTGATATCTGGTTTAGTTGTATTTAAAAACAAACAAACAACAAAAACATTTCTTAAAAGCATTGTGTCAAAAGAATTTGGTAACATGATTCTCTTGTTTCATCATGTATTAACTTCATATTTATTAGGCTGATAAAAGTAGTATGAACCCTTGTAGAAATAATAAAAGCACATTTTATAAAACAATTAATGGCAATGTGTCAGAAAACATGGTATGAAGATACGTTTGCTTTTTACTTTTATTCAAACTTTAAAGCAAGATTATCTTTTGAAAAATGTAATACAGTATTTGATTTTGGGGTAGAACTATCTTATATATGTAGTGCTTTCACTCATTGTCCTGAACCTTTGGCTATCCTTAAAGGTTTCATTGTGTGAGGAACTGTTTTGGATCAAGGTAATATCTAATTGTTAAAAACATTGCAGCAAACAAATTTGTTGACATTATTCTTTTGTTTTATATTTACTAGGAATTGAAACTTTATAGAAATAAGAAAAGTAAAATCATATAAATCTATGAGAAATGCGTCAACTAAAAAAAAACAAGTTTAAATGTATGGTTTTTAAAACACAAACAAACATATTTAACGGATATACTAGGTTTTAACAGCAAGGACATTTTCTACCGCAGAGTCTGATGCGGACATGCCTGGTAGGGATTTGGCCTAATCTTTGGTTTTTAAGGGAGATTAAACAATCTCAGGAGACCGACTGATCCTGTGGAGTCGTATCTTCTGAAAGACCCTGGCATGTGTGGATTCACTCAGTTGAAAAACCGTTGTTTGTAGGGTCACTTTAAATCATTGGGGGTCAAAGGGCATTCTTCCTGTTAGTGTCATCAGTGTGACACACAGATATTTTTAAAATGGTACATATATTTTTGAGTAGATAACCGATGTTATATATTTTTGTATATTTTCAGTGAAGGGTATGTTTCCAATACAATGTTTCCAGTGACAAATGCCAACTTATAAGTACAATTCTAGATCATAGATAGTACAGAATTTCAGATGCTGAGTTCAGGCACAGCATAATAGTATGACAACATATGACCACTTTTTTATTTGAAGTTTAAAGTAATATCACACTTTGAAATAAGATGAGTAAAATTAATTATTCACTCAAGATATTTTTTTTTTCATGGGAGCAACGAAGAGGAACATCTGATCTCTCTCTCTCTGAAAATGTGCAATTTTCTTAAAGATACCACTTAAACTAAACGAGCAATGTTGAGCCCTTGTTCTGAGTTACGTGCGAGTTGTGAGGCTTCAAACACACAGATACCTTCACTTTTGGATTTTTTAAAAATCAAATTAAATATTTGCAGTTTATTTTAAAAACATACTGATTTCTTAAAACAGTGTGTCGCATGGGCAAAAATGTTGCTTGAATCTTTTTTGTATTATTGAGATCTAAGATGACTAAGTACAAGTTTTTCCTTTAAACTTTGAAACATGGAATACTTATATACATACATATAAATAATGCTTTAGTTTAAATTCATGCAAAATCATTTCCATCGTCGGGCATCAGATGTTAAACGGATATAATAGACTTCTAGGAATATTTGAATTTAATTAAAAACTTTAAAGAATGGATATAAACAACCTTTTTAATTTTAGAAGATCATATTTAAGATTGTGCTTTGAAATAAATTTAAACAAAACATTCATTCTGGAAAAGAGTTTTAGCATATGCTGTGACAGAAGCTCAACTGTCTGACTCCACCCTCCCATCTCTCATTCACACTAGAGTTTATTCCTAGGAGGATCTGGGAGTGTTTTGTTTATAATACAACTTAAACTATTTACTTTTTATTTTTTATTATAGCATCAAGAACTACTTCTTCAGCTCTCTGAAAATGTAAGGTGTTTTCATATTTATAATTATTTATTTAGCTATAACTAAACTGTTTAATTTGTTTAAATATTTTTTTTAGTATCATGTTTGATGTTACATATTTATTTAGAATCATTTCATTTAAAATAGAGATAAGTTCCTTTTACAGAACCAGCCTGAGGCGTCACAGGTTCTCTTTCTGAAAATGCATGGTGATTTTTCTTAAGGGATTATTGAAAATGTTACACAATGTGTGAGACCCCAACATTTTTACACATTAAAATGATACTTTAGGTTTTAAGTCAGATAATCAGTCTTCTAGGAAGATTTGACTTAAGACTTTTTAAAAGATGTCATTTAAATTTTTTAATTTATGCTTTGAAATAAAAGTTAGCACAGACAAAACAATGTTTCATCCACCCCCTCTGTCTCAGATTTCACAGCATAGTTGCATGAAGTTACTTGGAGAGAGATTTTTAGACTTCAACTTTATTGCATTCTGCTATTCATTTTAAGGACATCAAAAAAGTAAGGAGTGCTTTCCCAGCTCTCTAAAAAATGTGAGTTGTTTCATAAATGTTTAATACTGTTTTAGAAGCACACTTAATTTTATACAACACGTCATATAATTATACATTTTATTTATAAACTTAAAAAGAAGTCAATGTTTTTTTCAATGAACTTTTTGAATTGAAACAAAATCTATCCCATGAGCAAAACAACTTTTTTTTTAAATTATACTAATCACCTGTTTGAATTACTGTGATGTGGGAGTTTGGGGTAAGTGATAGAAAAATAGTCATGTTTATGGAAGGCCTCAACAAAACATGCCTGGACATGTCCACAAAAAAACCCTTATGCTTTGACAAAGTTAAAATGAATATTCAACTACTTGATGAAACTCATTTTTCTGTTTTATATTTCATAAGCATTTGTAAACCAATTTCATTCGAACATCATTGCACAAGGAAATCTTTTCCTGGCTTTATTGGTTTTCATATTTTTATTTAGCTAAAACTATAATTAAATGGTCTCAGTAAATTTAGTAACTGTTTGTAATTCAGTGTGTTATAATTTTATCACCAACTTCCTTAAAAGAACAGAATGATTGAAATGTATAACATCTGCACGTGCGTGTAATCTATTTCATAAAATATACCATGTTTAATCTTTTGTTATTTTGATCCGACTGTTTCTAGACTCTTGTTGCATCTCATTTGCACAGAGAGATGAGAGTGTCATAAAATGACCATGAGCCAGCCGGAATGCGGATGCCGTCACACCGCACATGTGACCCTCAACCCTTTAAAATCATCCTTCTGCAATTTGAGTCATCCAGAGGTTCACAGGGCAACATCGCTATTCAAAATATGCTGACAAAAGGTCATATCGGTCCCCGGAGGATCACCAACAATGTCAAAGGTCATTGGGGTGATACTACGGTCAACCATGGGGGGATGGGAGAACTTCGTGGGTGGCCCGTGGGGGAGGGGAACGTCGTGGGTGGTCTCGCAGAGGTCACGGGGTCAGAGATGTCAAAGGTCATCATCAATCATCTTGACACAAGGTCCCTGGTATGACTACTATTAATCTATATTAAATTTATACAGTGAACAGTGTCATTTTACATTTAATTACATTTCTGTACACAAAAATTAATACTACAGTTAGACCTTATATTTATTTTTAACTTTACGTTGTATTTATCTATGCTTGTAATTAGTGTACAGTATTTGTTCTTTTTACAGTCTGTTCACTTGCCTTTAAATATGTATTAGTTAGGCTAGTAGTTTCTGCTGTGGTATCGGAGTAGTTAAAGTGGGCTAAGTAATAAATGCAAAGTTACCCCCCACCCCCCAAAAATGATCCAATCCGTGACTTAATAACCATGATATGATCCGAACTGTGAGTTTTGTGATCCGTTGAACCACTAATAGTGCTGCTTGAAAGTTTGTGAACCATTTGCAGAATCTGTGAAAATGTGAATAATTTTAACAAAATAAGGGGATCATACAAAATGCATGTCATTTTTTATTTAGTACTGTCCTGAGTAAGATATTTTACATAAACAATGTTTACATAAAGTCCACAAGACAAAAAAAAAAAATTTCACCCCCCATTAATTTTTTTTTCTGGAGCATCAGTGAATGTTTGAACCTTTTTTTAAAAGAATGGAGTCCCTCAGTTGTCCTCAGTGTGAAAAGACGGATCTCAAAATCATTCAGTCACTGCTGTAAAGGGTTCAAATATGCAAAAAATGCTGGAAAACTGAAGAATCTGCAGGACCTGGAGATTTTTTTCTGAAGAACAGAGCTCAGTTTAACTGTTCAGAACAAACAAGGGACTAATGAACAACCATCACAAAAAAAACAAAAAACAACAACAACAAAAAAAAACAGTCATAGATCATCCAGGTAACCACACACAGTAATAAGAATCAATGGTTCACATACTTATGAATGGGGTTATTTTAATAAATTCAGCTATTTTTTTTTTTTGTCTTGTGGATTATATGTAAACATCTTTTATGTAAAATATCTTACTCAGGACAGTACTAAATAAAAAATAACATGCATTTTGTATTATCTCCCTTATTTTGTTAAAATTATTAACATTTTCACAGATTCTGCAAGTGGTTCACATACTTTTTCTTGCAACTCAATACAGTGGGTACGGAAAGTATTCAGACCCCCTTAAATTTTTCACTCTTTGTTATATTGCAGCCATTTGCTAAAATCATTTAAGTTCATTTTTTTTCCTCATTAATGTACACACAGCACCCCATATTGACAGAAAAACACAGAATTGTTGACATTTTTGCAGATTTATTAAAAAAGAAAAACTGAAATATCACATGGTCCTAAGTATTCAGACCCTTTGCTCAGTATTTAGTAGAAGCACCCTTTTGATCTAATATAGCCATGAGTCTTTTTGGGAAAGATGCAACAAGTTTTTCACACCTGGATTTGGGGATCCTCTGCCATTCCTCCTTGCAGATCCTCTCCAGTTCTGTCAGGTTGGATGGTAAATGTTGGTGGACAGCCATTTTTAGGTCTCTCCAGAGATGCTCAATTGGGTTTAAGTCAGGGCTCTGGCTGGGCCATTCAAGAACAGTCACGGAGTTGTTGTGAAGCCACTCCTTTGTTATTTTAGCTGTGTGCTTAGGGTCATTGTCTTGTTGGAAGGTAAACCTTCGGCCCAGTCTGAGGTCCTGAGCACTCTGGAGAAGGTTTTCGTCCAGGATATCCCTGTACTTGGCCGCATTCATCTTTCCCTCGATTGCAACCAGTCGTCCTGTCACTGCAGCTGAAAAACACCCCCACAGCATGATGCTGCCACCACCATGCTTCACTGTTTGGACTGTATTGGACAGGTGATGAGCAGTGCCTGGTTTTCTCCACACATACCACTTAGAATTAAGGCCAAAAAGTTCTATCTTGGTCTCATCAGACCAGAGAATCTTATTTCTCACCATCTTTAGCAAACTCCATGCAGGCTTTCATGTGTCTTGCACTGAGGAGAGGCTTCCGTCGGGCCACTCTGCCATAAAGCCCCGACTGACTTTCTACAACTTTCTCCCATCTCCCAACTGCATCTCTGGAGCTCAGCCACAGTGATCTTTGGGTTCTTCTTTACCTCTCTCACCAAGGCTCTTCTCCCCCGATAGCTCAGTTTGGCTGGACGGCCAGCTCTAGGAAGGGTTCTGGTCGTCCCAAACGTCTTCCATTTAAGGATTATGGAGGCCACTGTGCTCTTAGGAACCTTAAGTGCAGCAGAAATTTTTTTGTAACCTTGGCCAGATCTGTGCCTTGCCACAATTCTGTCTCTGAGCTCTTCAGGCAGTTCCTTTGACCTCATGATTCTCATTTGCTCTGACATGCACTGTGAGCTGTAAGGTCTTATATAGACAGGTGTGTGGCTTTCCTAATCAAGTCCAATCAGTATAATCAAACTCAGCTGGACTCAAATGAAGGTGTAGAACCATCTCAATGATGATCAGAAGAAATGGACAGCACCTGAGTTAAATATATGAGTGTCACAGCAAAGGGTCTGAATACTTAGGACCATGTGATATTTCAGTTTTTCTTTTTTAATAAATCTGCAAAAATGTCAACAATTCTGTGTTTTTCTGTCAATATGGGGTGCTGTGTGTACATTGATGAGGAAAAAACATGAACTTAAATGATTTTAGCAAATGGCTGCAATATAACAAAGAGTGAAAAATTTAAGGGGGTCTGAATACTTTCCGTACCCACTGTGTGTGTGTGTATATATATATATATATATGTTTTTATTTAACATTGATGGAGCAACAGATAAAAAATTTAAAATAAATCATGTATTTTTTTTTTCTTTTAAATCTTATAAATATATGAGGTGGCAAGGTGGGCCTTTTACCCCACACATGGGTAAAAGGCTCACCAGCATGGGACAAAAGGCACAAAGTAATAATACAAATACTTGAGATAAAATAATGTTTTTAATAATGTCTAAGTTAATACTTTTTCAAAATATCTTTAGCAAAGTTTGTACTATTTTTTTTTTTTTTTTTCCAGTTTATTTTGATAAATAAACAAATTCATTTTTGTTAGGGATGCACTGAAATGGAAATTTTGGTCCGAAACCAAAAATTTTGGATGCACTTGGCCGAAAACCGAAAATTTAAAAAAAAAATATATATATATATTTTTATATTTTTTATTTACTAAAGTAAATATTAATACTAAAGTAACACAAAAATTGAACAGAAAATAGGGCTGTATTAAAATAATGTTAAATATCAATATATTAATATCAGTATATCAATATATTATCCTTCATTCAGTTCTATGCAACAGAATCAGATTTAACGGTAACACTTTACAATAAGGTTCATTTGTTAACATTAGTTAACATGAACTAATAATGAACTGCACTTTTACAGCATTTATTAATCTTTGTTAATGTTAATTTCAACATTTACTAATACATTATTAAAATCTTGTTAACATTAGTTAATGCACTGTGAACTAACATGAACAAACAATGAACAACTGTATTTTCATTAACTAACATTAACGAAGATTAGTAAATACAGTAACAAATGAATTGCTCATGGTTAGTTCATGTTAGTTAACACATTAACTAATGTTTAACTAATGAACCTTATTGTAAAGTGTTACCGATTTAACAGATTTATTTTTTGACTAATTATCAAAATAAAGTATAGTCCTACAAAGCTATTATTATCAGAGCATGTGAGCAGATAGCAGGGAGTGGATCAATGAACAAGAGGGTAGCGTCATTTTACTAGCATTGCCCAGCACGGCTATACCACACTATGTTACACTACAGTAGGGCTATTGCATGTCGGCACGTTATTTGAGCAGACTTTGCTTTTCCGATGAGCGTGATTGGTACATGAGTGGAGCGTTTGTGTCATGAGCAACTGAGCAGAGAGAGCACACACGGAGCAGAACAATGAGCAGTCGCTTCAAATTTGTGCGTCTTCGGAAGTGGAGCTGCTCGCAAAGTTATAAAACATGCTGTGCAAGAGTGAAACCTGATCACTGAACACTGAGGGGCTGGCGGCAGCCAAGGTTTTTTTTGTCTTTCGGCCAAAAACCGAAAATACCATTTTCAGCCGATAATTTTCGGTGGCCAAAATTTTAGTGCATCCCTAATTTTTGTTCAATAATGTAACGAATTACAACAAATTAATTAATTAGCTCAAATTATGGGTGAAATATATACATAAATATATATATATATATATATATATATATATATATATATATATATATATATATAATTAAATCATAATGCGTTATGATCAATTATAATATAAATCGACCAAAAAGGGGATTATATATTGATAAGCAGTTACAATGGATTGTAACCAATTATGAAAATATGATATATATGGTCTAGAATTAGTTCTAGTTTACAAATACTTTAGGAAAACTGATTTATTTTGTCCAGCGAAATTATCAGTCTTTTTATTCTTATCAGCTCTTAAAAAGGGATTTTCCTCTGGCCACGAGGAAAATCTCCGATCTAAGTACTCACAAAAGCATAAGCGAAATCATACATTGAAGGGACTTGGTTTATGAATGAGCAGCAAGAGAGACAATAAAAGTATAACTATAATGGATTTAATAGATACGAACTACGAATATATGACTAAAATATAACAAAGGAAGATACGTAGAATAAAACGAAAGTAAAGTCAAGAAACAGCGGTGATCAAAAAAATGGCAAATTACAAACAGTTAAAACCTTTGAGAGCCAGCAAGGAAACTCAACTCACACTTGGAGCTTAAAACACTTCGAAAGAAATTCTGTACTTGCATAGGTCTAGGTGCTGCGGTTACGTCGCCTTTCTGCGGGAGTTTCGGTGCGTGTGAGCTGGAGCGATTGGTCCTTTTCCCGAGGAAGGGTTCTTTGATGGGATTTTCAAACAAGGTTTTAACTTAAGAGTAAAATAGCCGGAAAAATAAGAAAGGAAGAGTCCATCTCGTAGTCAAGGAAGACTGAAGGCGACGGACGAAGAAGACTCAGCGGATGAAGAAGATTCAGCGATGAGAGACTTGTGCCATTGTCTTTTAAAGACAAACAAGCCAAAACACCTCCTTGGATGTGCCAGCCAATGGCGAGGGTGCAATTTTGGCGGGCAAACTTTTTCTTTGTCTCCATTTACGACCTAATTTGCATAGTATCTGGAATGTCAGATCTGAGTACATTTTCTTTGCAGTACTATTAAAAATAGAAAAATGCATTTTACAGTAACATAACATACATTGTTAATTAGAACATTCGGAGAGGTTTAAAACAAAACTAAACATGCTAGGTGGCAAAGACATTAAGGGAGAGATACAGTTTTATACTGGAATGTAACGTTTAGAGTGAAACTAACACAACTACAGTCGTAACTAAGCTAATATAAGATGGATACATGCATGCACACTTGAATACAACAAAAAGTACACTTTGGCATAGTCATATTTTGAGGCTAAATGTAAATATATTCTCTGTGTGTGTGTGTCTGTATGTGTGTGTGTGATGTGTATTGGGGTTTTGGCCAGTATCTGTGGCCACATGGCCATTAGCCCAACATGGGGTGAACCAGGGTGACTCTTTGAAGTCCCTGGAGCTGGTGAGGATGTCTTCTGCTTTGCTTCGCTGAGGTAACAAAGATACCAATGGGGCAATCTGATCCAGACTTGCCGGGGCCTATTCATGATTTACATGCAGAGTTCAAAAAGCTAAAAGCATTCTAACAATTCTAAAGTTGGTTGGCTATCTGATCCTGTGCAGACGCTACAATAAATATACTGTGATTAAAATATGTGTCACAGATTCACCAGGGTCCACCTTCACACCATCTCAATGTTCACCGTCTCCTGAGTATTAACAAAGTCCCTTTCAAGGAAAGTCTGTTCACTCAGGCAAAACATTATGACCACTGGCAGGTAAAGTGAATAAGACTGATTATCTCTTCATCATGGCACCTGTTAGTGGGTGCGATATATTAGGCAGCAAGTGAACATTTTGTCCTCAAAGTTGATGTGTTAGAAGCAGGAAACGTGGGCAAGCGTAAGGATTTGAGCGAGTTTGACAAGGGCCAAATTGTGATGGCTAGACGACTGGGTCTGAGCAGCTCCAAAACTGCAGCTCTTGTGGGGTGTTTCCGGTCTGCAGTGGTCAGTATCTATCAAAAGTGGCCCAAGGAAGGAACAGTGGTGAACTGGTGACAGGGTCATAGGCGGCCAAGGCTCATTGATGCATGTGTGTAGCGAAGGCTGGCCCGTGTGGTCCGATCCAACAGACGAGCTACTGTAGCTCAAATTGCTCAAGAAGTTAATGCTGGCTCTGATAGAAAGGTGTCAGAATACACAGTGCATCACAGTTTGTTGCGTATAGGGCTGCATAGCCGCAGACCAGTCAGGGTGCCCATGCTGACCCCTGTCCACTGCTGAAATGTCAACAGTGGGCACATAAGCATCAGAACTGGACCACAGAGCAATGGGAGAAGGTGGCCTGGTCTGATTAATCACGTTTTCTTTTACTTCATGTGGATGGCCAGGTGCGTGTGCGTCGCTTACCTGGATTATATATATAATCTCAAATGTACATATCGTGATATATATCGCAACGGCTACTTCAAAAAGTTGCGAAAAGTAAAAGTTTTAGGTAGACGCACATAGAGAATAGACGGCACGTGACTGTTACTTACTGGCTTGGTTTTAAAGAGTTAAGCGCAATAAGCTGGGGAAACAACTCATTGCTGTACTCGCGCTGTTTGTCTGACACACATTCGAAGCACATGCACAGAATGGCCCTGTCCCAAATGGCACCCTAAACACTCGCGGTCTTCCTACGAGTCCACACTTCCGTGATGTAATGCCGCTTTGACTGTCAGGAAGAAGTCTGGCGAGTATTCACGTAAACACATTTGGTTGCGTGACTTGCATCTTAAGTGAACGTAAACAGTTGGGAAAGAAATCGGATGTGTGTCAATAGGATCCGTGCATTAGGTCTTAAAGTGACAGCAACCTAATACAGTATACCTGCTGCTATCTGTCAAACAAAAAAATCACTCACTGCTCTTGACTGAATAACTTTTGTAATTGAAAAACTTTTGTAATACTTACGAATGAATGTATATTTAATTCATGTGAAGACTATGCAGTGTTTTATTTTTACATTTGATTATTCAGTTTCTGTATTGTTTCTTACATGAATGCTACTGTTAAATAGATCGAATGTAGGCCTACCTGAAAAACTTAAAGCACTGTCTATTAAATTTGTATCTTTGTTTTTTGTATTTGTACTAATATTTGTAATTTGCCTCTTTGTTCTTATTTTTAATAACAAAGATAAATTAAAATAACAAAAATAACTAATCATCCACCCCTAGTTTCAGGTGTTTTTGTTTACCTGGATGTTCTTGCTGTTAAGTTTTCAGGTTGATATAACTATATATTACCAAGTTAAGCAAAGAGTTGTTGGTATTTAAATAGTTTTTGTTGTTGTTTTTTACATTGATGTTAAAATGACATTGTCAGATTTGTGATATTACTTTTTTATGTAATGCTAAAAACACTGCTGTTCACTTTCAGAAGTTATAGTGATGCTTTGTTTTCCCAGAAAGAATGTGAAACATATATATTGGTTAGATCATTTTCAGTTTTTAAATATATTTAAATAGATTTTACACACTTAAAGCATTATTGTATAGAATAGTGCATTATTTAAAAAGTTATCGCATATTGGATTTTTCTGCAATATCATGCATCCCTAATGTCAACAATCACCTATCCCATATAGAGATTACACTGTCAGTGTTTGGGAATATACAAACGTAATTTATACACATGATATGAAAAAAAAAAAAAAAATAGTGTACCTTCTCGCTTGATTTTGATCTTTAGCCCAAGCCTACATGTATTGTGCTAACCAAAGAGCCGAAAGTTAGTTTTTTTTTTTTTTTTTTACTATAATCTAAAAAGGGAGTAAGATGTGACATGAAATGAGGACAGAGTTTTCATTTTTGTGTGAGCTATCTCTTTAAGTGTATTGTGTGATATATTGATCATGTGTCTGTCTTCTACAGATGTGACCAGTGTCATGGAATACAATGAAAGACTTGCTCGCTTTCGTCAAGGTCATGTCAATCCATTTGACAGGGGAGAGAACAACAGCAGCACTGAGGGAAAGAATCTTCTTAAACATGGTGTGTCAAATTTTATATTGAACATTTAAATGTACTCCTCCTCTGAAGGTACAGGTCAATATGATTTTACAGAGAAAGATATTTTTTGTTATCATTTGTGTTATTTGTGAATCACACAATGTACATTGAAATATATGCACAACTAATGTGGTTCCAGCCATCTTGATCACATTATAGTTACAAATTAATTTGCCAAATTATTAGTTATTTCAAAGACTCTTGTAGCCTACCACAGCAAAAAAACAAACAAACAAAAAACCACAATGACACTGATGAGGTAAATAAATATGACAAACAACTGGATAAAAATGACAATTTCCTTTTTCCTCACACAAATAGACTTTTATTTTACACACGCTTAATCTCTCTCTGTTTTTACAATAACTACATGTCAATGGCTCAAGCCTTTATTACTAGTACTAAATTACACTATAGAATTAGTATTGGAGGCTTAGGACTGGGGATTGAGACAAAGTTTGCACATTGCTTGTGCCATATCCACTGGCTCGCCTTAAAGGTTCAAAAAGGAAATATTTCCAATATTGCGGTGTGACATTTTTCTTTATCACCAATTGCTTGCAAAATGATGGACAACAATTCACAGGAACATTATGATATCCAGCTGCAGCCAAACATTCGAACTGTCACAAATGCAACAATAGGGCTGGGCGATTTTTCCGAAGAACCAACCGATCAGCTTCGGCCTTTCCGTAACAACATCGAAAGCTCAGCTGAACAGCTGATTATAGCTGTACAGGGTGGGTTTTTATTTCTCATCTCCATAAATATATCTAGTAGTAAAGCTAATGCAAGGGCTAGAAATCAATTAATCCTTTGCTGATACTTCCTCGTCATTGTGGAGAGAGCAGTTCATGGTTGCATAGCAACGACAGACGCCACGGAAGCGCAAACGCTTGTGGAAAGGAGGAGAAACGCTTTCCACGCGTTTTTAGACATGATATGTGAACGGCCCCTTAAGTGGCTGTTCACCCAGAATTGCATTATTGCATTGAAAAAACGAGACACGGGCAGTGGAATGGGAAAAAAGCAAAGTTATTTAACGCAAGTTGAACTTTTTTTAACTTGACCGCTGCATTTTTAGAATGCTGTTTAATGGGTGAAACGCTGCAAAAGATGCGAGACATGAGTGCAACACCCAAACATAAAAACAACAGGAAAAATTGCGCAATGGAATGCAAAGACCTGTAAAGAACTACTACTGTATGTTTATTTCATGCTTGCATGATGGTGACAGGCTGAAAGCTGCTGTTACTTTCTGTTTTTATAAAGCATTTGGTGTTAATAATAGCCTATTACTGGTGTTCTTTATTGCCATTACTTTTTGGCTAAGAAATATTTAGGATTTTTCTTATTTTAAATTATTTCTGAGTATATAGAATATGTTTAAGATAAGTTTGTACAACATTTGCCTTCATATTTAATGCATATTTTCTGCAAAGATAGTCATTTGTATTATATTGATCACTTCAGGTAGGTTGCACTTGGAATAGAACTTTTTAACCATATGGTAAATAAAGAGAATGTTACTTGAATCATATTGTGGTTAAGTTTTTAAGCTGACTAGTTAAACATAAAAAAAAAAAAAATCTGTGTTCCTTTTTGGCCCTGTTCCAAAAAGAGATCTTATTCGCCAGATCTGATCCCAGTCCTCCTCTGTTATGGTCAATTGCAACTCCCCCTCCCATAATCTTCTAAGGTCTCACATGTTTGCAACTTCATATAAGCAAAGGGTGTTATAAAAGCAAGAGATCTGCTTACACAACTGGGAATTTAAGAGAATCTTCTCAATGACCGACATGGAGGGGTTAGTGACAAGAGTAGTACTTTTAAAAATAGAATCCCTGATTTGGAGAAATCATAAATTAGTTATAAATGGCTAAAATAGTATAAAAAAGACAATTTGACCCCCAAAGTGAAAGGTATATCCACATTAATTATGGCACTTATTGAGTGATATTCAAGTTTGACCAAAATAAGCCAATAATTAAGGCTAAACTGCCATTAATACAGTACTAATAAAGACAATTTGACCCCTTATTCTAGAGATAGGTTCTTATTTACACTATTGGTTTGTTTAGTTATTCTGCAGTGTGATCTCACGAGAATGTGTATTTTTACGCAAAGTGTGGTTCTACAACACATATATTTACTTATGTTTTCATACATTGAAACATACGTTTTCATACATTGAAACATACAGTATTGACAGCACTAAAAATGATTAAATGTAAAAACATTTTGCTCTATTCGTGACTTCCACTGCAAACTCGTTTCAAAGAATTACGTTAAACAAAACTACACTTTAAAACCTTAAAATGAATAACATTTCTGTAATCATTTAACCATTATTTATCATGTAAATGTTTTAACTGATTTATTTATTTTTTTGTATAGGTATTGTAATGTATGGATGTATATCTTTCAGGAGACCCTTACTCTCCTGCCAGGCTGTTATTGAAAATAAGAACTTGTTCTTAATGACTTGCCTGGTTAAATAAAGGTTAAATAAATAAAAAATACTTTATTTTCTCAGACACAGGACTAGAAAATACACCAAAACGCAACATAAATTCACAAAAGACATCAATTTAATGCACTTTAATCCACATCTTTAGAATCCATATGACTGCGAGGAACAGATCCAAATTAATTTATTTATCCAGTGATCTTTATCTCCATCCTCAACAGCGACTGTAAACAAATCCCGCGATGGTTATGAATTCAAAAATTGTCTGAATCCCAAATGGCACACTTCTATGCACTTTCGGTCGTGTGGACTTACAATGGCTGCCACATGCGCGTGTTCGTTAAGTCCACGAGACTCTAGGGTGTCCCATTCATCATTTTAGGTTTCAGAAGGGTGCTCGCGAGCACCCCTTTGCGGCCGCTATGCGCCCTCGATGCACACTTCAGCTGAGACTCAGAGGAAGACCGTGAGGGTTTTAGGGTGCCATTTTGGATTTAGCCATTGCCGCCTCAAAAAGCTTGACACGACATGTTTTACGGCAGTGATATCAACGCCCATTGGCTGAATCCCAAATGGCACACTTCTATGCACTTTCGGTCTTGTGGATTTTCAGTGGCTGCCGTGTGCGCGTGTCCGTTAAGTCCACGAGACCGTAGGGTGTCCCATTCATCATTTTAGGTTTCAGAAGGGTGCTCGCGAGCGCCCCCTTTGCGGCTGCTGTGCGCCCTTGATGCGCACTTCAGCTGAGCCCGCAAGTTCGCGAGCTATGCAGAGGACTTTACCCGGCAGTCAAAGCGGCATTACGTCACGAAAGTGCGGACTCAGAGGAAGACTGTGAGGGTTTTAGGGTGCCATTTGGGATCCAGCCATTGGCTCTCGCCTGCTTCATTACAGATTGCGACATGCCGTGAAGTGAAGTGAAGTGGATTAATAACTTAAATTCTGCTCTGTACCTGATACAAAACTATTATATATCACCAGAGAGGACTGCGACTGCAATACATTGTCATTTGGACTA
This sequence comes from Ctenopharyngodon idella, assembly GCF_019924925.1. Classification (NCBI taxonomy): domain Eukaryota; kingdom Metazoa; phylum Chordata; class Actinopteri; order Cypriniformes; family Xenocyprididae; genus Ctenopharyngodon; species Ctenopharyngodon idella. Next base: position 35,493,108 of record NC_067237.1, on the reverse strand, counting down.
CTATTGGTAGTGCTTTTGACATTTTCTTAATAAAGAAATTATTGTGATTAAGTTACACTTTTCTGTCTGTTATGTTTTTCTTTATAACTACATATTTTTAAGAAATGGTTAGGGGTAGGTTTAGAGGTTTGAGTGGATTTAGTGGCTCAAAATATCCTTTTAATGCTATAGTGTTACTAAAATACAGATATCTTTATGATATAAAAGATTTGGAAATATTTTAAGTATTTCTGCTGTAAAAGCGTAATATGTTTACGTTTAAATGTTGCCAATACGTCCATGTTGTATCTTTCACCATTTATCCAAACGTACAAAAAAAGTATGTTTTGTGTCTGTGAAAGTTATGTATTAAAACTTATATAATAATGAGACCATTCAAAAAGTGCCTTAAAGGATTAGTCCACTTTCAAATAAAAATTTCCTGATAATTTACTCACCCCCATGTCATCCAAGATGTCCATGTCCTTTTTTCTTCAGTCGAAAACAAATTAAGGTTTTTGATGAAAACATTCCAGGATTTTTCTCCTTATAGTGGACTTCAATGGTCAAAATTACAGTTTCAGTGCAGCCTCAAAGGGCTTTAAACGATACCAGACGAGGAATAAGGGTCTTATCTATCGAAACGATCGGTCATTTTCTAAAAAAAAATCAAAATGTATATGCTTTATAGGCACAAATGATCCCATCACAAGTGCTTCCACCAGAACGCGATTCCGTATTCTTCAAAAAGCTTACGCTGAATGTCCTATGCCTTCCTTATTCAACTTACGGAACAAACGTAGCGCCAGTTCCGTTTTTTCCGTAAGTTGAATAGGGAAGGCGTAGGACATTTAGCGTTTGGAGACCATTGAAGTCCACTATAAGGAGAATAATCCTGGAATGTTTTCATTAAAAACCTTAATTTCTTTTCGACTGAAGAAAGAAGGACATGGACATCTTTGATGACATGGGGGTGAGTAAATTATCAGGAAATTTTTATTTGAAAGTGAACTATTCCTTTAATTGAGGATATAACTTTTACTTTACAGTATAGGGTAAAATTGTCTTAGTAATGGCCGCTTAGCCTTAATTATTGGCTTATTCTCATCAATAAACTTGAATGTCACTCAATAAGTGCCATAATTAATGAGGATTTAGCTTTCACTTTAGAATAGGGGGTCAAATTTCCATTATTAGTAGTGTATTAATGTTAATGGCAGTTTAGCCTTGATTATTGGCTTATTCTCATCAATAAACCTGAATATAACTCAATAAGTGCCATAATTAATGAGGATTTAGCTTTCACTTTAGAATAGGGGGTCAAATTGCCTTTATTAGTACTGTATTAATGGCAGTTTGACCTTAATTATTGGCTTATTGTGCTCAATAAACTTGAATATCACTTAATAAGTGCCATAATTAATGTGGATATACCTTTCACTTTGGGGGTCAAATTGTCTTTATACTATTTTAGCAATTTATAACTGCAAAACCATCAGTAATTAAACATAATTACTAGCTTATTGTTCAGTTAACTTAAACGAATGGCACATAAATATAATTACAATACTACACAAAAATAATATATGGCTTATTAAGTTGTAGATAATGACTAAAAGGTGTTTACTGTACATTCAGTTAATCATTAATTACTAGGTTATTTTGTAACAGTCATAAACCTGTTAACATGTTTTTTTTTTTTTTTTGTAATTGTACTACTCCCCATGAGGGGGCAACAAGGAGCTATACTCTCAGGAATAAAATGAGTGTAAAGAGTAGAAGAAGTTAGATTTGTAATGGAGGGAGTAAGCATGGCTTATGGCTCCAAACAATCACTGGTCCTGATTGAGAAACCATGAGTTTTATGCTCAATCTGAAGTAAGCATCGTTTCTTTTCTTATATTTATTGAATGTTTACTGGTTAATTTATGTATAGTTATTTTCCTAATGTGATTTATTTCGTCTAATTTATAGAAGGACTCCACATTCTGTGGGATTCATCCTTCTGTTCATATGCCTGTTGTTTTTGACCTGTGTCAGAAGTGACATTAAAGTGGGGTTAGAGGCTATGAGCTGGTTCAACTGCAGTGGATCCTTGAACCAGATTTTGCCACATATGGGAATTTAGAGACTTTCTAGTTTGTGTGGATTGATATTGACACTAAGGAGTACAGGTTGCACTGGGAAACTTTTGGATTGCGTTCTTGGACATTGGCTTTCATGGACATTGATTTCTATACTGTTGTGATTGAACATTCATCGTTATTAACATCATCATCGTCATCATCATCATCATCATCATCATCATCATCATCATCACCACCACCACCTAAAAACAGATAAGATTTTCATTTCTTCTATTTCATTATAGATCACAGGTTTTTGTCAATGCTTGCAATATATGAAGCTAACATACAGTTTAGTTAGTAGTTCCTTCCCTTTAAAACAGATTAATAACTAATGCTTTTGTGGGATCAAAGTAACGGTTATAATTTTTGTTTATTTATAGCATACATGTGTATATTTCAAATGTTTAATAATTTGTAATCAATGGCTAATATGCCCTACTATATGTTTAGTTAATCATTAATTACTATTGTGTCCATGCTTAAATTGTGAACAAGTAAATCATTAATTACTAGTTTATTTATGCTTAACCAATGCATAATTCGGGACCCTTAAAATATAAAGTTAATCATTAATTACTAGTGTGTTCATTCTTAACTAATGCTTAATTGTGAACAAGTTGATAATTAATTAATGCTTAATGCATTATTCTGGACCCTTTAAATAAAGTGTTACCCTCTGGGTTATTGTGAATGGGGGCCACCAGTAGGGAAGACATACCAGCCCTGCCCTGACCAGGCCTTCCACATATTAAACATGATTGTATTCTCACACAATTCTTCTGAGCCAGGAAAGAGGGAGATCTGATCATCTAATTAAATCGTTGGGATTTTATCAAGCAATGGGACAAATTGTAGGGGTAATACTAATTCCCAAATATGTAAAACCAGAGTCTGACACTTCACATGGAAAGGAACTCATTTAATTATCACACTTAATTATACTAGTGCTTGGGTTGCAAAGCAACAGATTTGGAAAAAAGTATTTTATACCCTGAAAACTTCCCAAATTAATTAAAAATATCTATTAAAGCAGGCATAGAAGATTCAAGGTCCGACAAAGAGTAGGATATCATCTGTGCTGTTTAAGATCAGCCGAAATATATGTATGTGTGTGTATTTATATATACATAATTATTATACACAGAACACACACATATATTACGTAAACAGACTTTTATTTTGCAAACGATTAATCGCGATTAATCATTGTGCGGCCCTACACACAGCAGCGCACAAACATTATTTAATATTAAAAATAAAAGGCCATGTAAATAACAAATCTGCCATGGTGCAAGCACAACTGGCTTTTAAAGGGAATGGGAGATGAGAATCTTATTGGTTTATTGCACATTACACCCAAAACACACCCACGACTCATTCAGAGACTAGGTATAGTCTTCTGAACCATGCGCCTGGCGCGCCAACCATTTTTTTTCATTGTTAAACTAGCAAAAGTGGATTTGAACATGCCTTAAGAGCACCTTCGCCATGCACTTCAAACCATGCACTTAGATCGTTAAAATAGGGCCCCTGATGTCCATACCGCTAGAGTTATCGCGCTTGCATTGCAGCTTGCATTACAGCTTGCATTCTAAAAAAAAAAAGCACCACAAAAGACAAGGAAAGCACTGTGGAGGTTAGCAAAGAATGCCAGGAATGCCTGCGCGGCCCGTGGAAACTACTACTCCCTTCTACGGACGTGGCTCTTACCGGTGTATCCTGAGCAGCCTGCTCCAGTATTTCGGCCTTTGTTGTTGAAAACGCTTATACGGAGCCGACGGGTGGATCATCATTTGGACTGAAGTACTCACCATCAGCACAAGCATAGCCTTTGTATCCTATCACGGTTAAAGCTGAACTGCTGAATGTGAGATCAGTGGGAAATAAAATGTTTATACTTCAAGATTTTATTGCATCACAAATTTTGGATTTTCTGTTTTTAACTGAGACTTGGCTTAATCCAGCAGATACTTGTTTTCTGAGTTGTTGCCTCTGAACTACAATTTTTTTAAATACTCCAAGGGCCAATGGTCAAGGTGGGGTTGTGGCCACACTCTTTAAGGACAGTTTTAAATGTAGTCTACTACCAGTGGAGGAATACTCATGTTTTGAACTGCAGCTGGTTAAATTGGAACTGATGCTGTTTATTGTGCATTTATTTACCGCCCTCCTAAATATGATAAGGTTTTTATTCAGGACTTTTCAGACTTTTTTTCTTTTAATGTTCCGACCTCTGATAATCTTAATATCCATGTATGCTGCCCATCTAACCCATTGGTAAATCAGTTCTCTGAACTTGTTGACTCTTTTAATTTAACACAGTCAGTTTGTGATGCCACACACAGGCATGGTCACACCCTGGACCTCATTTTATCTCTGGGTTTGTCTCTTAGCAGTGTGGCTATAGAGGACAATTACATATCTGACCATAGATTTGTCTTTTTTAATTTTGATTTGCCAGCTAAAGGTCAACCTGCTAATTGTTATTTTTGACCTGTAAATGAGGTGACAGCAAATTGTTTTGCTGAAGCATATGCTTCTAGCCCAGTCTCTTCTATCATTGAGGCTTCTGGGCCTCAGATACAATTAACTGCCATTTTCAATTCTGTATGCTCGGGCATTATAAATGATGTTGCTCCACTGAAACTTCAGTCTCAGCCATGGTTTAATAATGAAACGCATGCTCTTAGACAGGCCTGCAGAAAAGCTGAACGCAGGTGGAAGACAGATAAATTGCAGGTTTCCTATGAAATGCTGAAAGACACACTTAGCATTTACCAGAACAGCGCATTGCCCCAAAATTCTGTTTAGCACATTAAACACTGTGCTAAACCTGACTCTTGCTCCTTCTACAAACTCTACTTTATTTGCTTGTGAGGATTTCTTGAACTTTTTTTTGTAACAAAGCTTACTTTGTAATATTATTAATTAGAGCAGATATAGTACCCTCTAATATTTTTCTGGAAGCTCCCACGCCATGTTCTTGTATATTAGATCACTTTGATGTTGTCTTTATTCCAGTTTTAGCGGACATAGTCAAGCACATGAAATTGTCATCTACCTCTCTGGATCCTATTCCTCCTAGGTTTTTAAAAGAAATCATTTGTAACTTTGGGTGACTTTAGTATACAGTCTATTGTGAATAGTTCCTTATCTAATGGTGTTGTCCCACCCTGTCTCAAACAAGCAGTGGTTTCTTCCCAAATAAAAAAAACAGGCTTTGATTGTACTGATCTGAATAATTTTCTAAATTTCGAAATTACCATTTTTTTTTTAAATCTAAAAGTTGTTTTATTCCAAATTACTCCATTTCTATTGGAGAATGACATCCTGGATAAATTCCAATCTGGTTTCAGAGCTGGGCACAGTACAGAGACTGCCCTGGTAAAAGTGTTGAATGACTTGTTAATAGCAGTTGATTTTGGGCTGGCTGTTGTTTTAATTTCGTTGGATCTCAGTGCCGCATTCAACACCTTTGGTCATTTGATTCTTTTAGACCAGTTAGAGTGTGAGGTTGGCATTCGTGGAACAGCGCTAAAATGGTTTCATTCATATCTACATTAAAATATGGTCTCCCTCAAGGCTCAATTTTAGGTCCCATATTTTTTTTTATTTGTACATGTGTCCTTTGGGATCCATTTGTCGTCACTATGACATTTCCTATCATATGTATGCAGATGACACACAGATTTATTTACCTCTCAAAGTTCTGCTCTGAAAGACGAGCAGTCTTTGAAGTCCTTGTTGGACTGTTTGAATGAGCTCACAGTTTGGTTGTCTAAAAACTCTCTCCAACTTAATGAAAGAAAGTCTAAAATCATAATATTTGGTCGACCAGAATTTGAGAAGATAACCAGTACTCTTGCTCCCTTAGAAATAACTGTGAAGGATGGTGTTTGAAATCTTGGTGTAATAATTGATTCATCCCTTAGGTTTGATAAACAGATAAATTCTGTTGTAAAAAAAAATAGTTTTTATAAGCTTAGATTCATTTCTAAGCTAAAACCCTTTCTTGGTTTGATTTGGAGGTTGTTGTTCATGCTTTTATTACATCAAGATTAGACTACTGCAATTCTCTCTTAAGGGTAGCGGTAAACACAATCTGCCGTGCCACCTGCAGATGCCAACTAAAGCTCTATCATGCAAAAAGGAAGCCATATGTGAACATGGTCCAGAAGCGCCGTCGTGTCCTGTGGGCCAAGGCTCATTTAAAATGTTCTGTTTCAAAGTGGAAAAGTGTTCTATGGTCAGACGAGTCCAAATTTGACATTCTTGTTGGAAATCATGGATGCCGTGTCCTCCGGGCTAAAGAGGAGGGAGATCTTCCTGCATGTTATCAGCGTTCAGTTCAAAAGCCAGCATCTCTGGTGGTATGGGGGTGCATAAGTGCATACGGTATGGGCAGCTTGCATGTTTTGGAATGCATTATAAATGCTGAAAGGTATATAAAGGTTTTAGAGCAACATATGCTCCCCTCCAGGTGACATCTATTTCAGCTATTTATACTGCAGCTATTACAACAGCATGGCTTCATCATAGAAGAGTCCGGGTGCTGAATTGGCCTGCCTGCAGTCCGGATCTTTCACCTATAGAGAAAAATACGTCAAAAGACGACCACGAACTCTTTAGCAGCTGGAAACCTATATCAGGCAAGAATGGGACCGAATTTCAACACCAAAACTCCAGAAACTCATAACCTCGATGCCCAGACATCTTCAAACTGTTTTGAAAAGAAGAGGATGCGAAGAGAAGAGATGCTACACCATGGTAAACATGCCACTGTCCTAAATATTTTGAGACCTGTAGCAGGCATTAAATTTGAAATTAGCTCATTTTGTGCATAAAATTGTAAAATTGATCCGTTTAAACATTTATGTTTCTTCATTACTTTTAATCTACAACTCCCTATTTGTTCACCACCAACCCCTCTACCAGTTACCTTCTGACGAAACCTGCAATCTCGTTCTTCTTCTCATCTTTCCTCTGTTGTATCATCCTCCCTTCCCTCACCCACACAATTCTCATCTCTGGATGCGAATACAGCAACAGACACTTTGTTACACCTTAACTTCATCTCTTGACAGTATCTGTCCTCTGTCATCCAGGCCTGCACGTGCTACTCCCTTCTAACCCCTGGTTATCTGATGTTCTTCGTGAACACCGGACCAAACTCGGGGCTGCAGAGAGAAAATGGCGCAAATCAAAAGACCAATCTGACCTAGGTAGCTATCAATCTCTGCTCTCATCCTTTTCTGGTGAAGTTCATGCTGCTAAATCTTCATATTTTCACAACAAAATCAACAGCACTTCAAACACACGCACACTTTTCAAAACATTCAACTCTCTCCTCTGTCCCCCTCCACCACCACCACCACCCACCACCTCCCTAACTGCTGATAATTTTGCTGTTTTTACTGACAAAACATCTACCATCAGCAGTCAGTTCTCAGCTCCACACACACAGGAACTTACACACATTATCAACACATCTCTTGGCACTGGCATTTTCCCTAACACATTCAAGCAGGTTCGGGTAACCCCACTGCTTAAAAAAACCCACATTAAACACGTCACTTGTAGACAGTTATAGACCTGTCTCTCTCCTACCATTCATAGCAAAAACACTTGAACGAGTTGTTTTCAACCAGGTGTCATCTTTTCTCTCACAGAGCAATCAATTGGACGTCAATCAATCTGGTTTCAAGAGTGGCCATTCAACCGAGACTGCACTGTAGGTCACTGAATCCTTGCGGATTGCAAAGGCTGATTCCAAATCATCAGTTCTCATTCTGCTCGATCTATCTGCGGCATCACAGGTACTCCAATTCACTGGTATGAATCCTATCTCAAAGGTAGGTCTTTCAGGGTTGCATGGAGAGGGGAGGTATCCAAAGCTCATCAACTGATCACAGGGGTTCCTCAGGGTTCAGTTCTTGGACCCCTCCTCTTCTCCATTTACACTACATCACTTGGTCCCATCATACAGGCACATGGTTTCTCCTACCATTGCTATGCTGATGACATGCAGCTCTTCCTTTCATTCCAACCAGATGATCCCACAGTAGCTGCACGAATCTCAAGCTGTCTGGCAGACATCTCGGCATGGATGAAAGAACATCATCTGCAGCTCAGCCTGGCAAAGACTGAGCTTCTCGTCTTCCCTGCCAATCCGATTCTAAAGCGTGATTTCACCATCCAGCTAGGTACATCCTCAATTACCCTATCAAATTCGGCCAGAAATCTTGGAGCAATCTTTGATGACCAAGTGACCTTCAAAGACCACATTGCGACGACAGCTCAGTCATGCAGATTTGCACTATACAACATCAGGAAAATCAGGCCCTTTCTAACAGAACATGCAACATAACTTCTCGTCCAGGCCCTGGTCATTTCTAGACTTGATTACTGCAATGCTCTTCTGGCTGGACTGCCATCATGCAGAATCAAGCCTCTACAAATGATTCAGAACGCTGCAGCTCGTCTTGTTTTTAACAAGCCCAAAAGAGCACACGTCATGCCTCTCTTCATCTCTCTGCACTGGCTACCACTTGCTGCTCACATCAAGTTCAAGGCTTGCTTACAGATCTACCACAGGCTCAGCACACCCCTACTTCCACTCATTTTTACGAGTCTACATCCCTACCAGAAGCCTATGCTCACTAAAGGAGCGAAGGCTCGTGGTACCATCACAGAGAGGCACAAAATCACTCTCCAGAAAATTCTCGTTCACTGCTCCATGCTGGTGGAACGATCTTCCTGCCTTCATCCGGAATGCAGAATCCCTGGCAATATTCAAAAGACAGCTGAAAACCCATCTCTTTCGTGAGCACTTAACCTCATCTTAAAAAACAAAACAAAAAAAAAACAACAACTATCCTCTCATTACATATCCTTTCATTTCCTTCAATCCCTCTCTATTGTAGCTTATGATACTCTGATCAATGTCTGAAACTTGTATTGTGAGCACTTCTTGTGTCTATTTGCCTCTTCATGATGACTCGCTTGTTGTATTCCTCACTTGTAAGTCGCTTTGGATAAAAGCATCTGCCAAATGAATAAATGTAAATGTAAATGTAAATTGAACCCTATCATTGCCATTATAAAGCCCGGATGCGTCAGGATATTTATTAATATTTCTTCATCAGGAACAAGAAAGTCATATACACCTAGGATGGCTTGAGGGTGAGTAAAGCTTGGGCTAATTTTCATATGAAAGTGAACTAATCCTTTAACACATTTAACGCACATGCCCCACCCCAGACCTATGTAGGTCATCTGACATTTCATACAGTTGATGGTGATGAACATGATGCAGGGCAACAACGCACTGCATGATGTAGACTATATATTATAGAATGCAGTTATATGCCCCTAAAATTCAAGATATTGGGGAAAAATGCCCCGTATGAGTTTTCGTCTCGTATTTATATCATATGATATAGTTAAGCAATATGGCACAAGCAATTAGAGTTGAAATGAATCAGGGGAACTAATGATTCAATGTCCCATTCATAAAGAGAGCCATTTACTTCATTCCTGAATGAATCAGCCTTTTAAATGAATTGAATGAATGACTCAGTGACTTAATCTTTTAGTCATTTACTGTCACCTACTGGCAGTTTTAGTTTCTTATTTAGAGTATTAAAAAAAATCATATTCCATATTAATAGTTCTTTAGTTAAATAGTTAATAGTTAAAAGTTTTTTATTTTATTAATATATTTATTAATGTAAACTATACTGGGTAAGTTTGCCCAGTATGGTTTACCCAAATATGTAAATTCTGTCATCATTTACTCACTCACATGGCCTCATGGCCATTGTCTAAAAGGTTATGTGTAATAAATTCTATGTTGAATCAAATATATTTCTTTCTAAAGCTACTTTTTGTAATGTGTATTTGATGCTTTTCTCATTTAACCCTTTGGGGTCTGAGGATTTTTGGGGCCCTGAGAAGTTTTGACATGCCCTGACATTTGTGCTTTTTTCAGTTGTTCATAAACATATTAAAGACAAAAGTGTCATTACACTGTATTCGGCACAAACTAGGCTACAATATTATGTGAGGAACATATATGTACATGTTTGTTTTTTTGAAGGGATAACGTTTATGCGTGGTTAAAAAACAAAAAAACTTAAGTCACTGAAATAAGGCCAAAAAAAAAAAAAAAATTAAATCTGTGTTTAAAAGATTTCTGGGTATTGGAGGTTGTAGACTAGAGTTTTTGCTTCAAAATGATGTAAAAATTATCCTGCCTACTTGTTCATATAAGACAATATATTGATTTACATTTTGCAAGACACTTTTTGTCTGGAAACACAGTATGCGTGGAGGTGTGAATCTTCATGAATAATGCTGTGATTCACACCTGAGAAGACAAAAGATTCGCATAATGACCTCTAATTACCTGCATATTAATGAGCCCTTTCAGTCAGGTAGGCTGTGAAAAAACCCTCTGTGATCATGCTGACAGGATTAATGTCCACTCTTGACAAAAAAACATGATTTTTCTGAGCTCATGGATGCACGTATTATTGCACATCATGTGAAGAAAATTTTGTATAGGCCTATGTTAAATTACATGACCAGTCAAAAGATTGGACGCATTACTAATGTTTTTTAAAAGAAGTTTCAAGTCTCAAACCAAATAATGGTTTTCTATTTTAATATACTTTAAAATATAATGTATTTCTGTGATGCAAAGCGTCTGAACATTCCTACCTCTATGGCATTTCATATAGCCTACTATATTTTAATATACTTTAAAATATAATGTATTTCTGTGATGCAAAGCGTCTGAACATTCCTACCTCTATGGCATTTCATATAGCCTACTATATTTGTTATAATATATAGCCTAAATGTTAATGTGCAGTTGACAAACTATACATCATTAAAAAGATCTAAGACTCAAGCTTCACATTTTGACCTGTTTTACTGTTTGACCGTAATTTCTTAATATGCTTGAAAGCATGCACATTTGGAGAAATATTGATGGATTCTCATGTTTATGTATCCGTAAAGACAGTCGCTTGCTTTGTAACTGAATGAATCAGCAGTTTGAACGAATTGATTGAATGAATGATTCAGTGACAAAGACAGTGACTTGACGCTCCCTACTGGCAGTTTTAGTTTCATTTTTAAAGTATCATTTCATTTATTTAAATCATTTAATATTTTTATATTCAAAACCTTCTATTTAAAACATTATTCATTGTTATCATTAATTTAAATGCATTCATGCCACTTCCGAGCCTCATTAATCAGTCTGTAAATATACCTAAATGCCACCTTTTTGTTCTTCTATGCCACCTCTGCAGTGCAAAGATGAATTTTGATAATACTGATTTCATTTGATTGGTAATTTATTTTTCCTGATTGTGTCTTATTATTCTAACTCTTAAATAGAAATTTATGAATTTGACATAAAAGATGATTTTATCTATTTAATAAGGTTAGAAAAATACACTTACAAAGGTCAAAAAAAAAATGCCCCTGGAAGTCATTTTAAACAGTTAAATATCGCCTCAAAATTAGAAGGTTAATTTCTGTCATTGATCAGAAGGTGCTCCTAAATTTTTGACTGTACTCCTAAATTTTTTCAATTATGAGCACAGGTGCTCCTAAAAAGAAATGTAAGTGTAGAGCCATGTAGTTCATAGGTGTGAGTGTGAATGGGTGTGTTTATTTCACAGCCTTCATGTTTTAGAGTGTCAACCCTTCACTGCTGTGAGCTTTTTCTGCATTATGACTGAATTATTGAATGGATTTCACATTCTCAAAACTTTGCTCTGTGTTGCAGACAAAGTGGTTCAGAGGTGTGTGAGTGTGTGTGTGTTTGTGTGTGTGCTTCTGTGTGTGAGTGGATATGTCTATCACATTCTTGATGTTTTATAGTGTCATTCTTTCACTGCTGTGTACTTTTTTTCAGTATTGTGGCCAATTTGTCGATTATACACACAAAATAAAAAAATTCTCTGTATTTTCGTATTGTTGTCCGATTCATATTCATTTCTTAAGGTCGACCAAAGGTTTTTTTTTTTTTTTTTTTTTTTTTTTTCACATTCCAAGTGTCATAAAATTCACCAAGTTTCGTACCATTCTGATGAAGCTGTGTTTTTTAAAAATTCAAAATTTCATATGTAATTAAAGCTGGAAGCAGCGCTGAAAGGGCCCTTGCACCTGGGGCCACCGCCACCCGGTGACCTTAGGAAAACAGTGAATAGTGGGGGACATGCATGTAAGCGAGTAAATACAGGAGAAATATGGCAAAGGCATTTCGACGTGCCACGCTTCCTGCTGCCAACAGGTGGTGCTTTGACTATTATTGAATATTGCCATGTAGATGTCTTCAGACCAGGACTATTATCAAACATGTGAAGTTTGGAGCAGATCGGACATTGTATGCCTGAGTTACAACAACTTCCTGTTTCGTGGCGTTAATCGGATACTTTAGCACTTAGCCAAGTGTTGCATGATTTAACATGTTTCTAGCATGTTTGGTACTTCATGGCATATTTAAATGTGTTTCATGCCATTTCCTAACTGAATATTGGCATATAGATGTCTTTAGACCAGGACTCTTATCACACATGTGAAATTTGGGGCAGATTGGACACTGTATGCCTGAGTTGCAACAGTTTCCTCTTTCATGGCGAAACATCAGATTTGTCAGGCCGCCATGGACAAGTCCTCCAACGAAAACTCAAGATCTTTGCAATTTAATGTCGCTAAGGTCTTAAGATTAGACTGACCAAATTTGATGTTGTTCTGGTTAAAACTCTACGAGGAGTTAATCACAGTGTAAAACATGTCATTTCCTGTTGCCCGCAAGTGGCGCTATGACTGTAACTGAATATTGGCATGTAGATGTCTTCAGGCCAGGACTCTAATAAAACATTTGAAGTTTGGGGCAGATCGGACACTGTGTGCCCAAGGTACAACAACTTCCTGTTTCGTGGCGAAACATCGAACTTTGTCAGGCTGCCACGGACATGCCCTTCAGCAAAGGCCTTTAAATTAGACTAATCAAATATGATGTTTGTCTGATAAAATCTCTAGGAGGAGTTCGTTAAAGTACAATGTCTGGAAATTGCAAAAACTGCAAAAATTTTGCAGAGAGAACTCAAAATATCTGACTTCCTCTTGGGTTTTCAGATTTTGCACCCAGGGACTTTTTTGTAGGCATTGGGCTGTTAGATGTGTCTACTGAATTTCATACTTGTCCGTGAAATGTAGCACGAATTGAAATTTTGTAGGTGGTGCTATCGAGAAACTTTGCTACACCTATTCTGAAACCCATATCAGATGTAAATTTTCACCACTTCTGACGTGTGTGCAAAGTTTCATGAGTTTTCGAGCATGTTTAGGCCCTCAAAAATATGATTCATTCAGGAGAAGAAGAAGAAATATAGCTGCAAGCAGCGATGATGGGCCCAAGCCCGGTGGCACTGCCACCCCGGCTTCAGAGCAACTATGCATGGCGGGCAATGGACATTTAAAACGGTTAAACAGGTCTATATCAAAGGTCTATGCAGCAGCTGGTACTAATATGATCACAAACCACAACAGCCACATCCATGAGTGTTTAAATTTAGATGAATTTCATGTCATAGAATATCATAGGTCAGTTTCAAATGAGTGCAGAATATTATCCTAATCTTCCATGTCCGTGTTTTTCTCAGACAACCTCTATAAAATTCCAGAGCAAATTACATACTGTTATTTGTGCAAATTCAACAGTACTCCGAGAAATGTAATCCAGTCTTAATGCGAATGTCTGTGATTGCTGATGTTGTATTATCCTAACACTTCTCTTCATGTGTTTTGACCTCCCTGAGCTATCGTTTGTGCACCAATCTTATGCACCAAAAGCATGCTTTCATTTAATTTCAATATGTGTGGTATAAAAAATAAAATTATAAAATTAATAAATAAAGCCAAATCACAGAACCTGCAAAGACGATTTTAATATCAGTCTCAGATAATAGTAAGGTACATGTGTAGGTTTTTCTGCTCACATATGCAAGATTATTTTAAACAGCTACTTTTATAATCATGTGAAATTTACTTGAGGTTTTTTTTTTTTTTTTTTTTAATAAATTTGATTTATATCAATAAATAATTATTTAAAAAATAATTTTAATGGTAAAAATAACAATTGTAACTCAAACGACATTTAGAAAACTAGTCCTGTCCTAATAGTGATATAGTGCCATGGTTCAATTTCAAATGATTGTGAAGTTATTATTTGCAGTTCATTATTAAATGGGTAATCAGTAAAAGGGTTAAAGACCACTAATCAAGATTGTAACACACACACACACACACACACACACAGAGAGAGAGAGAGAGAGAGAGAGAGAGAGAGAGAGACAGAGACCCAGAGGCCCACACACAGAGTGAAGTTTTGGAGCAGATCGGACATTGTATGCCTGAGTTACAACAACTTCCTGTTTCGTGGCGTTAATTGCATACATTAGCACTTAGCAGAGTGTTGCATGATTGAACGTTTTTCTAGTATGTTTGGTACTTTGTGGCATATTGAAATGTGTTTGTGGGATTGAATTACAGTGTGAAGCATGCCATTTCCTGTTGCCAGCAGGTGGCGCTATGACTAAGTGAAAATTGGCATATAAATGTCTTCAGGCCAGGACTTTCATCACACATGTGAAGTTTGGGGCAGATCACACACTGTATGCTTGAGTTACAACAGCTTTCTCCTCCATGGCGAAACATCAGATTTTATCAGGCCACCACGGACACACCCTTCAACGAAAACTCAAGATCTTTGCAAATTAACATTGCTAAGGCCTTAAGATTAGACTGACCATATATGATGTGGTTCTGGTTAAATGTCTACGAGGAGTTAATCACAGTGTAAAACATGTAATTTCCTGTTGCCCGCAGGTGGCGCTATGACTGTCACTGAATAGTGCCATGTTGATATCTTCAGGCTAGGACTCTAATAAAACGTGTTTGGGGCAGATCCGACATTGTATACCGATTTACAAGAACTTCCTGTTTCATGGCGAAACATCAAACTTTGTCAGGCCGCCACAGACACACCCTTCAGCGAAAACTCTAGACTTTTTTTGTAGGTATCGGGATGTTACATGTGTATACCGAATTTCATACCTGTACGTGAAACGTAGCACGAGGGGCACTCCGTTGAAATTTTATAGGTCGCGCTATCGAGCCATTTTGCCACAACTAATTCTGAGATCCATAACAGACGTAAATTTTCACCACTTCTGCTGCGTGTGCAAAGTTTCATGAGTTTTCGAGCATGTTTAGGCCCTCAAAAAAGCGATTCATTTGGGAGAAGAAGAAAAAGAATATAGCTGCAAGCAGCGATGGCGGGCCCAAGCCTGGTGGCACCGCCACCCCATTGGCTTCAGGGCAACTGTGCATGGCGGGCAAAAGGCATTTAAAACAGTTAAACATAAAAGGACTATGTCAAATTCATTTGAATACACCACATTTACTGCAGCAGTTGGTGCCCATATGATTACACACACACACACACACACACACACACACACACACACACACACACACACACACAGAGAGAGAGAGAAAGAGTGAGACTGAGGGGGAGGGGGGGAGGACAGAGAGAGAGAGAATGTGAAAAATCCACATTCAAACCAAAATAGCTGACTTCCTGTTGGTCGGAGCTAATGACTGTAAAATAGAAAGTTGTCCGGCTTAATGAGACCAATATGTGTACCGAGTTTGGTGACTGTAGGTAAAAATAACCCCCCCACTTTTGTCAAAAGGTGGCGCTACTAAGCCCCTCCACCACGCCCGTTTCTAAAGCTTTGTCCATGTCTACTGGATGACAATATTGATGTGTGTGTCGAGTTTCATGCAATTTGATGCATGTTAAGAGCCTCAAAAACACGCAAGAATATTATTAAAGTTTGACATGTTGCCATGGCAACAATATTTAAGATATCACAAATACATTCACAGGTCTACATCTGCCATGTTTTGACATTATTGTGATGAAGTTTGAAGCAAATTGGGTAAAAAAAAAAGAGGGTGACCTCAAAGCATTTTGAAAGTGAAACACTTCCTGCTGCCAGTTGGTGGCGATATAACTTTGACTCACAGTAGTCACATCCATGTGATCGGACTCCTACAACGAACACACAGCTGAAGTTTCATAAAAATCAATCAATGTATGCAGACGTTATAACACATTTCGTGTTTCCCTTTTCTCGCCATAAATCCGTTGCCTCGCCAAGGCCAAACCGTTCGAGATATCAAAAATCCGCTGGCAATTTTTCATCATCAATGTCTTGACTTCTACTATATTGTCAGTAGCCTACAAATAAACTGGCTTGATAAGCTGCTTCAGGTGTGTTTGATTAGGGTTGGCACTAAACTCTGAAGGACAGTGAGTCTGCAAGAAAAGGGTTAAAGAACTGATCAAGGGTGTAAAACTAACTGACTGACACACACACAGACACACACACACAGATAATAAGTGAGACTGAGGGAGCAAGGGGGAGGGAGAGGACAGAGAGAGAGACAGAGACAGACTGAGAAGATCTAAAAAGAAAATCTAAATTGTGACAAAGTAGTCTTTGATAAATGTTTAAATGTACCTTCACATACAGTAAAAAATAAATCATTGTTCCATGTATCTAAACTATTGCTCTATTTCTTGATTTATCCAACCCTGTTTAAAAATAGGTATATGCTGCCCTCTAGTTGTTACTCTATGTATGACATATATCCATTTTTCAATCAGATATAAATAATCTGCCAATTTTTAACTCACACATGCTTTTTGAATTGAAAAAAAGAATAAAATGTGTTTATTTCAAACATTTGTATTGTTCTATATATAAATTAATTGTGTATAGTGATTTTTATAGAAAATATGAGTCATTCCATTTCCCTTTTTTGACATTACTTCAATCTATCACCATGGCAACACCGTTCGAGATATCCATTATGCGTTCTCAATTTAACATCTTCAATGTCTTAGCACCATGGTAAAAAATGTTTGCTCTGAATCGCATAAACCCCCTAGAAGTAGTAGTTTAAAATTCAGAGCCTGTTTATTCAAAAAATCCACATTCAAACCAAAATATCTGACTTCCTGTTGGTCGGAGCTAATGACTGTAAATTAGAAAGTTGTCCAGCTTAATGAGACCAATATGTGTACCGAGTTTGGTGACTGCAGGTTAAACTAACCCCCCCACTTTTGTCAAAAGGTGGCGCTATAGAGGCCCAGCTCCCTGTCCGTTTCTGCTGTTTTGCCCATGTCTACTGGTTGGCATCTCTGATGTGTGTATTGAGTTTCATGCAATTCGAAGGATGTTAAGAGTCTCAAAAGCTTCCAAAACAAATATTAAAGTTTGATGCGTTGCCATGGTAATGATGTTCGAGATATCACAATTCTTTTCAAAGGTCTACATCTGCCATGTTTTGACATTATTCTGATAAAGTTTGAAGCAAATCGGGTAAAAATAAGAGGGTGATCTCAAAGCAAGTTGAAAGTGACACACTTCCTGCTGCCAGTTGGTGGCGCTATAACTTTGACTCACAATAGTCACATCCATGTGATCAGCCTTGTACAATGAACACACAGCTGACGTTTGATCAAAGTCAATCAATGTATGCAGATATTATAACACATTTCCTGTTTACTTTTTCTCGCCATAAATTCGTTGCCTCGCCACGGCCAAACCGTTTGAGATATCAAAAATCTGCTGGCAATTTTTCATCATCAATGTCTTGACTTCATGCTGACCGAGTTTGGTGGTGATCAGATTAATCGCCTAGGAGGAGTATATCAAATTCCAGAGCATGCATTTTTCAAACAACCCGTAATAGCCGACTTCCTGTTGGGGTGGCATATAACTTAAGGCCCGATGAGGTCTATATGTGTACCGAGTTTCATATTAATACGTGCAAGCGTGTTTGATATATGGACCAAGTTTTAGGACTTCTTTCAAGGGGGCGCTGTCAACTCCAGTCTTTTCTAGTTGAAAATAATCTCTTTGATCCCTTTCAATCTGGTTTTTGCCCCCCTCAAAAGTACTGAAACTGCACTTGTAAAGGTAGTGAATGATCTACTGCTTTCTGGTGACTCTGGTTCTCTGTCTATACTTCTGCTACTTGACCTCAGCTCTGCCTTCGATACCGTCTCCTATGAATTACTTGTTTCTCGTCTCTCTGATTTGGGTATTTCTGGTACTGCTCTTTCTTGGTTCTCTTCCTATCTCTCTGACAGACAGTTCTACATCTCAGTTAAGGATTTTCGATCACCTACTGTCCCCCTGAAGCGAGGTGTTCCCCAGGGATCCGTTCTCGGGCCTTTATTATTCATAATTTACATCATACCACTAGGTCAGATTTTACAACATCATGGTCTTAACTATCACTTTTACGCTGATGACATTCAATTATACTCACTCTGCACACCTACTCTACCTCCCCAAAGTGACAAAATCTCCGCTTGTGTGAGAGTCATAAAAGATTGGCTTAATTAAAATTTTCTGAAACTCAACATGGACAAAACTGAGATTATTTTCATTGGAACTCCCTCACTTACCAGCAATATTTCTACTAATTTCACCTGTGAAATTGCTGGTTCTCACATCAAAACATCCAATACTGTTAAAAATGTAGGTGTAATCATTGACTCCACCCTTTCCTTTCAGTCTCATATTACCTCTATTACCAAATCTGCATTCTTTCATCTACGTCGCATTGCCCAACTCCGTTCCTTCATCAGTAACAAAGATGCTGAAACTGTCATCCATGCTTTTGTCTCATCATGCCTTGATTACTGTAATGCCCTTTTCATTGGTCTACCTGCCAGCTCCATTTCCAAATTACAATGCATTCAAAACTCTGCTGCTAGAATACTCACCCATACCAAGCGTTCTGCTCACATCACCCCAATTTTATATGATCTCCACTGGCTTCCAGTTGCCTACCGTATTAAATTCAAAATTCTCCTGCTCACTTTTAAATCTTTGCATGGCTTGGCTCCCTCTTATCTTTGTAATATGCTCATCACCTACACCCCAACTTGCTCACTACGTTCCTCTGACTCTGGCCTTCTCATTGTCCCTCGGCATCGCCTCTCTTCAATGGGGGGCAGATCATTCAGTACTATCGCACCCAAACTCTGGAATTCTCTCCCCCGCTCACTCTGTTGTGTTAATAATATCTCTGAATTTAAATCATTACTCAAAACTCACCTGTTTTCTGAATGTTATACCTCTGATTTGATTGATTGCTCTGCATTATTACGAATATTTCTGTGAATGTTATGTTATGTCTCTTAAGTCCTGTTTTGTATTTTTGTATTTGACTCTATTCTTCTGTATGCTTCCCTGTCCATTATTGTTTTCATCATTGTCTACTTGTATTATCTCTTCCTTGATAATTGTAAAGCGTCCTTGAGCCCTGGAAAGGCACTATATAAATAAAACTTATTATTATTATTATTATTATGTTAAGGCCCCCAAAAAGCCCCGGATGACGGAAAAAAAAATAATAATAAAAATAATAATAATAATAATCCTTAGAAAAACAATAGGGCCCTGCGCCTTAGTGGCTTGGGCCCTAATAATAATAATAATAATAATAATAATCCTTAGAAAAACAATAGTACAGCGATGGTGGGCCCAAGCCCGGTGGCACCGCCACCCCAGTGGCTTCACGGCAACTGTGCACGGCGGGCAATAGGCATTTAAAATGGTTAAACATAAAAGGACTATTTTAATTCCATTTGAATACACAGTTGGTGCCCATATGATCACACACACACACAAACACACACACTCACAAACACACACACTCACACAGAGACCCACACATACACAGAGAGAGAGAGAGAGAGAGAAAGAGAGAAAGAGTGAGGTACTCCCAGGTCATTGACAAATTTGTCAGGCCGCCACAAAGACACCCTTCAGCGAAAAGTCAAAATCTTCGCAATTTAACGTCGCAAAGGTCTTTAGATTAGACTGACCAAATATGACATTGATCTGATTAAAGCTCTAGGAGGAGTTTGTTAAAGTACAATGTCTGGAAATAGCAAAAAATGGCAAGTTAATTCAAAATATTTGACTTCCTGTTCAGTTTCAGATTTTGCTCCAAGAGACTTTTTTTGTAGGTATTGGGCTGTTAAACGTGTGTACCGAATTTCAAAATCTACATGAAATGTAGCGCGAGGGGCACTTCATTAGGTGGCGCTATCGAGCCATTTTGCCCCGCCCAATTCTGAAACCCATAACAGATGTAAATTTTCACCACTTCTGATGTGTGTGAAAAGTTTCATGAGTTTTCGCGCATCTTCAGGCCCTCAAAAATGCGATTCACTTTGGAGAAGAAGAATAATAAACAGAGCAATTCCAATAGGGTCCTCACACCATCGGTGCTCAGGCCCTAATAAACGGAGCAATTCCAATAGGGTCCTCACACCATCGGTGTTCGGGCCCTAATAATCCTAAAGAAAACAATAGGGCCTTCAGCCTTTGGCTTTGGCCCTAATAATAATAATCCTTAGGGGATCAAGAGGGCCCTGCGCCATTAGTGGCTTGGGCACTAATAATAATAAACGGAGCAATTCCAATAGGGTCCTCACACTATCGGTGCTCGGGCCCTAATAATAAATGGAGGAAATCCTATAGGGTCCTCGCACTTTGGTGCTCGGGCCCTAATAATCCTAAAGAAAACAATAGGGCCTTCGCCCTTTACAGGGCTTGGGCCCTAATAAGAAAACAATAGGGCCTTCGCCCTTTGGGCTTGGGCACTAATAATAATAATAATAATAATAATAATAATAATAATAATAATAAAAATAATAATAATCCTAAAGAAAACAATAGGCCCTTCACCCTTTGGGCTTGGGCCCTAATCATTCTTAGAAAAACAAGAGGGCCCTATGGCACCAGTGGCTTGGGCCCTAATAATAATAATCCTTAGAAAAACAATAGGGCCCTGCGCCTTAGTGGCTTGGGCCCTAATTGACTGAGCAATTCCAATAGGGTCCTCACACCACCGGTGCTCGGGCCCTAATAAAATTCTCCGGTCAGAAGTGAGCGAAGACCGCACAAGGGTTAAGGCCATGTTACCGATAAAAGATAGACTGTTGTATGTTCAGGGTTCCTCTTGAAGTCTAAGCTATTTAGGGCCCGAGCACCAATGGTGTGAGGACCCTATTGTAATTGCTCAGTCAATTCTTCTTCTTCTCCGAAATGAATCGCATTTTTGAGCACCTAAACATGCTCGAAAACTCATGAAACTTTGCACACACGTCAGAAGTGGTAAAAATTTACGTCTGATTTGGGTTTCAGAATTAGGTGTTGCTCAATAGCGCCCCCTGCAAAATTTCAATTAAGCGCCCTTCGCACTATGTTCCACGTACAGGTATGAAATTCGGTACACACATCTAACAGCCCAATACCTACAAAAAAGTTCTTGCGTGCAAAATCTGAAAATCCAACAGGAAGTAAGATATTTTTAATTTTCTCTGCAAAATTTTTGCAGTTTTTTCTATTTCCAGATGTTGTAATTTAACGAACTCTTACAGCTTTAATCAGATAAACATCATATTTGGTCAGTCTAATCTAAAGGCCTTTGTGACGTTAAATTGCAAAGATCTTGAGTTTTCGCTGAAGGGCGTGTCCATGGTGGCCTGACAAAGTTCGATGTTTCGCTTTGAAACAGGAAGTTGTTGTAACTCAGGCATACAATGTGCGATCTGCCCCAAACTTCACGTTTTATTAGAGTCCTGGCCTGAAAACATCTACATGCCAATATTCAGTTACAGTCATAGTGCCACCTGTGGGCAACAGGAAATGACATGTTTTACACTGTAATTAACTCCTCATAGAGATTTAACCAGATCAACATCATATTTGGTCAGTCTAATCTTAAGGCCTTAGCGATGTTAAAGGGATTGTTCACCCAAAAATGAAAATTTGATGTTTATCTGCTTACCCCAGGGCATCCAAGATGTAGGTGACTTTGTTTCTTCAGTAGAACACAAATGATGATTTTTAACTCCAACCGTTGCGGTCTGTCAGTCGTATAATGCTTGTCAATGATAACTCCATCTATAAGAGTCAAAAAAACAAGCACAGACAAATCCAAATTAAACCCTGTGGCTCGTGACGACGCATTGATGTCCTAAGACACGAAACGATCGGTTTGTGTGAGAAACCCAACAGTATTTATATCATTTTTCACCTCTAAAACACCACTATGTCCAACTGCCTTGCACATCCGGTTGGTGAGGTCTGAACACGCGTTCTGATGACGGAAGTGATGTCTCGCGCTTATACTTCAATGAGTGCGAGACATCACTTCCGTTGTCAGAGCGCATTCAGACCTCACCAACCGGATGCGCAAGGCAGTTGGACATAGTGGTGTTTTAGAGGTGAAAAATGATATAAATACTGTTCGGTTTCTCACACAAACCGATTGTTTCGTGTCTTAGGACATCAATGTGTCGTCACGAGCCGCAGGGTTTAATTTGGATTTGTCTGTGCTTGTTTTTTTGACTCTTATAGATGGAGTTACCATTGAGAAGCATTATACGACTGACAGACCGCAACGGTTGGAGTTAAAAATCATCATTTGTGTTCTACTGAAGAAACAAAGTCACCTACATCTTGGATGCCCTGGGGGTAAGCAGATAAACATAAAATTTTCATTTTTGGGTGAACTATCCCTTTAAATTGCAAAGATCTTGAGTTTTTGCTGAAGGCCGTGTTTGTGGCGGACTGACAAAGTTTGATGTTTTGCCATGAAAGAGGAAGCTGTTGTAACTCAGGCATACAGTGTCCAATGTGCCCCAAACTTCACATGTGTGATAAGAGTTCTGGCCTAAAGACATCTATATGCCAATATTCAGTTAGTCATAGGGCCACCTGCTGACAACAGGAAATGGCATGCTTTACACTGTAATTCACTCCTAGAAACACATTGGCTAAGTGCTAAATTATGCATTTAACGCCACGAAACAGGAAGTTGTTGTAACTCAGGCATACAATGTCCGATCTGCCCCAAACTTCATGTTTGATAATAGTCCTGGACTGAAGACATCTACATAGCAATATTCAGTAATAGTCAAAGCGCCACCTGTTGGCAGCAGGAAGTGTGGCACGTCGAAATGCCTTTGGCATATTTCTCCTGTATTTACTCGCTTACATGCATGTCACCCACTATTCGCTGTTTTCCTACGGCCACCAGGTGGTGGTGGCCCTGGGTGCGAGGACCCTCTCATCGCTGCTTGCAGCTTTAATTTTATATTTTGCTTAAGATAAGTATCTGCTAAAAGCAAACAAACAACGTACATAATCAAAATACTCTCATTATAAGCAGGAAAAAATCTGTCGCAGACAGAACAAAATGTGAAAAAAGGAATATAAATACTTTCGCAAGGCACTACTGTATATATTATCATATTTTATTTGGAAAATGTAAAAGTATGACAAAATAAATGTTTGCCAAGTCATTTAAACATTATGCCTTTGAGACAATCAATTGTAAAAGGATGTGAGACTTTGAGAGGGAACGGTGAATTGGAACCAGAAGACAGAAGTGGTGACTGTTATGTCACTTCCTGGATCAAGCAGCAAATATGCACATTTACAAAAAAGCAAAGACTCAGTCTCCCTCTTCAGTTGGCATATTTGATATTCTCAGTAACATCTCTAAACTGGTGTATGTGTCAAAATGCTGTGCTGTGATATCTATGCAGGTTAGTCCAAACAGAACCTTATTTTCATTATGGAACATTTCTCTACTTGGTAATGTTTCTGGAGTAATCAGTTGATTGTTAAATTTATGTTTTTTTTGTTTTGTTTTTTTTTATAAACAATAGATTCTATCATTTAAATCTCCTGCTGCTGTTATTATTATTATTATTATTATTGTTTGTTTGTTTGTTTGTTTATGTGGTCTGTTTATAGTACCTGTCAAAAGTTTGGAAGCATTTTTTTATTTCTTTTTACATTTTTACTCACTAAGGCTGCATTTATTTAATCAAAATACAGTAAAAACATTAATATTGTGAAATATTATTAGAATTTAAATTTTTGTTTTCCATTTCAATAAATGTAAAAATGTAATATATTCCTGTTATGACAAAGCTGAATTTTCAGCATCATTACTCCAGTCTTCAATGTCACATGATCTTTCAGAAATCATTCTAATATACTGTTGTTGTTGTTGTTGTTTTTGTTTTGTTTTTTTGCTCAAAAAAACATGTCTTATTATTACCAATGATGGAAACTGCTTTTTTGCTGCTTAACATGTTTGTGGAAACAATGCAACCATTCAAACATTTGTGGTAAGATTAAAACAAAAGAGAAATTAATACTTTCATTTATCATGGATGTATTAAATTGAACAAAAGTAACAGTGAAGTAATGTTACAAAATAATAAATGCTTTAATAAATGTAATAAATGCAGATAAATACATTGAACATTCTATTCATCAAAGAATCCTAAAAATAACATTTCCACAAAAATGTTAAGCAGCACAACTGTTTTCAACATTGTTTCTTGAGCACCAAATCAGCATGTTAGAATGATTTATGAAGGATCATGTGACACTTAAGGCTGAAGGAATGATACTGAAAATTCAGCTTTGCCATCATAAATTGCATTTTAAAGTATTTGAAAACAGAAAAGAGTTGTTTTAATTTATAATGATATTTTGCAATATTACTGTTTTACTTTATTTTTGATTAAATAAATGCAGCTTTGGTGAGCATAAGAGACTTTTTTCAAAAATATTGTAATGTTTCCAAACTTTTGACAGGTACTGTATGTATTGTTTACTTAAAGTTTTGAGGCAGATGTCAGCAGACCACATTTTATTATATTAATTTAAATCTTGTGGAACCAGTTGAAATTGCTTGTTGTTTTTGTGTGTCACATTTATTTGGGGAAGTAAAACATGATAGCATGTACATCATGTACACACTTTGTGCAGTTCACATATTTCTGCTACACACTATATACTTTGGTAACACTTTACAACAAGGTTCATTAGTTAAAATGAACTAATAATAAACTGCATTTCTACAGCATTTATTAATTTTTGTTAATGTTAATTTCAACATTTACTAATACATTTTAAAATCAAGAGTTGTATTTGTTAACATTAGTTAATGCACTGTGAACTAACATGAACAAACTATGAAGAGCTGTATTTTTATTAACTAACGATAACAAAGATTAACAAATACAGTAACAAATGTATTACTCATGGTTAGTTCATGTTAGTTAATACATGAATTAATGTTAACAAATTAACCTTATTGTAAAGTGTTACCTATACATTTATATACTGATAAAGTTAAAAATTCATACTTTTGATTAAGACCTCTTTTATATGTAACCAGCACAGTACTTTGGCTCTCTATGGTATTGGTGTGTAGTAATTATTCTCTGGAATACTTAAGTTTGATTGTTTTGTAAATTGTAATGGACTATTTTTTAAATAGCTGAAAAGATTGTTCTAAATTTATTAGCGTAATAGTAATCTATATAAAATCATAATAATATAATATATAATAATTGTTTTAAATAATAATAACTGAAACTTGCTATTATGTTGCTCAGCTGTAAGAATCATTTTCCAATAATGCTTTGTTAACTGAGTGAATGATTGAGTATGCTCTGAAGAAATTAGTGGAAGGTCTCAGAAGTTATGATTCTGAAATTCAGAGAAAGGATCACACAACTGATTAAGCCAAGTATTCCCAAAGGCAGCCAAAGCATTTTAAAGACTAGAGTCAGTGAAGCAGAAAAAGCATCACGTGCCATCAGCTGCAGTACTGCAAACCACCAGAATACAGAACTGCCTTTTCTGTGACAGTTCATCACACAAAACAGAACTGTGTCCAGACACTAATATCGCTTCAAGAAAAGACAAATTGATGAAAATTGCATAATGTTTTGTGTGTCTTGGCCAAAGCACTTGCAAGATTCTGTAAGACTAAAGTGTGCTGTAACATATGTGGAAGCAGACTCCACAGAGCTGTATGTCAAGTCAAGTCACATTTATTTATATAGCGCTTTTTAAATGCAGACTGTGTCAAAGCAGCTTTACAGTGATAGAGGGAACATAATTGTGGCTGTACAGCAGCTCTAGAAGAAAATAGTGTCATTGTCCAGCTTAAGTAAGTTCAGTATTGATTCATTCCATTGTAAAAATCATTAGTTTTTAATTTATTCATTTAACTATACAGCAGCTCTGGAGAAAACAGTGATGTCATTGTCCAGCTCAGTTCAATTCACATACAATAGTGTCACTGCAGGCAGATCCAGAACATTGTTGAACAGAGGTCGTGGAAGTTGAAAGTTGAACAAAGACTAGGGCTGTGTATTGGCAAGGGCTTCACGATACGATATATATCACGATACATGAACTTGCATTTTTATTGATTTCTCAGCAGAAAAAAAAACAAACAAACAGACAAACAAAAACTTCCATTCTAATTTATTAGCAAAGGTATTTGTATTGCACGGGAGTAAGTGAAGAGATAATTGACAACACCATGGCAGAGGATTCCTTGCACAACAGAGCCTAAGCATCTGACAAATGTCTTGTATTGTAGAATGCGCACTTAGCAGCGCCGCTCCCTCAATTCAAATGTTATTTCAGTACCCCTCATTTTGAAAGCGGCTCCCTGATGCATGCAAATATCTCCCGATATGAAAACTATCTTAGGCTGGGCTGTGTAGTTGTAACCATCTCTTAGCTCTGTATCATGCTTGATGAAAAATCTCCCAATGGTAGCATACAGAGTAAAAAGCAATGGTCCTAGTACTGAGCCTTGCAGTACGTACTCCATACTGAACTATACTGAACTTGTGATCGATATGACATCTCTTCATTTACTACTACAAACTGATAACGGTCAGATAAGTATGATTTGAACCATGCCAATGCAATCCCACTTATGCCAACATCATTTTCGAGTCTATTCAAAAGAATTTTGTTGTCAATAGTGTCAAATGCAGCACTAAGATCCAGTAACACTAATAGAGAAATACAACCACGATCTGATGTTAAGAGCAAATCATTTGTAACTCTAATGAGAGCAGTCTTAGTACTATGATACGGTCTAAATCCTGACTGGAAATCCTCACAGATACCATTTCTTTTTAAAAAGGAAAATAGTTGTGATGATACTGCATTTTCTAGTATTTTTGACAGAAAAGGTAGAATCGAGATCGGCCTGTAATTGACTAATTTTCTAGGATCAAGTTGTGGTTTTTTAATAAGAAGTTTAATAATAGCCAGCTTAAAAGTTTTCGGTACATATCCTAGCGATAAAGATGAATTAATGATGTTAAGAAGAGGATCTATGACCTCTGGAAGCATCTCTTTCAATAGCTTAGTCGGTATAGGTTCTAACATGTTGTTTATTTTGATGATTTAATGCGAATAAATGGAATTTTTCCATACTACAATGCACTGTGTGACACGATACTATAGTAGACGATTGCATGGTTATAATTTTCTCTCTAATATTATCAATCTTGCAAGTAAAGAAGTCATTACTGTTGTGCTGATTGGAAACATCAGAAGTTGAAGCTTTATTTCTCGTTAATTTAGCCACTATATCAGATAAATACCTAGGGTTGTGTTTGTTTGTTTTTTCTAAGAGATTTGAAAAATTAAAAAAGTAGATCTAGCAGTTTTTAAGACCTTTCCACGAAATGTGAAAAACCTCTAGTTTTGTTTTCTTCCAGCTGCACTTCATTTTTCTAGCTGCTCTCTTAAGGGCCTGAGTGTGCTCATTGTACCACTGCGTTGGACTAATTTCCTTAATCTTCTTTAAGCGCAAAGTAGCAACTGAGTCTAATGTGCTGGAAAAGAGAGAGTCAATAGTTTATTTTGTAGCATTGAGTTCTTCTAAGCTATCTGGTATGCTAAGGAGATGAAACTGATCAGGAAGATTATTTATAAAGCATTCTTTAGTGGTAGATGTGATAGTTCTACCATATTTGTGGCAGGGAGGCGGTTTTGCAGCCATGGCTAAATGTAGTATACACAAGACTAGATAATGATCTGAGATGTCATCGCTCTGCTGCAGAATCTCAACTGCGTCAATATCGATTCCATGTGACAATATTAGATCTAAAGTATGATTACGACAATGAGTGGGTCCTGACATGTGTTGTCTAACTCCAGTAGAGTTTAGAATGTCTGTAAATGCCAATCCCAATGCATCTTTTTCATTATCTACATGGATATTAAAATCACCAACAATAAGGATTTATCCGCAGCCAGTACTAACTCCGATAGAAAATCAGCAAATTCTTTGATAAAGTCTGTATGTTGCCCTGGTTGCCTTGTATACTGTAGCCAACACAAATGTCAAACAGGATTTGTCGCTTACGTTACATAACGTTACATAAAGCACCATCACTTCAAAGGAATTATATTTGAAAGTCTTTGGAGTACTGAAGATATTACTATAAATTACAGCCTTTCAGACGAGGCTCGTGTTGATAATAGTAACCTTGAGGCGCGGACTCATTTAAAGTAATGTAATCGTCTGGTTTTAGCCAGGTTTCTGTCAAACACAGCACATCTAGATTATTGTCTGTGATAATGTCATTTAAAATGAGTGCTTTTGAAGAAAGAGATCTAATATTCAGCAACCCAAGCTTTATCATTTGTTTATCAGTAATATATCTGTTTTTTATTTGTTATACATCAATTCAATTTTTACCCTTAAATGGGTTTGGGATTTTTTTGTATTTACTAATTTGGGGTACAGACACAGTCTCTATGTGATGATATCTAGGTCAGAGAGTCTCTATGTGTTGGGATTTATCTGACTTCTGTGACGTGAGACAGCTAGCAGACGGTTGATTTAGCAGACCTGGCCCCAGTTTGTCAAGTTTCAGCTCTAAGACTATGTGCCATATTACTAGAGAGAAGAGCGATCCCGGGAGGGATGAATACCATCTCTTTTCAACATGTCAGGTCTGCCCCAGAAACTTTTCCAATTGTCTATGAACTCTATATTATTCTGCGGACACCACATAGACAGCCGGCCATTGAGTGATGATAGTCTGCTAAGTATCTCATCACTCCGATGAACAGGAAGGGGTCCAGAACAAATTACAGTGTCTGACATCATACTTGCAAGTTCACACACTGCTTTAATGTTAATTTTAGTGATGTCCGACTGGCGAAGTCGGACATCATTAGTGCTGACGTGAATAATATTCTTAGAGTGTTTACTGTAACGATTGGACGTGATCAAAATGCTTTAGGCATCACAAAAATCCTTCATTTTCTCTCCTGTTGTTCAAACTAAGTCATCGGCTCCAAAGAGATGCAAAACAAGTTCTCTTCAAAGGTTTGTCATCACACAGGCTCCCATGAACGACCTTAGTAGACACGGTGTCTGGAGCTTTCTGCAAGCTTCAAAGACAGGAGGTGATCCCCTCTCTGCATCCCCCATCAACAGACAGTGCCAGCCATTTGGTCCACAGACTACAGTCAAACTTCCAATACAATTTGGAAAAAGGACATTTCTACCCACAATCAAACTGTCCTAAGTGTATATAGTATTTTCCCTGTATTATATTGACCTAATTATGATTCTTTAGTTATGTCAGGGTAACTTCAAATGCCCAAATCCAGGTGTATGTATTACTGCTTGAATGCCTTCAAGTCCCCATCTTTCTTGGTATCAAAAGAATCCTCTTTTCATTCCATAAGTAATGGTGTATAGTATGCTATGACAAAATGCATTCAAATATTTTTACGACGCTTTTGTGTAAAACTTTCTCCCGGTCATCTTTGATTGGTCACCTCACCGAAATGGGTGTGAACTGATAGGGTCTTTAAGAGTCCTCAGATCAGGTACATTTTTGATCAATCTCTTTTGAGACCATCGTTTCCCGTCTCCTTCACGTAACTTTATTTTCAAGTTAACTTTGTTGGATTCAACGTGGACCACCCAGAATAACCCAAGCGAATGCTTCAGCGCACTCCTGACAAAATCGTCAAGAATCTCCAGAATCTACCGCATCTATACATATTCAGCAACCAAAGTCAACGCAAGTACCTGTTTGCAGCCTTTAGTTGTGTTTCCAAGTTATTGTGCCCCTTTTAAGGTGACCCTGATTCTTTGATGTTTCTTGCAGGTTGTGGTTAACTGTTGTAATCTTGCCATTCTCTCTCTCTCTCTCTCTCTTTCTCTCTTTCTTTACTTTCCATCACTTTCTTTATTCTCTTAAACGTTTTGATCTAGCTACATGCTATTACCCTGCTATTACTTTATATATTGGTGGAAAAAGTTATTCTTTCTTGGCCAGGAAGATAATTTGTTTCCTAGAATTATAACTGATTATGCTGTCTGTTTGCTTGGACGAGCTGATTAAATAATCGTAAAATTAATTTTGCTAAAGTCTGAAACTAATCCAAATATTTATAATTAATTATAATCCATTATAATTAATTATTCATATTTCTTTTAAGCTAATTTGCTACATTAGCATTAGCCAGCACTTTTAAATTTGTTTTGATGTCAGGCGTTCTGGCTACCGGGAAACATGTGACTATGGTGGCTGGTGTCTCTATTTTCACGTTCTGTGTAATAGAATCACCAATAACTAGGGCACTTTCAACAGGATTCTCAGTGGGTGCGTCACTGAGTGACTGAGCGACTATACCGTCTCACAGTCACCCAGTTGGCCTACTGTGCGGGCTCTACAGCCGGAACCGAACAATGTACAGAGTTCACTAAGCTAGTCACATCCAAAACAGTATCTAAAGCCCTTACATTCTTACTATCCTTGATTAAAGTTTTGATGTGTGTCTTTAATTCTGAGATTTTCTCTGTCAGCCTGACTATTTCCCTGCATGTATGACATGTGAATCCTTGTCGCTGACAGAGAAAGCTATACTAAGCATGTGACAGGCAGTGCAAGTAATGATAGCAGGGGAAGATGACATGACTCACTGTGTTTGTAGACTGATCCGACTCACCAGTTGTTTGATGGACTCATAGAAAAAGGAGCATGAGAGAAAAAGACGGAAGGCATGGATAACAAGTTAACAGGCTAGCGAAATGCTATCGCATTGTGATAGTGATTTAGAGTGAATTAGTTATTTCAAATGTACATGCAGACTATTTTTCAAGTCATGTATGTGTAAAAATCTTGTCTCATCTCGTGAACTCAATCTTGTGTCTCGTCTTGTAAGCTCCCTGTCTCGTCACACCCCTAGTAGATTCTAATTCAATTTTGATGATTCGCCGATCTGATAGCCTCTTGACTTCAGTTACTTTGTCAGTTAGCGTTTTTTAACCCTCTGGGGTCTGAGGATTTTTGGGGCCCTGGAGAAGTTTTGACATGCCCTGACATTTGTGCTTTTTTCAGTTGTTCATAAACATATTAATGACAAAAGTGTCATTACACTGCATTCAGCACAAACTAGGCTACAATAATATGTGAGGAACATGTATGTATATGTTTGTTTTTTTGAAGGAATAACGTTTATGCGTGGTTATTGAAAAAACAAAACTTAAGTCACTGAAATAAGGCCAAAAAAAATATATTAAATCTGTGTTCAAATAAGACTTCTAGGTATTGGAGGTTGTAGACTAGAGTTTTTGCTTCAAAATGATATAAAAAATGATATCGTTCATATAAAACAATATATTGATTTAGATTTTGTAAGACACTTTTTGTCAAGAAACACAGTATGCGTGGAGGCGTGAATCTTCATGAATAATGCTGTGATTCACACCTGAGAAGACAAAAGATCTGCATAATGACCTACATAATGACCCGCATAATGAGGCCTTTCAGTCAGGTAGGCTATGTAAAAAAAAAAAAAAACCCTCTGTGATCATGCTGATTAACAGGATTAATGTCCACTCTCGACAAAAAAAACAGGATTTTTGTGATCTCATGCATGCACGTATTATTGCACATCATGTGAAGAAAATTTTATATAGGCCTATGTTAAATTACAGTACCAGTCAAAAGATTGAACGCATTGCCATTATAATGTTTTTAAAAGAAGTCTCAAGTCTCTAACCAAATAATGGTTTTCTATTTTAATATACTTTAAAATATAACGTATTTCTGTGATGCAAAGCGTCTGAAAATTCCTACCTCTATGGCATTTCATATAGGCTACTATATTTGTTATATTATATAGCCTAAATGTTAATGTGCAGTTGACAAACTATACATCATTAAAAAGATCTAAGATTCAAGCTTAACATTTTGACCTCTGTTTTACTCTTAAAATCGTATATTGACCGTAATTTCTTAATATGCTTAAAAGCATGCACATTTGGAGAAATATTGATGGATTCTCATATGTTATGTCAATTTTCTATACAGAGGAGTAATATTTATTCAATATTTATTGTCATCACTGTGAGCGCTGGATACTGTGTTTTCAGTTCATACTTGCAGCTGGAGGGGGCTCTGTGCACATTTAATCCACAAATTACTCTAATGAAGAACAGGCATACCATGTGACATTCCAGGAACTAACAGAGGCTTCCAGAGATCGCTATAATCATGGCTATAACATGCAGATAGACACTTTTTAAGACAATAAATACACGTTTGCGACAATGTATACATGTATTGCCTCAGAATTTGCGTCTGAATAGCACTCGCTCCGTGGGCGTGGCCGCATTAGCGGATAATGAGCTGAATCACGGGCGTCTGACATGGCTCTCTTTTCATACAGATTACATAAACAGAGAATTTTTGTTTTCGATTTGACTTACAAGATTTAAAACCTGACATTTCAACGTTTCTTTAGACATAAGTCTAATTTTTTTGTGATTAGTATTCACTAAGTTACAGTTCATTTTCTGAGAATTATCAGATTGGACTTTGTTCGGAGGGAGACGACAGATCACGCATCATGTTAGTTTTCTTTATTTTGCAAAAAGCACAACATTTTGTTTTTACTCTGAGTGTACACAAATAAAAGAAGATATTTCACAGATTAAAATGGTGTATAACTCTTAATTGTATGTGCAACATTGACTGAGTATTTTGAGTCTCTTTCACACTGGTAAGAAAAAAACCGAGGTGGTATCGCCAGTGATACCTCCAACTCGAGGGAGTTAACACTGGTGCCATTATAAAATATCTTATACCCTGCTCCAATCTCTTTTGCCTTTGATTCTTTCCATGCAATGTCGACTCATCTGGTCTTGAGGGAGTCGACTAACTCGCGTTGACGGCCGGTGAGCTTTCCGATATTGATCGTAGCAAATCGTAGTGGGAATAGCTTCTTTAGTCTGCCTCCGTGTTGCCTCCAGGGTATGCCCTAATTTGATGAGCAAAGTTTTGAGACATGTAACCTACATGCATGTCAATAATTAAAGCACATATATATTAAACCTGCAGGACATATATTTATTTAATTGAATCGCAGCCTTTGTGAATTCACAAAAGCACTATGCTATAGTATTTAAATGTTTTTTAAATGGATTTAATACATTGTGCAGCCTTAGTAAACAGTCTAATAATGGATTCTCATCCGTGGAATGCGCCACTTCCGGTATTTTGCCGAAAGGGGTACATTGCAGTCGAGGATTTTTTAAAATCGAGTACTTGAATTTAATTGAGAAATCATGACAGCCCTAAATATCACTTTTCCTTAAATTCTTTTACAGCATCTCTAATAGCACTCTTAAACAGACTGCATACATTCTTGTTGCCAATTTTTGACTTGACTAATATTTTTGCTTTGTTTATTTTGATGCCTGATATTCATAACATAGTGTATGCAGCTTAGCATGAAAAACAAATAAACATTAACGTTAAAATTAACTTGAATTTTTTTATAGTTATAACTGAGTTGTACAACTCAAACACACTTAACTACAGTTTGTACTTTCCTGATGTTAATGATTATGTGAAATCACACCATGTCACACTGACACATTAGCTAGTGGAGATGTGATGTACAGTCAGAAACAGGAGCTCTTGCTCAAAGGAATCTGAAGTGTGATCTAAATCAATATCCTGTGTTCACAGAGGTGAGGTCGGAGATCTTTTCCTCTGAATCCAAAACTCAGAGTTCAGACCGTGCAATGGATCTGGGCTTGGCTGAAGACCACTTCTCTCGACCTGTGGTAAGCACTTAATGCTTTTAATTACTCAGCTGATAGTGCTTGCAGATAGGCTTACTAGAATCTATATCCTGCTGATGGCCAGTATAATGCTGATACATGCATAACATTGCTGAGAAGTGAGCACTTATGAAAACAGACAAAAATGCATTATTTTTGACAAAGCTGTCAGTAGATTATAGATCTAGAACTATTACATGCTAAGGAAATGTCACTTCTGTTATCTTCTATTTATATAAAGGGCGGACTGCTCTAACTCTACTGCATTGGTACATGTACATTTGATTTGTTAGTTTGCCATAAAAAGGGCCTCTTTTAGAAGCTCTATACTGAAAACCCAAAGTTCAAAAGTTCATTGTCAGTAATATTTAGAAGGAAGGTGCAAATCTGACAGATTAGCATGCACCTTCAGAAAGGACTTTATTGTTAACGGTAGCGAATATAAAAAATCTGCTTCGTCAGGAGCTCAGTGAATTCAAGCGTGGTACCGTGATAGGTTGCCACCTGTACAATAAGACAATTCATGGAATTTCCTCACTACTAAATATTCCACGGTCAACTGTTAGTGGTTTCATAACAAAGTGGAAGCAATTGGGAACAACAGAAGTTACAGAAAGTGATTTTTTTTCTATAAAATCACAGAGCGGGGTCAGCGCATGCTGAGGCACACAGTGCGTAGAAGTTGACAACTTTCTGCAGAGTCAATAGCTACAGACCTCCAAACTTTGTATGGCCTTCAGATTAGCTCAAGAACAGTGCATAGAGAGCTTCATGGAATAGGTTTCCATGGCCGAGCAGCTGCATCCAAGTCTTACATCACCAAGTGCAATGCAAAGCATCAGATGCAGTGGTGTAAAGCACGCCGCCACTGGACTCTAGAGCAGTGGAGATGTGTTCTCTGGAGTGATGAACCACGCTTCTCTGTCTGGCTTGGCAGTTTCGGGGGAACATGTCATTAAAGTCATGTGCATGTAAAGGCAGGCGCCCCAAAACTTTTGGCAATATAGTGTATAAGCTAAAATAGCCTCTTTTTTTTTTTTTTTTTTTTTTTAGATGTCATGACCTGTAGGTGGTGCCGTCATCAAATGTGGCAGCATACCAAGTTTTGTTTCACAGGATTGCAAAGATACAACTTCTCATCTGATTTTGGGTGGACATTTTTAACTCTGTATTACTGTAACTTTTAGAAGTCTAAATGCTGTTTGGTCAGCTCTGTCTAATCATAATCTGTGCAGATTTTGTTGATAATCGGGCAAAATTTGAAGGAGAAAAAACTGTAAAACACTACTTTTTAAAATGGAGTCTTAATGCAAGACATTGAATGGGATAAGCATGAAAATCATAATCAAATAAACTAAGAATTTTATTTCTAGTAGAAAGAGTTCAAAAATTACAACCAAGTCAGAGCCATAGCCTTGTAGGCAGTGCTCCAGCATATAGTGCAACAGCAACCCAAGTTCGAGTGACGGGTTGTGGACTTTTGCCGATCCTGTGTCAAGTCAAGTCACCTATATTTATATAGCGCTTTATACAATGCAGATGGTTTCAAAGCAGCTTTAAAGCGATAAATAGGAAAATAACGATTCAATGATGCAAACAGAATTCAACTCTGCTGTAAAGCAGCTCTAAAAAGACAATAGTAAACAGTCATTATTCATTTGAAATCAGTTCATTGTTGATTCATTTCAGCTATAAAGCAGCTCTTTACAGAAGATTGTTCTAGTAGACACGAGACAGACCGACTAATATTAGCTCTAATCAAAGGCTCTACAATGTGAATCTCAAAAGCAAAAAGCACTATTAAGATTTTTTTTATGTAATTGCACTGCATGTTATATTTATTAAGTTCAGATGAGATCATTCTCAGAAAGAAGCAATGTCTGGAACAGATGCAACTTCTTGCACAATTTCTGGCCACAGTACTTCTTGCAGTCTGGGAATGTGCCACACTGGATTTGAACCCGCAACCTGAAAGGTTCGGGGCTTGTGGCTTAGAAAGTTGCACCACTCAGTTGATGCTGATTCACTAGGCTGCTGAGGAGAGTTTTCAAGGCAAGAACGTGCACACCAAAGCATTAGTTAGCATATTAACCAATTAGCAAGCTAAGATAACTTGGGAACTAATTAAATTATGTTTAATCCACATTAGAAAATAATGGCCTCTGTTTAGAATGCTATTTGATTGGCAAGCTAAGCTATTTAGCATAGGACAACAAAGCATAGGTCATATTCAGAACGTTATTTCTCGGGACCGGTAGCAAAAAAATCCGTTCAGTAATTTCTTTGTGGATCGGTCCAAAGGTCATCTGAGCTGATTTTGGATGAAGTTGGACAAAATTTGTAGCAGGAGCAGCGAAAAAAACTAGTTTTCATTTACTTCAGTATGGCGACCAGGCAAATTAATGGAAAACGACAAGTGAGATGTTGTTATTGTGAGGGTACACAGATAAAAGATTTGCCATTTCAAATGATGTATTACTCGTTTCTACATGACAAATAATGACTGTTATGATAAAAAAATCCAGCAGGATCATCCACCTCCCATAGGATGTGAGGGGAGGATGCAAGGAAAGAAAACAAGGAAGGAGATGTTATTTGTATATTGGAATGTTCTTGATCACTCAAGCGTCACTTCAAAGTGTCATCAGCTGTGCTCGAGGGATCTGCCCCCATGTTGTTAAGTTTGGTTATTTAAAAAATTCATAATAAATATTAATAATGCAGGATGTCCCATTGAAATATGTGAGATGTAAAAGTTTATTTAAACTGCAAAAATAAAGCATGCATTTAAATTATTGTGACAGATGTGAAGGGGGTTTCTTTGTGCATCAGTTTTCTCAATGAGAAAGACTTCTGAATAGGATACACCTGTGTATACTCGATCATAGCTCCTCGGGAAGCTTCCTCACTCTTCGTTCCTCGCCTCCTCATGGTGTAATTAGAGAATTGAGATGTCCTTCAAGATGGCTGAGTTCGATCGGTTTCCGGGTCACAGGTTGGAGGATGTACAAGCGAGGAAACGAGTATGCATCAATTTGAATACTGAGAAGCACCCAATCATTCGTGGATATAATGAGGTTTAATAAATGAAACTACGGGGAACATACAACTAAACTAATCAAAAGCATATATACAGAATGAAGAAAAGTAAAGAAAAGAGAAAAAGAAAATACTAAAGCTGTGATATATTTACAAATCTGGATACGAGCATTTGTTATGTTAGTTGTTATGTTAGTTATGTTAAAGAGTTGTATCTAAGTTAATATAGCACAGAGACATGCAGTGCTTGTGGTCAGAATTATTGGCACCCTTGGAAAATATGATCAAAGATGACTGTAAAAATAAATCTGCATTGTTTATCCTTTTGATCTTTAATTCATAAAATGAGCAAAAATCTAACATTTCATTGAAGGAAAAGAATTGAAAGTGGGGGGAAAATCACTTTATGAAATAAATGTTTTTCTCCAATTCATTAGTAATTTATCGTAAGTAATTTATCACCAAGACATTTATCTTCATTTAGTTCAGCATTGTTCTCACTGCCGGAATGGTACTTTTAATGCACACATACTGTACATAAAATAAAAAACTTTATAAGCCATTAGGCTAAACTCCCATGTGTTCATACTGAAATTCGAGCTGGTGTAAAGAAAGGAAATTTCTGTGTATTCAGTGTATGTATCCTTCTCCTCCTCCAAATCCTCCTCCTCCTCAGCAGGCCATATGATATTAGTTTGTAATCTTGATGCTACTTAAAAGTAGGCCTAGTATGGCCTAGAATCTGCACTAATACATGCATAATTTCACCTGTCTGCTGAGCAGGGGCGATTCCAGAATTTGATTCAATAATAATTGAACCAACAATAATATATTGTTGTAATTTAAGGGGATTTTACAAAATATTACTAAAATATTTAATAAATATTTCTCTCTAACTTTTTCACCATTTATCATCTGTAATACCATCATGTAACCACTAGATGGCTGGATAGCCCTATATATAAATAAACTTGGCTGTGTGAATTGTAAGTTTTTGCATTAGTCAAATCTGGGCACAAAGAAAGCATTTTGTTACTCATACTAGCTACATATAATAGCTTGATCAGTCACATGAAAATAATCAATCAATATTGACTCAGTCTCAGTGCGACCAGG
Source organism: Ctenopharyngodon idella (assembly GCF_019924925.1). NCBI lineage: Eukaryota > Metazoa > Chordata > Actinopteri > Cypriniformes > Xenocyprididae > Ctenopharyngodon > Ctenopharyngodon idella. The sequence goes on along the minus strand of NC_067237.1, from coordinate 35,454,715 downwards.
GCGATATTTCAAAATATATAATTGAGTGTTATACCATGAACAGAGGACTCTGAATTATGCATATCCATGTCAACAGTATCGACACTGAAATGAATCTGCAGCAGTCAGGTACAAGCTCTCTAAGTTGTACAATCATTATTATTGTAATGTAATGTGCTTTGAGACATGAGGTAGTTTAACACCTCTTGTAGTGTTGTCATGATACTGAAATTATGACTTCGATACGATACCTGAATAAAAAAAAAAAAAAGTAAAAGTAATTCAATGATATGACAGAACTTAAAATTCATTGTTTTATAAATTAAAAAATAATAATAATTAAAAAAAATAATAATTACATGCTACAGTGTGAACTTAATGTGATTGTTGCATCATGCTAACATTCTGAACAGGCTGGGATAGGGATGGGTGACATTTATTTCATTATATGAGTAATTTAATATTTTTTTTAAATGTAATTTTATAATCACAACATAGTTACTTAATTTTATTTTATCTCTGTTACTGTAACGCCACGCCAGCAGAGGGAGCCCTCTCCTGAATACTGAATGTATGCCGCTCCCTCTGCTTCACTGGTTACTTCCTGTTTGGTGGACATTTAAGTATGGCCTTGCTCCTTGTACTTCGCGAAGTATTGCCAGCCTGTCTGCCTTACCGAGCGTTTTCCCATTGCTATTATTTTGCCTTATTGTGTATGATCATTGCCTGTTTCACCTGTTTACTGCCTTTTGGATTGCCCACTGTTCTGTTGCCTGGATTGGACTGCCTTACTGTGTTTACACCTCTGCCTGCCTCATTTTACGATTATTTGCCTGCTGTTTTGGATTTGTTTGCTGTGGATACATTAAACACTGCACATGGATTCTAATGCCGCCTCAGCGTCCTTACATAATACTTTGCCACCGAAGAATCCAGCAGATGTTACGAATCTACAGGCCGCGTTCGCTTATCAGAGCGACGTTCTCAAGGAGTACCGTGATCAACTGGCTAAAGCTCAAGTGGCCAATGACTACCTCACTCAGTATTTGCGATCGCTACCACCGCCTATGCCCAGAAAGGTAAGCTTTGCATTACCTGACAAGTTTAATGGTTCTGCTGAGCAATGTAAAGGTTTCATCCGCCAAGTAGAAATCTTTTTCATGCATCAGGGAAGTGACTTTTATTCTGAAGAGAAGAAGTGTGCATTCCTCATGTCATTGCTAACGGGCAAAACGATCGAGTGGGCCGCTGCAGTTTGGGAAACTGATCGCTTGTTCCAAACATCCTACCCGTACTTCATAAAACAACTTAGAGATGTGTTTGAATACCCAGCAGGGGGCAAGGATGTTTCCACTCGTTTAATGCAGCTAACTCAAGGCTGCAGATCCGCCGCTGAATATGCTATTGAGTTCAGAACGCTTGCTGCTCAGAGTGGTTGGAACGATGTGTCACTCAAGGCCCTGTTTCGTCGCAGTTTGAATATGGAGTTACAGGCAGAGCTTGCATGTAAGGGTGAAGAGCACTCCTTTTCTGAGTATGTCACATTAGCCATCAAGATTGACAATCTCATGCGTACTCATCGCCCTCAAAGCAAGTCAACGAGAGCCTCGCAAGCTACACAGATTTCCGACTCAAGCCACGCCAATGATCATGCCAGTCCTGAGCCCATGCAGCTAGGGGTCACGAGATTATCTACTGATGAGAGATCAAGACGATTTGAATTCACAGCGCTGATTGACTCTGGCTGAGCATTAAACCTAATTCATCAGGACCTCATTACAACATTCAACATTCCCGTCCAAAACTGTGAACCTCCACTCAAGGTAAACACCGTTAACAACAAACCCATTGGAGATGGCATCACTCAACTAACTCTGCCCATGAAAATGCAAGTAGGACTATTTCACCAAGAAACCATCACCTTCTACGTCCTTGATTCTCCGTGCCATGAAATCATCCTTGGATATCCATGGCTATCTGTTCACGACCCAGTCATCTCTTGGCAACATGGTGAGATCATACATTGGTCACAATTCTGTTTTTCTAATTGCCTGAGTAACACCATTACCAAGTCTTGTTTTACCACCAGCATAGAGAGCCCAGAATGTAAGCCAGTCACCATACCATCATGCTACCAAGAACTTCAGGAAGTCTTCAGCAAAACCAGAGCCACTCAACTGCCACCTCATCGTCCATGGGACTGTGCCATAGATCTCCTACCAAATGCCATACCACCGAAAAGTAAAGTATGTCCTCTGTCACGTCCAGAAAGTCAAGCTATGGAAGAATACATTGAGGAAGCTCTCAATTCCAGTTTCATTCGTCCATCCACTTCCCCAGCAGCTGCAGGCTTCTTTTTCATCGATAAGAAGGATGGAGGACTTCATCCATGCATTGATTATCGAGGTTTGAACAATGTCACAGTTAAGTTTCGCTATCCTCTACCACTAGTTCCTGCAGCACTTGAACAACTCAGAGAAGCTAAAATATACACCAAGCTAGATCTTAAAAGTGCTTATAACCTCATTAGAATCAAGGAAGGTGACGAGTGGAAGACTGCATTTTTGACCACTAGTGGGCACTATGAATACCAGGTCATGCCGTATGGGCTAGCCAATGCACCTGCGGTCTTCCAGTCCTTCATTAACAAGATCTTCAAGGACATTTTGAACAAATATGTTGTGGCCTACATAGACGACATCTTGATTTATTCCAAATCTGAGGAGGAACACAAGGGTCATGTCAGAACTGTACTCACCAGACTGTTAGAGAATCAACTCTATGTCAAGGCAGAAAAATGTGAGTTCCATGTCCAACGAACATCTTTCCTTGGGTACAACGTCAGTCATCAAGGTGTGGAAATGGACAACTCCAAGATCACGGCAGTCACTGAATGGCCCCAACCCACTACAGTCAAGGAGCTTCAGCGCTTTCTGGGGTTTGCCAATTTCTACCGACGCTTTATATGCAACTACAGCATCACAGCAGCACCAATAGCATCCCTACTGAAAGGTAAACCGTCAAAGTTGAAATGGACAGATCACGCTACACAAGCATTTACCAACCTCAAGCACCGCTTTACGACTGCACCAATCCTAAAGCATCCCGATCCCAATTTACCATTCGTCCTGGAAGTTGACGCATCCGACTGTGGAATAGGTGCAGTGCTCTCCCAACGCCACGGACAACCAGGCAAGCTTTTCCCTTGTGCTTACTTTTCTAGAAAACTCACGGACGCTGAGCGAAACTACGATGTTGGCAACAAGGAGCTTCTAGCTATGAAGGCAGCCATCGAAGAATGGAGACATTGGTTGGAAGGTTCCACTCACCCCTTCCAGGTAATCACAGATCACAAAAACCTTGAGTACATAAAAAGTGCAAAAAGATTAAATCCTCGCCAGGCTCGTTGGTCCTTGTTCTTTACCAGATTCCAGTTCACTGTGACCTACCGTCCTGGTAGTAAGAACAGCAAAGCTGACGCTCTCTCCAGGAGACATGATCACCCACAGGCAGAGAACCAACCTGAATCCATCTTGCCACTATCCATCATCATCGCACCAATCACTTGGGATCTGATGGATTAAATCCAAAGAGAACAGAGCAATGAACCCAAACCACAAGGCTGTCCTGCTAACAAACATTATGTTCCTTCCAGGCTTCGACTCCGAGTCATGCAATGGGTCCACACGTCACTTTGCTCTGGGCATCCAGGTATCTCATGAACACTACATCTCACACAAAATTCCTTCTGGTGGCCATCTATGGTTAAGGATATAACAAATTACGTCAAGTCATGTTCAGTGTGTGCACAGTCTAAAACCCCCAAAGAACTTCCATCTGGTCTATTACAACCATTGCCCATACCTCAAAAACCTTGGTCACACCTTTCAGTAGACTTTGTCACTGACCTGCCCCCATCTAATGGGTTTACCACGATCCTAGTAATCATTGACCGCTTCTCTAAAGCTTGCAGACTCATTCCTTTAAAGGGTCTTCCCACAGCTATGGAAACCGCTCAAGCGATGTTCCACCACGTCTTCAGGGTTTACGGTATCCCCGAGGATATTGTTTCTGACCGAGGAACCCAGTTCACGTCTCAGGTATGGAAAGCATTCTGCAAACAACTTGATATTAATGTCAGTCTAACTTCAGACTACCATCCGGAATCCAACGGGCAAGTGGAGAGGCTGAACCAAGAGATCGGCAGATACCTCAGATCATACTGTGGGCGGCATCGGTGGTCAGAGTTTCTACCATGGGCAGAGTATGCACAGAACTCATTAAGGCACTCATCCACTGGTCTTACACCGTTCCAGTGTGTCCTAGGATACCAACCCCCTATGTTCCCGTGGTCTGGAGAACCGTCCCTTGTTCCTGCAATCGATGACTGGATTCGCTGTAGCGAGAGGGTGTGGGACAGCGCTCACGTACGTCTACAAAGAGCTGTCAGGAATCAGGAGATTCAAGCCAATCGACGATGTCGCCCACATCCTCCCTACCAACCTGGACAAAGGGTCTGGCTCTCTACACGGGACCTCAAGCTACGGCTACCCAGCAGGAAGCTCAGCCCAAGGTACGTAGGCCCATTCAAGATCTTGAGACAGATTAATGCGGTCACTTATGAGTTAGAGCTTCCTGTTAACTATCGCATCTCTCCATCCTTCCATGTTTCCCTCCTGAAACCGGTCCACCCGGATGCTGACCCCAACGTCGAGAACCACCTCCACCGCTGGACATTGATGGAACCCCGGCATATGCGGTAAAGGAGTTGTTGGACTCCAGACAGACAGGGGGTCAGCTCCAATACTTGGTGGACTGGGAGGGATACGGATCTGAAGAGAGATCCTGGGTAGCCGCTCACGACATTCTGGATCCATCGCTAATTGAGGAATTTTATCGAGCCAGACCCGATCGTCCAGCACCGCGACCACGGGGACGTCCACGTAGAGCGCCAGGAGTCGCTCCTGGGGGGGGGGATTCTGTAACGCCACGCCAGCAGAGGGAGCCCTCTCCCGAGTACTGACTGTATGCCACTCCCTCTGCTTCACTGGTTACTTCCTGTTTGGTGGACATTTAAGTATGGCCTTGCTCCTTGTACTTCGCGAAGTATTGCCAGCCTGTCTGCCTTACCGAGCGTTTTCCCATTGCTATTATTTTGCCTTATTGTGTATGATCATTGCCTGTTTCACCTGTTTACTGCCTTTTGGATTGCCCACTGTTCTGTTGCCTGGATTGGACTGCCTTACTGTGTTTGTACCTCTGCCTGCCTCACGTTTACGATTATTTGCCTGCTGTTTTGGATTTGTTTGCTGTGGATACATTAAACACTGCACATGGATTCTAATGCCGCCTCAGTGTCCTTACAGACAGCTTAAAATGTTATTTGATCTAATGAAAAAAAATATGCAAGATGAAATAAAAATATTTGGCAATATAAATAAAATGATTAACTTTTTCATATAAAAAATTGTGGGGTTTTTTTTTTATAATTAAAAATACATTTTGGAGTTTGACAATTAGCACACACAAAACACAGCTATACAGCATAGTTTAAAACAATGTGGGCAAACTGATGCATTAACGCATTCAGACATTCATAAAAACAGAGACAAACACACTCCCTCCACACACAGCTATCACATAATGGGACATGGTGGACGAGTCAGAATGCTTTACATTTATTGAAACAATAATTTCTTAACACTGAACATTGACTTTCTGTCTTTACTAACCTGTTTCTTGTGGTTTCTCGATAGAATTCATAAAAGTTATTACATTTGCTATGGCTAAATAAATGTTCAGCGATATTTTCCAAATGTCTTCCAAAGATTTTTGAATATTGGCACTTTTTTCTCTCTTTAGTTTTGATATGGCAATTAGTAAATACAGTAAATTTTGTCATGCTGGTGTCACGGAGTCGCAACCATCACAGACACCAATCAGTCCATCATCACAAGATCCGCCCACTCGTTCACTCTCCCCGGAATACTAATTCACCACACCCGCACCTCATCATCGCACTCCATAAAGGCTCACAGAAACTGCACTCTGTTTTCTGGTCTCGTCTGCACACACGTACCGATTCCTTACCTGCTGCTCACCTGTGGACTTGCCTGCTGCCATGTAACTGATCTTCAGTCGATCTTCTGTCGTCTGCTCCCAGCCCTTCCTGTGCCCGTCCTGTTTGTCTGTGTTTACCTGCCAAGAGATACTCTAGTTACTCGTCAGCTAAGTCAACCACTGATTCACTTGAACTGCTATACTTACCATTGCTGCTTCCTGATCCTGTTATATTCTCAACCTGTGAAAACCTCCGTTGTGTGTACACTGGTTTGGTAGTCCCACAAGTAACTTTGTTTCAAGAACTGAAATTCTTTGCAGTAGTCTGTGGCAGTTTATGCAGCAGGTAGATTCTTCAACCAGAAGAGGCATAATCTTTCTAATCCTTTTGAATGTAGGCAGCTGTGTTTTCCTTTCTCTGGAATGTAAGCTGATGGCTGCTGTCAGTGGGAGGCTGGTCGGATAAAAATTCCCCTGTTTTTGTATCAATCTTCCAGTTAAAAAGTTTGTTGGTGCCAAGATTTGTTGTTTGAGCACTGTGCTGATTTGCTGTAGTTAAAATTAGGAGATAAAATATAAAAGCAATAGAGCAAAGCATGGAGCTGTAAGCAAGAGCGTCCGAACAGTAGTGAAGCAGGAAGCAGGAAGGAAGTATATTACTTACCTGTCTGCTGCCTTCTGTTCCGTGACAAGAAGGAGTCAAAGAGTATGTATACAAAGTTCAACATTGAGTCCTCTTGGACCAGAAATATGTTTACTAGGTCAAATATGGATTACTGTCTGAATATTTTAACATCAGAAGGAGTCAATGAATCTATAGAAAGTTAATACCGAGGACTCTTTGGGTCAGAAATATATTCAGTTTGTCAAATATGGACTACTGTGTGGTGAAAAGAATGGCAGAGCAGATGTTTTGTCTTGTCTTCATCAACCTGATCCTGAATCAGAATCTCCAGAGCCCATTCTCCCTTCAGCCATGATCGTCAGTCCTATCCAGTGGTCCATTGATGTCCAGATCACTCAAGCTACCTGCTCCGAACCTGCTCCGCCGGGAGTTCCCGAGGGGCTTCTATGTTCCATCAGCTCTTCGCCAGCCCCTCATGGACTTAGCTCATTCCTTTCCGGGCTCTGGACACCCAGGTAGTAATCGTACCCTCTCGCTCCTACATCATCATTACTGGTGGCCCTCCATGACCCAGGATATCTCCCGATTTGTTAAGAGCTGCTCAGTCTGCACCATAACCAACACCCCACGGAGACTCCCAGAGGGTAAGCTGGTTCCACTTCCTGTTCCACATCGACCGTGGTCCCATCTGGGCATAGATTTTAGGATCTGGTGGTGATGAGGTACTTCCTCCTCCCGAACTGGCTGACAAGGAGGTCATCTATCGGGTCCGCTCCATCCTCGATTCACGGCGACGGGGCAATCAACTGGAATACCTCATCAACTGGGAGGATTACAGCCCTGAGGAACGATCCTGGGTTGCTCGGGATGATGTTCTGGATCCATCTCTTCTCAACCAGTTCCACACTGATCATCCGAATTGCCCAGCACCTAGAGGTTGAGGTAGACCCCGTCGTTGCACATTCCGGACGTCAGGAGCCGCCCATGGAGGAGGGGGTACTGTCACGGAGTCGCAACCATCACAGACACCAGTCAGTCCGTCATCACAAGATCCGCCCACTCGTTTGCTCTTCCCGGAATACTAATTCACCACACCTGCACCTCATCATCGCACTCCATAAAGGCTCACAGAACCTGCACTCCATTATCTGGTCTCGTCTACACACACGTACCGATTCCTTACCTGCTGCTCACCTGTGGACTTACCTGATGCCATGTAACTGATCTTCAGTCATCGATCTTCTGTCATCTGCTCCCAGCCCTTCATGTGCCCATCCTGTTTGTCTGTGTTCACCTGCCAAGAGATACTTTAGTTACTTGTCAGCTAAGTCATCCATTGATTCACTTGAACTGCTATACTTACCATTGCTGCTTCCTATTATATTCTCAACCTGTGAAATAAACTCTGTTTATATATTACTTACTTGTCTGTTGCCTTCTGTTCCGTGACAGCTGGCATGTGTGGAATCTTTTAAACTGTTACCATTAGCCCCGCGTTAGTTTGTGCCCCACACTCCCCTACACTTCCAGAAATCTTACCCTGTGCATGCGAGTCTTTATGGCATCATATTACCTTCATAGATTCATACCTCCTCCTTGGAATGCCTTTGAAGCTTAAAGGGAGATTCGAAACTGATAACGGCCTTTGAGCGCGCATTATCCGAGCACCAGGTCTGTGATTTAGTGTGAAAAAGAGAAAGAGGGAAGGTTTACAAAACCTAAAACACGATCGAGCATCTTGACTGCATCCAAACACAACATACATTAAATTGTCTGAAGCGCCTATGTCTCTTCTATTTGTAAACACAAATAGAAGAGACATATGTGCTTCAGACAATTTATAATGTGAATCTGTCTCTTTCATATTATTATGTATACTAAGTGTTACTGTCCCCATGTCTTTTAATGTCCTCTTGCACTGTTTCCGTTTGCACTGTTTCTTTTGCACAGTCTGCACTACATGTTGTTATATGGCCATAATTCAGTGTACATTTTTACTTAGATTAACTAACCTTTATATAGGCTGTGTGTATATGTTACTCCTTGGTCCTGTGAGGCACAGCATTTCTCTCCTTTTTATGTCTCTACATATAACAGAATAAGAATAAAGCTCACTTGACTTTAAATAATTCGTCCAAAAATGAAAATTCTGTCATAATTTACTTACTTTTCCCACGTTGTTCCAAATTTTAGCTCTTCTACACACGCACACACGCACACACACAGGTTTGTTTTGCTATCAAAGTGAGGACATTCCATAGGCGTAATGGTTTTTAGACTGTACAAACTGTACATTCTATCCCCCTACACCACCCCTACCCCTAAACCTACCCATCACAGGAAACATTCTGCATTTTTACATTTTTAATAAAACATTGTTTGGTATGCTTTTAAAGCTATTTTAAATATGAGGACTAATGAAATGTCCTCATATTTCATGTTTATGTCATAATACCAGTGTAATACCCGTGTCATTATACAAATTTGTGTCCTCATAAATCACAAAAATCCACACACACACACACACACACACACACACACAGTGTGAAAGAGTGAAACAAGTTTGGGCCAGTTGGCAGAATTATACATTACCCGAGAGAAGTCTGTCATTTTCACTGGAAAGTTCAATTAACATTTTGATTAAACATTACAAGGTCGAATAAACTAATAAATAAGTAAATAAACAAACAAACAAACATGCACAGATGATTTTTTGTCCATAAAATGTATAACATATCTTTGTTCTGTTGTATTTGTTTTTGTTCTCACTTGTAATTTGGGCCGATTGGGCCAGCAGAAATATTTTTTAGCTTCGGTTTCTGCAGTGATATATTCATTTTACACTATACATTCATGTCCTTCTTGGAACTTGAAACCTGACCTTCACTGTATAGACAAAACAGGTGAAACATTCTTCACAATATCTTTTTATCATACAGGTTTGGAACAACATAAGGGTAAATGGTGACAGAATTTAATTTTTTTGAATTTAAATCTCTTCATGCAATGAAACCTCTCAGGAAAGTGTTTTATCAAGAGTTGATCATCCTATTTTTTTAAAGCACGGAAATGTGTGGATGTTTGCACAGGGTTCGTTTGTGGCGTCTGATGTAGAGCAGCTGAAACAGGCAATAGAGGAGTGCAAGAGACTGATCCTGGAACTGCCAGAACATTCTGAGAAACAGAAGGACACAGTGGTCAAACTAATCCACCTTCGGCTCAAACTACAGGAACTAAAGGTTTGCACTACCAGTCAAAAGTTGCAGAATATTAATTTCAACAATTAGACCAATTTTCATTTGTTTTTTGTTAAGTTAAGTTGACTTCAGTCAAAACTAATGTTGAGCAAAATGTTTCATTGTCTCTACCATATTAAAATGTAAACATGAATTAAAATATAATGTACACATAACTTTGTACATACTTATTATTTTACGATACAATGTAAGCATCATAAAAAAAAAGTGCAAATACATTAATATGGTACTATACACGTTACATTAGCTGCATTTATATGGACCCTAATAATCCAATTGAAATCAGACTAGTAGCACAGTCGAAGTAAAAAACGTCACATGTAACCACATCAATCAGAATGAATTGGTCAAATCCGATTAAAATTTTATTCGGATTGTAAGGGGCGGTTTAAACATTTTCTAATCCATTTGATAGGACGTGTAAACACTTGATCAGATTGAAAATTGAAACTGGAATGTTCTATGCATGTGCAATGACGTAGAAATGGCATAATGACATATGACACACAGAACGAGCTGTTGTTGTTGAATATAGTGTTATAAATGACACTCAATCTAAAAATCTCCTTCCATTGATCGTATGTAAAGTAGTGCAAGACAGCGTTGTCCCACGTCTCGCTTTGGACTCTCATACACAGACGTCTTATTTTGGGTGCAAGAAAGGGCGTTTTTACTGCTTGATTAGCAGCACGTACAAAGCTTTGTGTGCTTGTCGTCTCCTAATAAAGACTCCTAACTTGCCCCCCCCCCCCAAAAAAAATAAAATAAAATAAAGTCTGCTTTTTAAAACAAAGAAGAGAAGCAATGGTATGAGGGTGGTTAGTATGTGCCAACAGTGGAAAATGCATATATCTGTGCTGTGTGCGCATGCATGAGATGCATGAGATTCTGATTTGAAGCTTCATCAACCCAATCACTGTATTTAGCATTCATAAACCGTATGTTCGGATTCATGAATCTGAATGATTTCATTCCGATTGAAACAAAAGGTGTCCATGTAAACATAGCTAGTGTTACTCTAAAGAATATGTACAGGGTACCTGCTATGTCACTCTGTTAATCAAGGGATCTTTGGCCTGATTTAGATCAAAACATTTTTGTGTTGATGAGAAATATAAATTCATTAAGTGTATCCAAACTGTTGGCTAGTAGTACATAAATTGTGTAATTTTGTGTTTTACTGTTGTGTTGGATGTGAACAGGACCCAGAGGAAGATGAGCCAAACCTGCAGGTTCTATTAGAACATCGCTTCTCAAAGGAGAAGAGCAAGAGTGTGAAACAGACATGTGACAAGTGTAGCACCATCATATGGGGTCTCATTCAGACTTGGTATACCTGCACAGGTTAGACCATCTTAGCTGAACTAATGAAACCAATTTTATTAAGAAGACATATGACTCAGTCATTATTATACTGTAACCGGCACACAAAAGAAAAAAATATTCTGCAGCTCTTTTCCCAGAAAACAACAGCTTAAAGTTCCCAGTGACTGTGAAGCTCCTAAAAGATAAAATAGATCTATTGTATAAAGTACAATAGAACTATCATAAATATCTATATGAAAGTAGTCCATATGACTAGTTCGCTATATTTTAAGCCTTCTGATTATATTTGTGTTAAGAACAAACAGGAATGTAAATGCTTCTTTACTCATAATCTTTCCCTTCCCCCTTTGTATCTTGTCAGAAATCACATTTAGCATTTAAAAAATAGTGCATTGCCTTATTACACATCCATTCTTCAGACTTTTTGATGTTTTAAAAAAAATAGCATTAAAAAATAGCACACATTTTTGGAAAGGTATGATGGTGAGTAAATAATAAGAGACTTTTTTAATGAGATATTTTTGGGTATTTTTTCCTTAGTGTGATTTGTTGTTCACAAAACCTTGGACAAATCTTCAGTAAAGTAATTCACACTTCAGGCTTTTTATTCTGACACTGGGCTGTAATGAATTATTTTAGTCGCTTCAGCACATTCAGATGCTACTGTGATGGCCTGGACATGTTTCTCTGCCTTCACTGCGAGACTCTGGGATAGGCTTCAGCATCACCGCAACCCTACATAGGGCAGGCATTTTGGAGAATGGATGAATGGATGGAATCAGATCTTACTGCGATCTATGGCAGTGGTTCTCAAACCTGTTCTGGAGTACCACCAACCCTGCACATTTTGTATTTCTCCCTCATCTATCACACCTGATTCAACTCATGAGCTCATTAGTAGAGACTGCAAGACCTGAAATGCGTGTGTCAGATATAGGGAGACATACAAAATGTGCATGTACTCCAGGACAGGTTTGAGAATCACTGATCTGTGGGGAACAGAACATAACGTTTGGTTTCAAAACTATCATAAATTGCTTTCCATTTCTCATTCCAGGCTGTTATTACCGTTGCCATAGTAAGTGCATGAATCTTATCAACAAACCATGTGTGAGGTCAAAGGTCAGCCATCAGTCTGAGTATGAACTCAACATCTGTCCTGAGGTCGGTCTAGACAAACAGGATTATAGATGTGCTGAGTGCCGGACACCCATCTCTTTGCGTGAGTCTTTTTCCAAAGATACATCACGACTTCTTTTGCTTTTCTGCCATTTATCTTTGTCCCTGATGATGACACAAATGTAAACAGATTTTTGTTGTTGTTGTTTGATGAACTCTTTATGTGATTGTTGTCAGAAGTGTTATATTCAGGGTTGTATGATTGCTATAGAATATGAAAAAAATAGTTATTGAAATAAATCTAATCTAATAAATAACTTAGATATTTAGACTTCCCTTTTGGCACAGGAAGTAGTCTAATGTTGTGTTGTGTTGTGTTGTGTTGTGTAGGGGGTGTTCCTAATGAGGCACGGCAGTGTGATTATACGGGTCAGTATTACTGCAGCAGCTGCCACTGGAATGACACAGCCATCGTTCCAGCTAGAGTCATACACAACTGGGAGTTCGAGCCTCGTAAGGTACACTAACACTTAATCCTAGTGAGAAAATATACTGAATCCTAGTGAGTTATCTTGTTGCTACCTTCTAAGGCAACATCTTGACTGAAATGGAACTTCGTAAGTGGCTAATTTGGAACACTCTACAAAGGCAGAAAATACCACATGGCACACACGTCACAGAACATTGGAGACTTGACTATTGATTTCAATAGAGTTTGCGTTAGCACGTTGCAAAGCTAATGGCAAATGCTATATTAAGTAGAGACAGACCCGAAGACAAATATCTTATTTGGAAAGGCATGAATAATGACTTCAAAATGAGTAATGAATTCTCCCAAATAATACAAAAAATACTTGTTAGGCTGTAGACATGTGCTGATATACGGTAATATGATATATCATGATAACGAACATGCACAATATTGTTATCGTGGGCACTTAATACAGTGAATAATTATTTATTATAATTATTCAGATTTTTAGAATTCATTTTAAGGATACTTTTCCCATCACCCGGTTAAAATGCACAACACCGCTGTATGCTGTGTCAATGAGCCATGCGCACTCTGATGTAAACAAACCCAACATGGATGAGAAGCACATGGTGGAATAAGTGAAGGAGATGCACTGAATGAAAATGCACATTCACTCTCTGACAGCAGATGGTGCTTATGAAACAGCAGAAATGCATCCGCTATCCCAGTAACCCTGTAAACAAAGCAGCTGCACTTTCTTTTTCTAAACAGTGTTTAAGTGTTTTAAACAGCTATTCAGATTTTTGTATTCACACTGGTGTTCATCGTAGCACCAAATACTTAAATATTAGATACTTAATAGTCCATTTATTTTCAAACTTAAACATTTTTACATTTTAATCTGGTCTACAACATGCCCTAGATATTGATTGAAAAGGTTCTGATTCTTTATTATTGTTCGGTAACACTTTACAATAAGGCTCCATTAGTGAAGATTAGTTAATTCATTAGTTAGCATAAACTGTCAATAAACAATACTTCTAAAGTATTTATTAGTTTTAGTTTATGTTCACTTCAGCATTTAATAACACATTATTTGGTCCCACTTTATATTAGGTGGCCTTAACTACTATGTACTTACATAAAAAAAAATAAGTTAACTAATGATACGTTATTGTAAAGTGTTACCTATTGTTCTTTATAATTCTTTTGCGCTTTAATCTGTTTGAAACATTTGTTTACTTTATACATTTGTGTATTATGTATTGCTTTATTGTATTTAAATGTTTAGAGTTCTTTTGTTATAAGAAAAAAAAATTATTAAACCTGCATGACAGCACTTTTTTGCAACTTATTCAATATCGTGATAATACTGTATACCGTGATTAAAGCTTCAGCAATAATCGCAACATGAAAATTTGATACTGTCACATGCCTATTAGGCTACACTTCACTATGACTGAAGTGTAAACTTTATGAATAAAAATGTTATAATTTCGCAGAGTAAGATTTCAAGTTCAAATTGGATGGCCAGTTTGCTGCTTCGTTTTATTGGGCACATTGTTGTGCATTTACAAAAGGGTGTGGTTGTAGGTAATGCAGCCTTTTTAAAATCTTGCCAATCATTTATTCTTTTGTGATAAACATTTTTCTGACGAGAAGGGACTCAGAGATGACAGAGAGGATCCAAATGCAGAAAACCCAATGAAGTAATAATTAAATTAGGCCTGTCAAGCAATTAAAATTTAATCGCAAACTAATTACACATCAAATTTGGCTGAGAAATTACCCCCAAAAGATAATTGAAGTCATTATTGTGTTAAATGAGAAAAGCGTTAAATAGACATTACAAAAAGTAGCTTTAGAAAGAAATATTTTATTTGATTCAACATAGAAATTATTATACATAAACTTTTAGGCTACAAGGGCCATGATTTTTTTTTTTTTCAGAAGCTGCATCTGAATTGGTATTTAGATATATTTACAGACCAAAACAGTTTGTTTACCAACATTCTTCAAAATGTCTTCTTTTATGTTACGCAAAAGAAAGAAAGTCATACAGGTTTAAAACGACACGAGGGTGAATAAATGTAAATAAACAGAATTTTTATTTTTGGGCAAACTATACCCAAAATGTCTAAATGAGTAAGTCATTGAGTCATTCATTCATTTGATTCGTTCAAACGGCTGATTCATTTAGGAATGAAGTAAATGGCTCTATTTATGATTGGGCCATTGAATCATTGGTTCACAGATTGATTTGGAACAAAAACAGCACTTGAGCAGAACGACATAATCCTCAGACAAATGTAACGTTGTGACATTATTTACAAGCTGTTTTAATGGTGTCTTTCCGCGGTTGAAACACTGATTGAGTGATTACATGAGACATTATATATTTCAGTAAGTTGTCCTGTTTCTTTCAACATACCTTCTGATGTTCATTCATGTTTATTTGGTTCTATAACTAGTAGTAAAGTGGAAGAGATGATCAGTTCATGTGCCGCTTGAACTGAGGCACTACAGCTATCTGTCATGCCAAATTAAAGATTCACAAAACCACATTTATTGTTTGAATTCCATAGTAAAGTTGACAGAATTTAGAAGCTGAGACTTTTTCATATCAGAAGTAACCTGCTCTGTCTTCATAGTCATTGCGTTGTTAGTGTGCTCTATGCTTTGCAATGTATTTTTCACTGCGTAAGAAAATAGACATTTGGCGTGAGGACAGGTTGGCAGCACTGCATATGACAGCATTTTTTGTAGTTATGTTAAACTTTCCCACTGAACTTGGGAGTGCTGAAACCAAGACGGCCATCGCTGCTGTGGTCTGTAGTAGACTGTAGTCCCTCCATGCATCCCAAAAAAATGTATAGGGGTCTCAGTGAATCCGTTCATCATTCATTCATTTTTTATTTAATATTGAAAGTAGAAAAATGAGAAAACAATTTTTCATTTTTAGAGGTACAAAATTAATAAAAGGCTTGATTATTTGATAAATATTTGAATATGTGCATGTGGTGGCAATGAAATGCCCCTTTCCGCTGATTGGCCAACCAAAAGATCAAACCGTGCCATCATCAGTTGTTGCCATCACTGCTACAGATTTTTAAAGTATTTACATTTCATTTCTTTCTCATCAATCAACCAGACTAACAAATGGCTTTACACAAACCATACCGGGACAAGGCTTTCTTATGTAGGCATAAATTCACTTACGTGTGAAATGGCGTCAGATGGGTATGGCAGGGTGTGATGGCTGCCAAGATTTTCGCTTAATAATTTGTTTGTTTCTCACCAAACCCTACAGTATACTTTCAGGACACTTGTAATATATGGAATGAGTTGCATAGGATTATTTTATGACACGTTTGCATCCGCTTAAAAAAGTACTTTATGAAAATCACTATTCTATTCTCTGCCATTAAATGGGCAAGCATGAGCAGGAAACTTTATTTCTTTTTTGTGTCCCATATATGTGTGTGTATGTATGTATATATATATATATATATATATATATATATATATACAGGATATGTAAGGGGATAGAATATACAGTTTGTATAGTATAAAAACCATTAGGCCTATGGAGAGTTCCCATAAACAACATATGCCAACGTGCGTGTGTGTGTGTGTGTGTGTGTGTGTGTGCTTTATGTATTTGTAAGCATTTTAAGGAAAACTGAATATGAATGCAATTAATGTCTAGCAAAGGTTGGCTTAAAGCACTTAATTAATGACATTTTAAAGGAACAATTCCTTACTACGAGCTAAATAAACAGTAATAACTGTGTTAATTACAGTGACAATAAATGATGAAGAACTCACTATTTGCTTTAAGGCATTTTCTTTTGACATACACAAAAGTAAAGATCTCAAAAACGCAAGGAGTCAAAAGAATCTGATAAAAACTTTTTACATTTTTAGAAATAAAAAAAAAAAAATCATATTTGGACATTCTCATGCTGAAAAACTGCTGATAAAAGACAAAAAAAAAAAAAAAAAAATTATAATTTTACATTTTTCTTATTTGACATGTATGGAAGCCCATTTCCTCCACATAAGAAAACATAAAAAGTCGAAATTATGACTTACTAAATCAAAACTATGACTTACTAAGTTGAAATTATGACTTTAAAAGTCATAATTATGAGATAAAAAAAGTCAATATTATGACATACCAAGTCAAAATTATGAAATTATGACTTGCTGCTTATTGATCTGACGCGACCCGACCCGAGACAACGGAATAAATTGTGAACACATTAAGGTGTATTTTAAACGTGGTTTAACTAATGATGAAATTTAGCAGAACAATATTGAATAGCTCTGATCAAACACACTCTTTTCAGATTTTAAGCAAGAACAAGCTTTGGTGCAGAAAGAACAAAATAGTTGTGGCTGCATGAGGTGGCAGTTTTCATTGAACAACTTCAAACCTCGGATCAATGTCATGGTTTACTGGATGCACCAAAAATATTGGTTGAATGGTATTGTAACTGATAGGTTACAAAAATAGGTTAACTGATAGTGCGAGTTCTGCTGCGGAACAGTTGAACTTGCAACAGGAAGTTGTGATCAGGCAGCAGTTTTCATTACATAGTAAATATAGCCTACTCCTGTGAAAATGATCTTGTATGTTTCAATTAATGGTGCACATGACAAATTCAACCAGAGTACCTCTTTTATTTAATCAGAATCAGAAAGAATCAAAAAGAGCTTTATTAACAAGTATGTTTGCACACACAAGGAATTTGTTTTGGTGACAGAAGAAGCTTCCAGTACACAGAGACAACAGCAGTATACAGATAGTAAAATAAAAAAATAAAGAATAAAGATAAATGAATAAGAAACACATGTGTATATATAATATATAAATAAACAAAAATAGACAAATTTGTAGGTGTGCTATATACAGAATAGAACAGAATAACGGAATGGAGTAAGAAGTATAAGGTTATTGTCAAATAAATATAGCTAAGTGGTATTGCACAAATTTATCATTGCCCAGTGGAAGCATTTAACTGTTCATGCCTTACTTACTCTATATCTATTTAAAAGCACGGAGAAAGATGACAGATAATGTTTGCATCTGAGATTTAATGGTAGGCAATGGCTAGCCTCTTAATTTATTAGAATTTATAACAGATTAAAGATATAGATCAATTAATTTATTATTTCAAATATTATCAACACCGAGCACATGGAGGGCAAGAAAATTAATTATCAAATGAAATCTTGCATTACACCATATTGTGATGTGTTATTATGGAAATATAATCCCCAGGAGCGGGGGAAATCCAAGATGGCGGAGTGAGCAGAAGAATTTATGCAGGCTCTGATAAATTAGTTTAATAATGTCCTAAAATTGATACCTCTGGCAAAGAAACCTACCAGAAGTGTAGAAATTACATCCATCATTATCTGAATTTTGGTTTTGGTGTACTACCTATAAAGAGTCCCTCCATTTCTTTAAATTTATACGAGATGGCAAATCAAGCCGATACCGGACAAGCCGACCATGAATATAACATGAGCGCTCTCATGGAGGCATGTGACGAAGAAGTAGTTGAAGCGATGATGGAAGAAACTGCCAAAGTAAGACATGAACACACACCTGTGCCCAGTCCGAACCCCAACAAAGTAAGAATACAGGAGAAAGTCAAAAGTAAACAAGCTGATGAAATCACAAACGAAGTGATCTTTGACGCAATTCAAACTCTAATTAAGAGATTTTATGAGCAGGATCAGAGACTGAAAATTATCGAAAAAAGAATGGAGGAAAATGCACACGCAATTACAAAGAGAACAAAGAAGACATTGCAAGAATGAAAGAGGAAATAATGGATTTGAGGAAGGAGAACGTCTCACTAAAACAACAGTGTTTGGAGCAAGCCAGATACAAGAGAAGATGGGATCTCAGACTAATCGGCCTCCCAGAAAAAGAAAAAGAAGACACAAGAGAAGTAGTGATTGGAATCCTTACCCGGGTGATTCCGTTGTCAGTGGAGAAACTCCGGGGGTCGGTGGATACAGTGCATCATTTGGGAAAGAGGAACAACGCCGCTACTAACAAGTTACCCAGGCCAGTGATCATTCAATGAATCGAATGTGCGTTATTTGGAAGAAAGTCGAGGTGACTGACTTTAGCCCACTAATTCTATTAGAGTATTGCTCTATACAGTGGGTCCCCCGTTAACCCGGAATTTCAGAATGAAATTTGGCTTTTCTATCGTAACATTTACAAATCTAAATACAAAAAGGTGGATTGTGATTCTTTATTTGAAAATATTAGAGGTAATATCAAAAAATTAAACGAAGAAGACAAAATTTTAATTGACGATGAGTTGACTTTAGCGGAAATGGATGTGGCATTAAAACAAATGAAAAACAGCAAATCACCAGGTATCGATGGTTTGTCAACAGAATTTTAAAAAAAAATTTGGAAGGATATAAGGAAATTATTATTTAATGATTACATTTTTAGAATGTATTCAGAAAGAGAGTGTATCACCTACAATGAGAATAGGATTAATAACCTTGCTGCCTAAATCCAAGAAACTGCATGAGTCTCTTTCCTTTTAAGATTTTGTAGATGCTTCATTTTTTATTTATTTTTATATAATTTCATTTAATTTCCTTGTAACCCCCCTTAAAGGATTGAAGATTGTGCTTTTGTTTATTGTACTAACATGCTGTTGTTTATTTTGTACACATGAACCTATCTAAGCATAGGTCTATATGCAGATATACAAATGGAGATTTAATTACTTGTCATTTGTGTATATTTTCATATGCATGTTGCTGTTCCCTGCTTGAATTTGTATATTGAAGTTGTTCAATAATAAAAAAAAAATATATATATATAATACCAAGAACAGCACCACCCTCAGGTAACTGTATGTACCGACAGAGCATAGGTTAAAAGCCACATCTATTTTGTTCTATCTGCGGCAAAGCTTGTTTTTGATCATTTCGATTTAGTTATGTCATAATTTCGACTTTTTATCTCATAATTATGACTTTTAAAGTTATTTTTTCTTATGTGTCGGAAATGGGCTTCCATAGACATGCAGGAACTCAGGAAGGAAATAAGGTAGGAGGACAATTCTTTTTTTGTTAAGTTCTCATACATGTGAGCTGCATCTGGAATAATTTTGTGGTAATAGCATAAAGTAATCAAAAGTTACAGCATTTGAAACCAAGGTAGTCTTTTTGTTTAGCCCTTGACACCTACAGTTCATGAGATCTGGAAAATTGCTATTTTGGCCAATAACTTTTGAACAGTTTGTCAGAAAATCATGATCTTGATGTCTATGGATTCCTTGGGTCATGCCGAATCAGCGGATAAGTTGTCAACATTGGATGAAACAAGTGTCCGCCATTTTGAATTTTGTCATAAATTGCAATAACTTTTAAACTATTTGACATATCTTCACAAGAATTGGTACATATCATCATCAGAATGTCCTGAAGGTACCTAAGAAGTTTCAACACAGCGCCACCTAGTGTTCCACAGGTATAATGATTTTTGCAAAAACGCTTATAACTTTTGAAAACATTTTCCAAAATGTTTATGCTTTATGTCATTTTATTCCCTGGCTTATACCTATTCCAACGATGTGTCATTTGTCATTTTCCTTAAATGTACCTGTCTGCCATATTGAAATAAATGAAAAACAGTTTTTTCGCTACTCCTCCCACAAATTTTGTCCAATTTTGTCCAAAATCGGCTCAGATGATCTTTGGACTGAGCCGCACAGAAATGACTTTTTTGATATTCACTACCATTCCTGAGATATTTGTCTCTGAATGTGACCTTGCCTCTGTTTGTTGTCTTATGCTAGTTAGCTTAGCATTCTAATTGGTTGTTTTGTAAAAAAAAAATTCTGTTCCAGATATCGAGTGTTTCCTAGAATGATCTAAACTAAAATTAATAAATATAACGTGGTGCATTCTTATTAAAAACATCTTCATTGTGAGATCATTCTCACATGAACTAATGATGTTTGGCAGGTGTGTGTAAGGGTCTGCACAGTGGAGCAATGAGTTGAGTGTCAGTCACCAGATCCATAGACTGTGTGTTCAAGTCCCGTGTAGGGCAACTTTTAAATTGTTTGTAATGTCATTTCAATTCCTTTATTATCCCAATAAGTACTGCACTAGTCTTTCTTCTTCTGATTAGAATTAAATCTATTTTTGTTCATTCTGTGTTCATTTTCATCTCAGCTTCTGGTCTTTTTTTCCCTTCCTGCTCCACATTGCGCTACAACCCAGACATTTTTCTTATTATTTCTTATTCTGTTCATTTTGAGTTCATTCTCACCTCTACTTCTAAACCACCTTTTTTCATGTACATTCAATTCCTGCTGTTTTTGCTCTTCTTGCTCCTCACTGTGCTACAACCCAAACAGTTTGCTCATTATTTCTTATTTCATTTTTCTCATTATTATTTCTTATTTTCAATGCCTTTGGTGCTTGGCCCCGCATATATTTTTAGGGGCCAAGCACCGAAGGTGTGGAGGCACCTATTGTAATCGTTAGTTTTCTTATTATTATTATTGTACCTGTTGGCGTTCTTTTTTTTTTTAACTATTATTCTTCTTCTTCTTCCGCTCTGGAAGTCTATGGCAGCCCATAGAACCGTATGGTAAAAAGTTGTGAAATTTGGTACACAGTTAGGGACAGTCTGATCTATGTCCATAGCAAATTTGGAGTCTCTATCTCAATCCCTCTAGCGCCACCAGCTGTCCAAAGTTGCACTCATGTTTATGTTAATAACTTTTGAACCCTATCAGCAGAGTCCAGCCAATCCCTCATTAACAACTAAATATCACTTGTTTAGATATTGATTATACACAAAATGAATAGTTGTTAATAAGATAGACGTGGTTTGTCATTGGTAAAATGAGAATCAGAATATTGTCTCAAATTATGCATGTGCTGTATAATATATAGTATTATTGTAGCAAAACTGAGCACCTGTGACAGTGGAATTTGTAGAGAATATTTCAGTAGTCACTGAGAAAATGTATTAGGATTTGCAAACTTGTAGTTTTCTTTTCTCTCTCACAAACACAACAGTTAAATTTGTACTAATCTTATTCTACGAATTCAAATTATTAAACTCATAGGCTCAAATTTTTGCTGATCATTCAAATAAATGACCTGTAATGAAAAAATCCTATCATCCATAAAAATGGCTTCTATCCCTCTCTAACATAGTCTTAAATATTAATTGTAAAATAGTAGCATTTATAATAAATAATTGGCTATTTTTCATTTCTTGCCAAAACCATAATTCTACAGTGCAAGGCAATTTCAGGGTGGTGCTGTGTTGATTACTGATTGATTAATAACGACAAGAGTATGTTTATCACTGGATAGAGCACGTGTTTGAGTGGGATGTCACATACTGATGTGTCATATGTGAGATCTCGCATATCAGTTCACAAATAAAATTTGTCAACGACTTCACACTTTTGATACAGGTGTGCCGCAACTTTAGAATAAAGGTGCGGTCACACTACGCTTTTCATTCCATTGACCTCCATTCATATGCACACAAATGCAGGAGACCAGACACGCAAGCTCATGCAAAAAGTTTGGTTTGGAACTCTGACCTGCGAATTCACATCACACGACTATGTGTAAAGAGTACAAAATCGCTACATGTAGGTGTGACCTCCTGGCTAAATTAAAAAATAAAATTTAGTAAAGTCGAGTAGACTGTATATTTTTATATTTTGAATATACTATTTGTTAAATGTTGAATTCATGTTTATAAAAAGACTCTGCAGACGTCATATCACGCCAGTTACAGTGTCTGAAGAAATTTTGCATGCTCAAAGTAGTGTGTCCGCAGCTTAAATGTGAGCATATGAATATCTTAATTTCTGTTTCGAAGAATAGGACTTGTGCACCACCAGAAAAGAATTTGAAAAGGTTTAACTGTTGTGTTGTTTGTAAGAGAGAAAGAGAGAGAAAAGTTTGCAACTTCTAAAAAACATTGTGTGATTATTCTTTACAACTAGAAATCCCAGTGTCACAGGTGCTCAGTTTTGCTATAGTAATACCCTCTCAGAACATGGTAGTAATCAGCCATCCATGCAAAAGCAGAGGTCGGTGTGGTGTACTGTTGATACATCTGTCCAGGCCAAGATCTGATGTCTTCATGCCTTCAGCTGGGGATCCCAGAGACCCTGCAATAAAAATAGTAGAGTTCAAAATCCATTGAACATGCCCATTACAAAGTATCGCATGGTAACATAAATCAACATTCCAGGTTCAATTTAACTTTAGCTCAATAGACGGTATTTGTAGCATAATATTGCCCAAAAGAAACAGTTTTGACTTGCACTCTGAATATTCCTTTAATATGGCTTTTTTTTTTTTGAGAGGCCTTGTCACATTTTCTTCTATAAGTAATTTTTATTCAAAATGAATGATTAATATAAAATATAAAGAATTCATGCATTTACAAACCTCATTTGGATAAATATGATGGTTTACACAGGAAAGCCTGTCAGTTATGGGCTGTAATGAAAAAGAAAAGATACATAACATATATACCTATCAAAATAGACTAATACAGATAGACTAATACAGTCTCTTGATCTGGGTAGTGGCAGCTATTGGGGAAACTCACCATCTTCATGGCATCAAGGCCTTTGTCCTGAAGAATCTCAGCGCCAAACGCTGGGGATCACATCTCATCTGGTAACAAGAGCACAGCCATAATTGTAAAAACTCTAATGACATCTTTACCCCGTGATATTGCATTGGTGATTCAATTCATACATTTTAGAGGCTGAGTATGAGCAGTGTGTAAGCTGACCAGATTTATGTGAAAAATAACTTAAATGCCTAAAGTTGTTGACCCCCTGAACCAGTCAGCATTTAAAGTATTTAAGTGTTTGGTAACACTTTACAATAAGGTCAATTAATTAACCTTAGATACTAATACATTATTAAAATTTTGTTAACATTAGTTTATGCACTGTGAACTAACATGAACAAATAATGAACAACTGTATTTTCATTAACTAACATTAACGAAGATTAGTAAATACAGCAACAAATGTATTGCTCATAGTTCGTTCATGTTAGTTAATAATTAACTAATGTTTAACTAATGAAACTTCTTGTAAAGTGTTACCAAATATTTAGTAAAACGTATTTAAGAATGTATCAGTAAAAAATACATACAAATAAATAACTCAAAAAAGACCTAGAGAAAATATATTAATGACCATAACATCCTGTTATCATAATAGTTTATCATAAATACAAACAATATAACATTATTTGTCACCTAATCTCATTTCGCTTATTATTTTACCCTAAAGGCTTTTCACAGACACTCTCACTGAAACAACCAGGGGTTAAAAGGTTAGTTCACCCAAAAATGAAAATTCTGTCATTTATTACTCACCCTCATGCCGTTCCACACCCGTAAGACCTTCATTCATTTTCGGAACACAAATTAAGATATTTTTGTTGAAATCCGATGGCTCCGTGAGGCTTACATAGGGAGCAATGACATTTCCTCTTTCAAGATCCATTAATGTACTAAAAACATATTTAAATCAGTTCATGTGAGTACAGTGGTTCAATATTAATATTATAAAGCGACGAGAATATTTTTGGTGCGCCAAAAAAAAAAAAAAAATATCGTGATAGCCGATTTCAAAACACTGCTTCAGGAAGCATCGGAGCGTTATGAATCAGCGTATCGAATCATGATTCAGATCGCATGTCAAACTGCCAACGGCTGAAATCACGCTCCGAACAGCAGATTCGATACACTGTGCTCATTGTGCTCCGATGCTTCATGAAGCAGTGTTTTGAAATCGGACATCACTAAATAAGTCGTTATTTTGTGTTTTTTGGCGCACCAAAAATATTCTTGTCGCTTTATAATATTAATATTGAACCACTGTACTCACATGAACTGATTTAAATATGTTTTTAGTACCTTTATAGATCTTGAGAGAGGAAATGTCATTGCTCCCTATGAAGGCCTCACGGAGCCATCGGATTTCAACTAAAATATCTTAATTTGTGTTCCGAAGATTAACGAAGGCCTTACAGGTGTGGAACGGCATGAGGATAAGTAATAAATGACAGAATTTTCATTTTTGGGTGAACTAACCCTTTAATAGACAATAAGGTAGTTACTGTTAGCAATTAAGGGTGGATATCAGGTAGGATTTAGGAATATGGTTGTAGAATAAGTTCATGCAGAATAAGGCATTAATATCAGCTTTATAAGTAATAATAAACAGCCAATATGCAAGCTAATAAGCAACTAGTTTAAAGTGAGAATTGTTCCCCATACCGTTACCCTTTGTGAAAAAAATGCGTATGAAGTTATTTAATGAGCTTTCTCAGTTCACCTGAGTTTCCTAAAGTAAAAGTTACTCCTGTCAGCAGCTCTTCCCCTTTCCGGTGTTGTAGATTTGTTCACTCCTGAAATCACAGAACATTTTTTCTTCAATGTGATTGGTATTAAATTATTAAACATTAAATGTAATCGAGGTAATTTGTTTACCATGAAAGATCATTTCATTTCGTTTCATTTGATTTTCACGCTTCCTGTAAGGGATGTCAGTACAGCAGTTTAAATAAGTTAGCTCACTTCCAATTACCCATTGACAAATTACCAACAAAACCTTAACAAAACTATCAGAGCCTCTATTCTAACATAAAGATGTGATTAAAAACGCAAACTTTCATAAGAGCTCAGTATATTAGCCAAACAGTTCTGAAAACGGTTATGCTAACGGACTTTTTCAAAGAAAATAAACTATTTCAGTAAAGTAAATATTCGACAGAAGCGTGTCAATTACAGGTAAGAA
Organism: Ctenopharyngodon idella; assembly: GCF_019924925.1. Taxonomy (NCBI): domain Eukaryota; kingdom Metazoa; phylum Chordata; class Actinopteri; order Cypriniformes; family Xenocyprididae; genus Ctenopharyngodon; species Ctenopharyngodon idella. Next base: position 35,429,014 of record NC_067237.1, on the reverse strand, counting down.
ACGTATCCAGAACAGTTTTACATTATTTATGTGATTTTGGGGACTAAACTCACCCGAAAGCAGAGAAAACAACAGCGAGAGACGGAGATTTTGCAGCTTGTCCGTTACTGCTGTGCCGCCCGTTACCATGGTAACTCATCCAGTGTTTGAATCAAAACGCGCGCGCCCATTAAAACACGTCAAAGTCACGCAGCATTTACATAAATAAACATCTACCATTACCAGTTTATGACCTGATCCGTTTATTTTGCGGAGGACGAGATATGTTCAGATAATTTGGCTACTTACAAAAACTTTTCTGAGCTAAACAAGCTGGGCTGACTTAGCATTCCGCTGCTCATCTGGCCCTTCGCCTCCGAGAAATTGTGATTACAAACTGCCTGTAGTAAACCGAGTGCCTTAGTAACTTTTAAGTGTCACAGAATTAACAAAAGATTTTTCTAATTCACTTAAAGTGAAAACTTACCTGAAAACCACAGATGTCGCCGGAGTCGCCATTTCTCTCGTCGGTTGCAGAGATGAATGGTCACGCGCAAACAGATAAGCGCGGCATCGGCCTGCAGTCGTGATCCGACCCAAAGCCGACGAGCTGGAAATAGAGCACTGACTGAAGAGACGCGCCTATGCCTGGCCGATCCTTATTAGATGTTATAGATATGAGCCCAACGTTCCGCTATGGGGCCGATGTCGGCCACATGTATGTGTGCTATCTGGGTTCTGATAGGTTTGTCCAAAAATCATAACTTTGGTCTCATAGGATTCACGGCATCATGCCGAGTCAAATGACATCCAATTTTCCCATATCGGCCATTTTGGCCGTTGGCCATTTTGAATTTTGTGGTAAATTGCTGTATTTTACGAACACATTTGCATATCGTTATGAAACTCGGTATGGGTCATCAGCACAATGACCTGAAGGAGCCTGAGAAGTTTCGGACCAGCGCCACCTAGTGGAGAATTTTTTTTTTCATATGCTTATAACTTTTGATCTGGTTGGCTTATTTTCCTTAGACTCCTGAATCCTTGCCGAGTCCAACAATACCAAACATGCTAGGTTTCGACTTACGGTTTGTGCGGCATGGTGATTTAGCGCTTAAAAAACGATTGCGAATATCTTTGAAACCGTTAGTCCGATCGAGACATAGGAAATGTATGTCAAAATTTTGATAGGAAGTGTCAAAAAAATCAAAACAAAGTCGTCCATGGATCATTTTTTATGATCTCTTACATGTAAATGTCTATAACTCCAAAACAAAATGAGATATTTGCACCAAATTTGGTACACACATGTATGGGGTCACCATGAGGACACATAAAAAAGTTGGTGGGATTGTGCCTCTTGGTGGCGCTATAATTGAATAAAACATGAAATTTACATTAACTACAATACAGTATTATGATAAAAAATGCTATATTATATGAATGCATTGATGTACCATTACGAAACTCAGGATGTGGCATCGGCATCATGCTCTGAAGGTACACAATAGATTTTGAGACAGCGCCTCCTTGTGGTCAAATTTTATAACGAAACATTTAAAAAATGCTAATAGCTTTATATAAATGTGCCCTATTGTAATGAGACTGGTCTTATTAGATTCCGTGGGTCATGCTGAGAACATTGATGCCAATTTTGTCATAGTCAGCATAACTAAGTCTCCACTACTTTGATTTTCTTTAAAATCACACTTTTTTAAACTCCTCCTAGACCACTGGGCCAATTTTCACCAAAATTGAATCGTATCATCTTCAGACCATGCCGGCAAAAACTTATGGATTTCATGTTGATAGACATAATCATTTTCCTATACTGCAGCAACGAATTAGAGGCATGTTGCCAAAATCACTGTTCAGTCTGTATCTCTGCAATGCTTTGACATATTGACACCAAACTTTGCAAGTGTCATTGTGTAAGGCTCCAGCTTGTAATGACTCTCCCAACCACTAGCTGGCACTGACACTTATGCCATGTAATGACTCTCCTAGCCACTAGGTGGCCCCAGCTTTTGTAGAATTCATTGTATTGCTACTCATTAGGACTTGATTTCTCCCACCTGTGGGTCATTATCTTGTTTGTGTTTGCCTATTTAAGCATGCCTCTTTCTTTCAGTTGTGTTCAGTCTTGAGCCTACTATGCATGTGTATCCTTGCCAAGAAAGCTAAGTCTGTCGAGTTTTTGGATTTGTCTTTTACTCATCTTTTGTTTTTTGTATTTTTTCTGCGGAAGCACGGCTTCCTTTTTGTTGTACTATTGAACTTGGACTCTTCAGTAAAACACTTTTTGTTCAGTCATCTAAGCCTGCATGTTATTCTTCTGCCCTTGGGTCCATCTGTTATTTGTCATCCACCATAGTTCAGTGGTAAAGAGGCAGTTCAGCAGCCTCAGACACCCATCACACATTGTCACCTCACTCTGACCATACCACATTAATTTGGTCACAGCACCACCTATTGGTTGAAAGTGATGAACCAGTAAATCATAATTTTTCAGCTCTTTTGCCTAAAATGATCTTAATAGATCTTTAATTGCTCACTGTTGCAGTTGGTCTGATGCTCACAGCCATGTTGGCTGGCTTATTGTGCCGTTTTTGTGCTTGGCCCCGTAATTGCTGCTTGCAGCTATATTTAGGGGCCAAGCACAGAATGTGCGTAGGCACCTACTGAAATCGTTAGATTTATTATTATTATTATTATTAGGGGCCAAGCACCGAAGGTGCGGAGGCACCTATTGCAATCGTTAGTTTTCTTCTTCTTATTATTATTCTTCCACTCTGGAAGTCTATGGCAGCCCATAGAACCGTATGCTAAAAAGTTGTGAAATTTGGCACACTGATAGAGGACAGTCTGAACTGTGTCCATAGCCAATTTGGAGTCTCTAACTCAATCCCTCTAGCGCCACCAGTTGTCCAAAGTTGCACTTCTGTTTATGCTAATAACATTTGAACCATAAGGGTTAGAAACAAAATTCTTCTTTTTCCTCTGATTCCTTGGCTCAAGACGATTTGAATGCACCCTATGACGTCATTTTCCGTCATAAAAATTTTCCCGCCATTTTGATTTTTCCGAAAAACCTACTTTTTCAAACTCCTCCTAGGCCGTTACTCCGATTATCACGAAAATTGAACCAGATCATCTTTAGACCATGATTGCAAAATGTTCTCAAAAGCTTTTTGATAGATCCATCCATTCTCGAAAAGGGCACAAATGAATTTGACGTAAAGCTCACAAAATCAGACTTGAGGCTATATCTCCAAAACGATTTATCGTATTCTGACCAAACTTCGTACATGTCATCACAAGCATGACTTGAGGCAACATGCAGTGTTTCGGCGCAGTGCCACCTACTGGTCCGGAGATACAAAAAAAGTGCCATTTTTGTTAATAACTTCTGAATGGTTTGTTCAGAAATCATAAATGCAGTCACGTCAGATTCGGGGTATCATGCCGAGTCGAATGATAACCATTATTACCATAACAGCCATTTTGGCCATTGGCCATTTTGAATTTCGTGCTAAAATGCTGTATTTTATGAACACATTAGCATATTGTCACAAAACTCGGTATGGGTCATCAGCACGATGCCCTGAGGGAGCCTGAGAAGTTTCGGGCCAGTGCCACCTAGTGGTAAAATCAAATATTCAAATTCTTATCACTTTGGGTGTGGTCAACTTATTTTCAAAAGACTCATGTCCTTAGACTCCTGAATCCCTGCTGAGTCCAATGATACCAAACCTGCTAGGTTTCGACTTATGGTTTGTCCACCATGTTGAATTTTGCAAAAAAACTGCTTTTTCGAACTCGTCCTAGACGCTTCATTTGATTTTCATGAAAATCAAATCAGGTCATCTTCAGTCCATTCTGGCAAAAAGTTATCAAAAGCTTTTTGGTAAATCAAACTATTCTCAAATAACAAATTAATTTAACGTAGAGCACCCAATTTGGACTCATGGCTGTATCTCTGCAATGCTTTATCATATTCAGACCAAACTTTCTACATATCCCAAGCAAGACCAGAGCCTACATGCTGAGTTCCGGTGCAGCGCCACCTACTGGTCTGGATATAAAAAAATTGCTATTTTTGCTTATAGCTTCAGATAGGTTTGTCCAAAAATCATGAAGCTGGTCTTCTTAGATTCGGGGCATCATGCCAAGTCGAATAATATCCAATTTTCCCATGTCTGCCATTTTGGCCATCGGCTATTTTGAATTTTGTGTTAAAATGCTGTATTTTATGAATGCATTAGCGTACCATTACGAAACTCGGTATGGGTCATCAGCACAATGCCCTGAAGGAGCCTGAGAAGTTTCGGACCAGCGCCACCTAGTGGAGAATTGTTTTTTTCTTTTCATATGCTTATAACTTTTGATCTCATTGGCTTATTTTCACGGGAGTCACATCCTTAGACTCCTGAATCCTTGCCGAGTCCAGCGATACCAAGCATGCTAGGTTTCGGCTAACGGTTTGTGCGGCGTGGTGATTTAGCGCTTAAAAAACGATTGCGAATATCTTCGAAACCGTTAGTCTGATCGAGACAAAAACACCGTAGGAAACACGGAACCTAAGCTGGTTAACTAACTGTTGTAGCTCAAATGTCAAAATTTTGACAGGAAGTGGCAACAAAATCAAAACAAATTGCCATCGAAATTGCCATTAAGTGCTATACAGTATTATGATATAAAATGTTCTATTATATGAATGCATTGGTGTACCATTACGAAACTCAGTGTTATCGGCACCATGCTTTGAAGGTTCTCAAATGGTTTCGAGACAGCGCCACCTTGTGGTCAAATGTTGTAATAACATTTTATTAAAAATACTAATTGCTTAATGTAAATGTGGCCTATTGTAATGAGACTTGTTTTATTAGGTTCCGTGGGTCATGCTGAGAACATTGATGCCAATTTTACAATAGTCAGCCAAACTTCCTGTCTGCCATTTTGATTTTCTTTAAATCTACTTTTTCTACCATCTACCATTCATCCAGTTTTCACCAAAATCGAATCGTATCATCTTCAGACCATGTCGAATTAAAGATATGGATTTCGTGTTAATAGACAAAACCGTATTCATATACCACAGCGAAGAATTAGAGTCTTGGTGCCCAAATGACTCTTGAGGCTGTATCTCTGCAATGCTTTGACATATTGACACCAAACTTTGCGATTGTCATTGTCAACTCACTCTGACCATACCGCATAAATTTGGTCACAGCGCCTATTGGTGGAAAGTGATAAACTAGTAAATCTTTATTATTGACTGTATTTGTGATTTTTCAGATCTTTTGTCTAAAATTATCTTAATAGGTCTTTAATTGCTCACTGTTGCAGTTGGTCTGATGCTCACGGCCGTGTTGGCTGGCTTGTTGTGCCGCTTTTGTGCTTGGCCCCGTAAATGCTGCTTGCAGCTTTAATTATTATTATTATTCTTCCGCTCAAGTCTATGGCAGCCCATAGAACCGTATGCTAAAAAGTTGTGAAATTTGGCACACAATTAGAGGACAGTCTGAACTGTGTCCATAGCAAATTTGGAGTCTCTAACTCAATCCCTCTAGCGCCACCAGCTGTCCAAATGTATTCGACGAAAAGCTCACCAAATCAGACTTGAGGCTATATCTCCACAACGCTTTATCGTATTCAGACCAAACTGGGTACATGTCATCATAAGCATGACCTGAGGCAACATGCAGCGTTTCGGTGCAGCGCCACCTACTGGTCCAGAGATACAAAAAATGGCTATTTTTGCTAATAACTTCTGATCGGTTTGTCCAAAAATTGGACAATGGATTCGGGGCATCATGCCGAGTCGAATGATATCCAATTTTGGCCATTTTGAATTTTGTGCTAAAATGCTGTATTTTATGAACGCATTACCTCTTGGTGGCGCTATAATTGAACAAAACATGAAATTGCCATTAACTACAATACAGTATTATGATATAAAATGCTATATTATATGAATGCATATATCAATTGATACATCAATTGATGTACCATTACGAAACTCAGGATGTGCCATCGGCACCATGCTCTGAAGGTACACAATAGATTTTGAGATAGCGTCTCCTTGTGGTCAAATTTTATAATGAATTTTTTAAAATATGCTAATAGCTTTATATAAATGTGGCCTATTGTAATGAGACTGGTCTTATTAGATTCTGGGGGTCATGCTGAGAACATTGATGCCAATTTTGCTATAGTCAGCATAAATTAATTTCCACCACTTTGATTTTCTTTAAAATAACACTTTTTCAATCTCCTCCTAGACTATTGGTCCAATTTTCACCAAAATCGAGTCGTATCATCTTCAGACCATGCCGGCAAAAACTTATGGATTTCATGTTGATAGACAAAACTGTTTTCCTATACCGCAGCGACGAATTAGAGGCAGATGCCAAAATGACTGTTGAGTCTGTATCTCTGCAATGCTTTGACATATTGTCACCTCACTCTGAACATACCACATTAATTTGGTCACAGTGTCACCTATTGGTCGAAAGTGATGAACCAGTAAATCTTTACTATTGACAGTATATATTATATATTTTTCAGCTCTTTTGCCTAAAATGATCTTAGTAGGTCTTTAATTGCTCACTGTTGCAGTTGGTCTGATGCTCACAGCCATATTGGCTGGCTTCTTGTGCTGCTTGTGCTTGGCCCCGTAATTGCTGCTTGCAGCTATATTTATTGTTGTTTTTGTTGTTACATTTAATTTATTGCCACACTTTAATATGTGAATTATATTATCAGAAAACTGAACACATTTAGCGTCGTCAGGCTTTTGTTTGTCCTTAATGGATAAAACAACGGAGCTGCGCACTCAAGTTTATGGCTGCTGTAAATTTTACCTCCCACAAAATGGCACTGTTTTCAACAATCTTGATGCTTCGAATCTTTTCCCGAAACAATCAGAGAAAAGCTTCAAAGATTTAAGAGGCTTCATTTCTCCATCCCTACTCAATAGTTTTAGGCTTTTTTGCGAATGTTTCAATCGAATTTAGCTGTTTTAGAGAGCGTTTACTGATTTTGAGCCTGTTTTTAAACATTAACTATCTGTAATGTCATTTTTCATGTGGGAAAAAAGCAACCAAACTAATCTAGCCAATCAGATTTCTTTTCACCCATATCCCTCACGCCCACCCATGCGCACACATACACATTTGACTTTACAACACACAAACGCGCACCTTTATTTATTTTCATTCTCTCTTGCTCTTTTAATGTGTCATGAGATATGTCAAATAGATTTTAATAATCAATTTAAAAATTATGTAAAAAATAAAAACAGCATCATTTAGCGCCCTCTCATGGTACGCTCAGTGCATAAAGCCATACAGCTGCAGGAGCCACTGATTGGGTCTTCTGGCCAAAAATTATAAACACATGCAAAAACAAGAGAGAACCAACGAAATATTAATAAGTTGTGTTGTAGTCAGTGTATGTTCTTCTTCCTGTGAACTTTTTGTTTTTTATGCATTTTTGTTCTTTCTTTCTTTTTTTTTTTTTTTTTTTGCATAGTTAAAAAAAACTATAGCTGCAGTTTGCATTTTTTGTTAGATAAATACCTATTTTTACGTTTCTAAATTCATAGTCTAGGGCAGGGATACTCAACAGGTGGCCCGCGGGCCGCATCCGGCCCGTGAGCATTACATTTGTGGCCCGCATCATGCTACATATAAATGATTTTTTTAATTATAATTTGCATTCAAAATTAACATGAATAATACTTTGGGGTTTTTTTTACACGTATACTAGGTAGGCGTACACTGCTCGTGACGCTCTAATCACCAGCACAGAACGCGCATAGTGTACGCGCGCAGCACAGTTTTTCTAACTGCAAAGAACAATAAATGTACAGGTGCTGGTCATATAATTAGAATATCGTGAAAAGTTAATTTTTTTATTGTAAATTATTTTAAAAAATGAAACTTTCATATATTCTAGATTCCCTACATGTAAAGTCAAACATTTCAAAAGTTTTTTTTTTTTTAAATTTGTTGATTAGAGCGTACAGCTCATGAAAGTCCAAAATCCAGTATTTCAAAATATTAGAATATTTACATTTGAGTTTCATTAAATGACCATCCCTACAGTATAAATTCCGGGTATCTTTTGTTCTTTGAAACCACACCAATGGGGAAGACTGCTGACTTGGCAATGGTCCAGGAGACAATCATTGACACCCTCCACAAAGAGAGTAAGTCACAGAAGGTCATTACTGAATGGGGTGGCTGTTTACAGAGTGTATATCAAAGCATATTAAATGCAAAGTTGACTGGAAGGAAGAAATTGGGTAGGCAAAGGTGCACAAGAAACAGGGATGACCGCAAGCTTGAGAATACTGTCAAGTAAAGCCAATTCAAACACTTGGGAGAGCTTCACAATGAGTAGAATGAAGCCGGAGTCAGCGCATCAAGAGTCACCACACTCAGACATATTCAGGAAAAGGACTACCAAGCCACTTCTGAACCAGAGACAACGTCAGAAGCATCTTACCTGGGCTAAGGAGAAAAAGAACTGGACAGTGAACAGTGGTCGAAAGTCCTCTTTTCAGATAAAAGTAAATTTTGCATTTCATGTTGAAATCATGGTCCCAGAGTCTGAAGGAAGACTGGAGAGGCACAGAATCCAAGCTGCTTGAAGTCTAGTGTGAAGTTTCTGAAGTCAATAATGATTTGGGGGGGCCGTGACGTCTGCTGGTGTTGGTCCATTGTGTTTTATCAAGTGCAAAGTCAATGCAGCCATCTTCCAGGAGATTTTGGAGCACTTTATGCTTCCATCTGCTGTTAAGCTTTATGGAGATGCTGATTTCCTTTTCCAGCAGGACTTTAGCACCTGCCCACAGTGCAAAAAACATCTTCCAAGTGGTTTGCTGAGCATGATATTACTGTGCTTTATTGGCCAGCCAACATGCCTGACCTGAATCTATGGGATATTTTCAAGAGAAAGATGAGAAACAGTCCATCCAACAATATACAGATGATCTGAAGGCTCAATAGTGCCTCAGCAGTGCCACAGGCTGATCACTTCCATGCCACACTTCACTGATGCAGTAATTTGTGCTAGGAGCAAGTCATTTGCTGTAATATATCCTGCCGATCAAGTATTGAGTGCACAAAAGAACATACTTTAAAGAACTTGAACTTTTCTGTTTTGCAAATCCATTTTTTGATTGATCTTAGGAAATATTCTAATATTTTGAAATACTGGATTTTGGACTTTCATGAGCTGTACGCTCTAATCATCAAAATTAAAAAAAAAAACTTTTGAAATGTTTTACTTTACATGTAGGGAATCTAGAATATATGAAAGTTTCATTTTTAAAAATAATTTATAATAAAAAAATGAACTTTTTGATGATATTCTAATTATATGACCAGCACCTGTATACTGAAGGCACTTTGCACGTGCACATTGAATCGTTTTTGCACTAATTTAGTTTGTCCACAAGGTGTCAGCACTGAATCGGGCTGTTGTTTCAGTCTGAAAAGAAACGGAGAAGACAGCACAAGAGTAACAACAAACACAACAGCCGACCGTGTTGAAGAGTGCTCGTGTGAGGGGATTAAAAGATACCAGAAACTATTTTAAATGAATACAAAGACATTTTATTGTAACTATTTGAGCGAAAAAGACTAGACAAGCATGAATCTCTCTAGTGCGCATGTGTCGCTCACTTGTGTTCGCAAACGCTATCAAAGGCTCGAGACTGTGCGCAAGTAAAAAACGAAGTAACCTCATTTTTCTATCATGTAATGCAGTTGCCGATGGTCCTCTTAGCAGCATGAAAAACAAAACTTTTATTCTTAATGTCAATGTGTGAAAGCAAGCAGAGAGCGCTCCCATTACAGATCTGTTGTCACATCATGGAGCTCACGGAGAATATCTTATTTATCATGTTTACAACGTTGGTTTTAATTAGAGAATTCATGAGACTTTGATTGAACAAAAAAAAAAAAAAGATTTTTGGATTCTGACCAAATTAAAAGGTAAGTAATAATAATAATAATATTAATAATAATAATAAAACCTTTGAGCGTCCCTGAGTATAAATAGGCGCTATAAAAAGTGTTAAAAAGGTGCAATGGAGTATAAAAAGACTATAAATAAGTGCAATGTTTTTGTCTTACTGACAAACCATCTCATCAGCCAGTGAACAACAGCCAGACCTGAAATTACTTGTGAGAACAATGCAGACATTTCACTATAAATAAGGAATTCTTTTCATCAGTTCTTGTTTTTCTTTATGCAATTGTGCATTAAGAATACAGCAAGACAAGCTATTAATCCTTTTTTTAAATGCCATTTTTCATGTTCAGTGACACTTTAAATAGGACAACCATTAAAGTACTAGTAAGACTTAGCTTTAGATAATAAACTGCACTTATCGTCTTAAGTAGGCCTAAATAAAAGTCTTACGATCCAAGTTATAATTTGTGGCCCTTTGCATTTAATGTGGTTAAAATGCGGCCCTCTTGGCCTCCGAACTTGAGTACCCCTGGTCTAGGGGGTAAAATAGAAACAAGCAATAAAAATTGTTTATGGGCTGTCTCCAGACCAGAGTCACCACACTACACCTTTTTTGTTGTTTAAAAATGATAGCCATAAAGTGATCTTTTACAACCCAAATTCTGGAAAAGTTGGGATGTTTTTTAAATTTGAATAAAATGAAAACTAAAAGACTTTTACATCACATGAGCCAATATTTTATTCACAACAGAACATAGATAACATAACAAATGTTTAAACAGAGAAATTTTACAATTTTATGCACAAAATGAGCTCATTTCAAATTTGATGCCTGCTACAGTTCTCAAAATAGTTGGTGTTACCATGGTGTAATTTTCAAAACAGTTTGAAGACATCTGGGCATCGAGGTTATGAGTTTCTGGAGATTTGGTGTTGGAATTTGGTCCCATTCTTGCCTGATATAGGTTTCCAGCTGCTGAAGAGTTCGTGGTCGTTTTTCGTTTAATGATGCGCCAAATGTTCTCTATAGGTGAAAGATCTGGACTGCAGGCAGACCAATTCAGCACCCGGACTCCTCTATGACGAAGCCATGCTGTTGTAATAGCTGCAGAATGTGGTTGTGCATTGTCCTGCTGAAATACACAAGGCCTTCCCTGAAATAGACATCATCTGGAGGGGAGCATATGTTGCTCTAAAACCTTTATATACCTTTCAGCATTCATAGTGCCTTCCAAAACATGCAAGCTGCCCATAACGTATGCACTTATGCACCCCCATACCATCAGAGATGCTGGCTTTTGAACTGAAGGCTAATAATACACTGGAAGGTCTTCCTCCTCTTTAGCCTGGAGGACACAATGTCCGTGATGTCAAATTTGGACTCGCCTGACCATAGTACACTTTTCCACTTTGAAACAGTCCATGTTCACATATGGCTTCCTTTTTGCATGATAGAGCTTTAGTTGGCATCTGCAGATGGCACGACGGATTGTGTTTACCGACAGTGGTTTCTGGAAGTATTCCTGGGCCCATTTAGTAATGTCATTGACACAATCATGCCGACGAGTGATGCAGTGTCGTCTGAGGGCCCGAAGACCATGGGCATCCAATAAAGGTCTTCGGCCTTGTCCCTTACGCACAGAGATTTCTCCAGTTTCTCTGAATCTTTTGATGATGTTATTCACTGTAGATGATGAGATTTTATATTGAGAATATGGTTACACTTTACAATAAGGTTGTATTAGTTAACATTAGTTAATGCGTTAGTTAACATTAACTAACCATGAACAACACCTCTGTTCAGCATTAGTTAATGTTTGTTAACATTTACTCACGCATGTATTAATGCATCTATTCACGTTAACAGCGCAATTAGTTAACATTAGTTAATCCATTAGTTAACGTTAACCATGAACAACACCTCTGTTCAGCATTAGTTAATCTTTGTTAACGTTAACTCACGCATATATTAATGCATCTGTTCCTGTGAACAGCGCAATTAGTTAATGCATTAGTTATTCTTTGTTAACATTAACTCACGCATATATTAATGCATCTATTCACGTTACCAGCGCAAGTAGTTAACATTAGTTAATGCATTAGATAACATGACCTAATCATGAACAATGCCTCTAAATAGCTTCAATGTTTTAAGGTTAACTTACTGTACTTACATTAATTTATGTAGCAGTTGACACATTTCTAACTCACCACTCACACTAAAGGTAAAAATGCCATTGTGTACCTTATCAGCATTATTTATTTACAAGGCATAGATTTGGGCTGTAAACATAATTCTGAAGTGGAAACCATCTAAACATTAACAGATATGTTGTTCATGTTGATATGCACTTTACTATCATTATTTAAATTCAACAAAGCATTCATTAATGGAATTTGTGAACCTTATTGTAAAGTGTACACTATTTCAACATTAACTGATGTGTTACTAACATTTGTTGACCCTTTATTAACATGACTTACCATTAACAAAGCATTTATTAATGGAATTTGTGAACCTTATTGTGAAGTGTACACTATTCCAACATTAACTGATGTGTTACTAACATTTGTAGACCCTTTAGTAATGACTTACCATTAACAAAGCGTAAACTAAAACGTAAAAATACTTACTATATTTTTACGAATATTTACGAATCTTTCATGTCATAATGATAAAGATGTATGTATAATTTTATAATAACAGACAAACAAGCGTAATCACTATAATTTATTTTTTGCGAAAATGTCAAAAGTGGTACCAAAAGTAGTTCAAATGATGAGTTCCAGTCGCATTCCTCTCTGGCGGTAATAGTTTTTATAGGGTTCAGAGCAGAATTTAAGCTATTAATCCATGAAAATATGAATCCGACTTCTCTCCGTGAAGGCGCACACTCATTTCAAATGTCAATCCACTGAAACACGGCATGTCGCAATCTGTGACGAAGCAGGTGAGATCCAATGAGCGTTTGATATCAGTGCCGTAAACCATGCCGTAAAGGGCGCAACTTTCAAATTTGAATCATAACGAACGCGGACTTTGACTATGAATGTCGCTGCTGAGAATGAAGATGAAGATCGCCGGAAAAAGCGCAGAATTTGGATCTGTTCCTCACAAACATATGGATTATAAAGATTTGGAGTACAGCGAACAAATAAAGATGATGTGATTTGGGAATTTATGTTGTGCTTTGTTGTATCTTATGCATTGTAAGTCGCTGCATAGGAGAAAACGCCTTCTGTGTTGCACAGCAAACAAACTAAATATTACAAAATGGTTAAACAATTACAGACATTTTTTTTTCATTTAAATGCTTTGTTAATGGTAAATCATATTAATAAAGGGTCTACAAATGTTAATAACACATCAGTTAATGTTGAAATAGTGTACACTTTACAATAAGGTTCACAAATTCCATTAATGAATGCTTTGTTGAATGTAAGTAATGATAGTAAAGTGAATATAAACATGAACAACATATCTGTTCATGTTCAGATGGCTTCTACTTCAGAATTATGTTTAGGCCTACAGCCCAAATCAATGCCTTGTAATTAAATAATGCTGATAAGGTACACAATGGCATTTTTACCTTTAGGGTAAGATGGCTAGTTAGAAATGTTCACCCTTAGTGTGTCAACTGTTACATAAACTAATGTAAATATGTACAGTAAGTTAACCTTAAAACATTAAGGCTGTTTACAGGCATTGTTTGTGATTATTTCATATTATAGTGCATTAACTAATGTTAACTAATTGTGCAGTTAACACGAATACATGCATTAATATATGTGTGAGTTAACGTTAACAAACATTAACTAATGCTCAACAGAGGTGTTGTTCATGATTAGTTAATGTTAACTAATGCATTAACTAATGTTAACTACTTGCACTGTTAACGTTAATAGATGCATTAATACATGCGTGAGTTAATATTAACAAACATTACCTAATGCTGAACAGAGGTGTTGTTCATAATTAGTTAATGTTAACCCTCTGGGGTCTGAGGATTTTCGGGGCCCTGGAGAAGTTTTGACATGCCCTGACATTTGTGCTTTTTTCAGTTGTTCATAAACATATTAATGGAAAGGTGTCATTACACTGTATTCAGCACAAACTAGGCTACAATAATATGTGAGGGACATGTATGTACATGTTTGTGTTTTTTAAAGGAATAACGTTTATGCGTGGTTATTGAAAAAACAAAAAACTTAAGTCACTGAAATAAAGCAAAAAAATATATATTAAATCTGTGTTCACAAGACTTCTGGGTATTGGAGGTTGTAGACTAGAGTCTTTGCTTCAAAATGATGTAAAAATTATCCTGCCTACTCGTTCATATAAAACAATATATTGATTTAGTTTTTGTAAGACACTTTTTGTCAAGAAACACAGTATGCGTGGAGGCATGAATCATCATGAATAATGAGGTAATTCACACCTGAGAAGACAAAATAATCGCATAAAGACCTCTAATGACCTGCATAATAATGAGGCCTTTCAGTCAGGTAGGCTGTGAAAAAACCCTCTGTGATCATGTCTCAAGCTCATCATGATGTATATCAAACATACAGAAAAAACAGCAATACTGTGAAATATTATTACAATTTAAAATAATGGTATTCTATTATATACTTTAAAATATAATGTATTTCTGTGATGCAAAGCGTCTGAACATTCATGTTACCTCTATGGCATTTCATATAGCCTTTTAGCTTAAAAGCATGCACATTTGGAGAAATATTGATGGATTCTCATATGTTTATGTCAATTTTCTATACAGAGGAGTAATATTTATTCAATATATTTATTTTCATCACTATGAGCGCTGGATACTGTGTTTTCAATTCATACTTGCAGCCGGAGGGCGCTCTGTGCACATTTAATCCATAAATGACTCAGTGAAGAACAGGCATACCATGTAACATTCCAGGAACTAACAGAGGCTTCCAGAGATTGCTAACCATGGCTATAACATGCAGATAAACACTTTTGAAGATAATAAATACACGATAGCCGACAATGTATACATGTATTGCCTCAGAATTTGTGTCTGAATAGCGCTCGCTCCGTGGGTGTGGCCGAATTAGTGGATAATGAGCTGACTCACGGACGTCTGACATTTGTCTCTTTTCATTCAGATTACATAAACAGAATTTTTTTGTTTTCGATTTGACTTACACGATTTAAAACCTGACATTTCAAAGTTTCTTTAGACATAAGTCTCATTTTTTAGTGTCATTAGTATTCACTAAGTTACTGTTCATTTTCTGAGAACTATCACATTGGACTTCGTTCAGAGGGAGACGAAAGATCACGCATCATGTTAGTTTTCTTTATTTTGAAAAAAGCATACCATTTTGTTTTTACTCTGAGTGTACACAAATAAAAGAAGATATTTCACAGATTAAAATGGTGTATAACTCTTAATTGTATGTACAAAATTGACGGAGTATTTTGAGTCTCTTTCATACTGATAAGAAAAAAGCAAGGTGGTATCACCGGCGCGACCGGCCAACCCCTGAGTGTTAACCAATAAATAGCTCAGTGGTTACATGCAGTGTAGGTATTACAAATCTGTCTTGGCTTATGATAGCAATAATGCAGGTACATCTCTACAGTGATGGATTTCGGGTTTGGGTCAGGTTCGGGCTTAAACTTTAACAGTACTGGTCGGGGTAAGGTCAAACGATCTCGGGTACGGGCCAGGTTCAGGCTTAAGTTTAAAGCCCCTGCAGACCTCTAGTGTATTCTCTGAGTATTGATTGAAGTATCTTGTTTAGTAATTCTGCATCATGCATCTTATTGGAGGAAGCCATTTCCATCTCAAGGCCATAACCTACCACCAGGTCCTTCTTGGAGTCGTGGGGGCAGTCCACTCTCAAGCCAGTAAAAGAGCGCTGGCTCAATAATTTCACTTGCTCCTGCCCTTGAACAAGCTCAGAGTCACCTGTTTGATGATCTGGTCACACTGATACCTTCCCGCCCCATTGTCTACATCCTCTCCGCTGGCTCTGTCCAGTCACGGTCATTAACCTGCTCCGATTGTGTCTCGCAGTTCCTTGGCTCTGCCCTTGCTGCTGACTCCCGTCAGCTCTTCAGCTTCACTTTGGGCCACTTCACCACCAACTAGGCTCTGTGATGCAGGTTCCCTGGCTGCACCTCAGGTCTCCAGGCCCATGTTTTCACCTCGGCCTGTCAGCCCTTCGGCGCCACCTTGGATCTGTGCTCCCTCAGCTGTGCAGTGGTCCACCATCACTAAGGCTCCACTGGGCTCCCTCATTACTCTGACTCCACCTTGGTCTCTCATCAACCTGCGTCATGTATCTTATTGAGACCACACTCTACGTGACAGATTGGTCTTAAATTGGTTTCGATCATATCTAATGAATAGAAGGTTCTCTGTTAGATTGGGCGATTTTTCTTTGTCTTACCTCTGAAATCCAATAATCATACTACCTTGAAATCTCCTTTTGCTTGTCTGGAGAAAGTGAAAATATGGTTCTCTAATTTTTTATTTTTGAATTAATCAAAGAATGAGGTCATAGTTTTTGGCCCAAATGAAAACTACAGGGACAGTAGTATTGACCTCGACTACCTTGCTCCTTTCACTTTCACATCCTGTATTAAGAATCTAGGTGTGAAGCCTAAAATTTGACAAACAAATAAATGTGGTGATAGGTGCTTGTTGTTTTTTTTTAATTTTTTTTATTACGTCTTCTCCCTAAGGTTAAAACTTTTCTTTCTGAGAAAACCTTGGAGGTTGCTATCCATGATTTTATTACTTCCTGCTTGTACTACTGCAGTTCTCTTTATTGTGGTATGTCCAAGTCATTAGTAGCACGTCTCCAATTAGTGCAAAATCCTGCAGCAATATTCCTTAAAGGGTGGCGCACGTTTGATCATGTCACTTCTGTTTTAAGATCGCTACATTGGTTGCCTGTGCATTTTAGAATTTAGTTCAAAATTCTTTGTTTTTAAATCTCTAAATAATTTGGAGCCAGGAAATTTGTCCAAGCTACTCAATCTGAGTGATTTTAGTGTTCTCTTTCATAGGTCCACTCGACGCTGCATAGCTATGACGCAATGGGAACACCCTCTGGGTGTGCCGATTGTCTGAAGCCCGTATAGAATCACGTCAATTCATTGACTGATGGCGCAGGCGCCGCCCCGACACTCTTACATCGCCATCCTATACTGACGAACGCGCCATCTGCTCCTCAGATTTCTCTGCCTTCACGAAGCGGCCATTTTAGCCCTTCTGCTACGGTTTATCTGACCCGAATTTTGGATTATTATTCGAGTGTTTCTTCATCTGCACTTCAGCAACTGCGATAGTGGAACTCAGTTCTCCTTGTGGTGAAGTGCCGTGGAGTTTCGTCGTTGTATACCGCCGTGTTCTCACTTCATTGCAAGCGACGACCCACACAGTAAGTGTTTTAAATGTTTGGGTTTTTCGCACAAAATTTTTTTTTCGCTGTTCATGGCGCTTCTGCTTGTAAATTCTGTGAAAATCTCCTTCTCAAAACTCTCTAGTTCTAGACTCGCGGTTTTTGAGAAGGAGTCATCCGTTTTTCTCCGTCGCGCTCCCGAAGCCGCTGAGGCCTCACGTGAATTCGCGACCAGGGGTTTGGATGTAGAGCTCGAGAACATGGAGAGTGAGCAGATGGGAATTCTGCCCGGATTTCCAGTCTTGTTACATGTTTGGCCCGCTTCAGGCTAGGCCATCATGTCTCTGTAAGCACCTGTCGCAGGCTCCTGGGCCTCATGGCTGCAGCATCCCCTGTGCTGCCCCTAGGATTGCTGCACATGAGACCGTTTCTTTGGTGGATGAAGCTCTTCGAGGGCAGGCCAGCGTGTGGAGTGTGGACAGGAGAGTTCCTCTCTTGGCACAAGAGCTCAGGGCTGTATCCCTGGCCCTGCTGCACTTTCTCTCCTTTCTCAGGGGACGCCACGTCATTGTCAGGACAGACAACATGGCGGTGGTATCTCATATAAATCGTCAAGGGGGCTCACTATCAGAACTATCCTGAACAGGCATGCGCGTTGTCTCCTACTTTGGGCTCAGAACAAACTTCTCTCCCTGAGAGTGGTTCATGTACCCGGGACCCTGAACCTCATGGCAGATTTTCTGTCGAGGCAGAAACTCAGATCGGGAGAATGGATGCTAAACCCTCAAACAGTAGCCCAGATTTGGGAAGTGTTTGGCAGAGCGGAGTCATCTCAATGCCCGCTTTGGTTCTCCCTGAGCCCCCCAGCGCCTCTGGGCATAGATGCGTTCGCTCACCCATGGCCGAGACTGAAACTCTATGCGTTCCCGCCTGTCAAGCTGATCCCAGTTCTGTGCAGGGTGAGGGAGAGCAGGGTCTGTCTCCTGCTTGTAGCCCCATTCTGGCCATCCCAGACATGGCTCTCGGAGCTGATTCTTCTTCTGGACTCCCCTCCATGGGAGATCCCGATCAGACAAGACCTGCTGTCTCAGCTTCAGTGCAAGATATGGCATCCTCGTCCCGAGATTTGGAAGCTGTGGGTATGGCCCATCAAAGGCCACCAGCTTTAATCTCTAGTCTTCCTGCCGACGTCCAGGAGACCATCGCGAGTGCTGCTCAAAGGGAGTCAGATGAAATTCCCCTGGGCAAACATAGGTTGGTCTCGGCGTTTATGCATGAGGTTCGGCGCCTGAAGCCAGCATGCCCCCCTGGGATTCCCTCTTGGGATCTGTTAGTCGTCCTGGAGGGCTTAATGGAGGTTCCTTTTGAGCCCTTGGAGTCAGCTCCTGAGCGGATTCTGACTCTTAAGGTTGCTCTTTTGTTGGCTCTAACTTCTTTAAAGCGAGTGGGGGATTTGCAAGCTCTCTCTGTTAGCGAGGCATGTATGGACTTCGCCCCTGATCTAGTTAAGGTAACCTTAAGACCCAGACCAGGATATGTGCCCAAGGTCTTGTCTACACCATTTCGCTCTCAAGTTATCACCCTTCACTCATTCCATCCTCCTCCTTTCGCCTCTGATGAGGATGAAAAACTTCACTTGCTCTGCCCTGTCTTAGCTCTGAAGTCTTACGTAGATCGATTAGCTTTTGGTATGTTTTGGTGCTGGCCGCCGCGGGCTTGCCGCATCAAAGCAGATAATTTCTCACTGGTTTACGGAGGCTATTTCGCTGGCATATGTGGTGCGTGGTCTGTCTTCACCTCTCAGCGTTCGGGCACATTCCACCAGAAGTGTGGCTTCCTCTCAAGCTCTTTTCAGAGGGGTCCTCCTGGAGGACATTTGTGTAGCGGCAGGATGGTCCTCCCCGCACACGTTTGTTAAATTTTATAGTTTGGATCTCGATATGGCTCCGGGTTCCCAGGTTCTGTTTGAACAGGCCATGGTTGCTATCTGGTTTCTCATTGTGCCAGATACGGCAGCGCTTTAGCTTGGCGTGTTTGGTATATCGTTCCCATTGCATCATAGCTACGCAGCGTCGAGTGAACCTATGAAAGAGAATGTCTTGGGTTACTAGTGTAACCTATGTTCTCTGAATAGGGAACGAGAAGCTGCGTCCGCTGCCAAGCTCCTCGCGCTGCTGACAAGTGGCCTTTTTCGGCAGAGAAATCTGAGGAGCTGCTGGCGCGTTTGTCAGTATAGGATGGCGACGTAAGAGCGTCGGGGCTGCGCCGGCGCCATCAGCTAATGAATTGGCGTGATTCTATACGGGCTTCAGACAATCGGCACACCCAGAGGACGTTCCCATTGCGTCATAGCTACGCAGCGTCTCGTTCCCTATTCAGAAAACATAGGTTACGCCAGTAACCCGAGACGTTCTCTTTCATAGGTTCACTCGACGCTGCGTAGCTATGATGCAATGGGAACGATATAGCTAACACGCCAAGATAAAGTGTTGCCGTATCTGGCACAATGAGAAACCAGATAGCAACCATAGCCAGTTCAAACAGACAGAACCTGGGAACCCAGAGCCCCGGGTTCACATCCCATTTTAGAGCTCCCACTGATCTCCAGGCTGCAGCTATATCCTTCTTGATTTTTCATTCACTTAAAAGTGACTGTGAGTGCACTGTTTATTCAGTCAATCAAGGTTTTAAAGGGGACCTATTATGCCCCTTTTTTAGAAGATAAGTAAAATAAGTAAAATAAGTCTCTGGTGTGTATGTGAAGTTTTAGTTCAAAATACCCCACAGAAATGTTTTTTATAGCATTTTAAAATTGCCACTTTTGGGGGGGTGAGCAAAAACGTACTGTTTTTGTGTGTCCCTTTAAATGCAAATGAGCTTCTGCTCCCCGCCTCCTTTCAAAAAGGCCAGAGCTTCAAGAGCTAACAAAACGGCACTAAAAATCTGAATCTGTCAGTAGCGGTGTTCAGCCATATATGTTCGAACCAGAGTCCGACAGTGATGGAGAGACTCAAGAAGAAGTGACACATGTAGAATGCAACAGAATGTTTCTGAATGGTTAATTGATGAATTTATGTAGTTGATATGGAGTTAACTATCTTGAAGTCATCGATTAGCATGTTCCATCATGAAAATCTGTAAATCGCTGTACAAGTGCTCGTGTGGGAATTGTTGTGATGCCTACAGAGCTATAGAATATATGCTGCATGTAGATAGTCTGGTAAAGTTTAGTTTAATTATAGTTATAACTTATGTTGTCATCTTGGTTTTATCCACTATTAGTACAAGCCTGTTGTAGCTTCCCTTCAAAAACAAAACTAATCCACTGCATCTTCAGTGGCTCAGATGTCAGGAGTACAGGAAGACTGTTATGTTCACTCTTATATCCAACAACAAAACACCTCAATCGCTTATGAGACATTATTGTTGCTACAGCTGCTCTGGCATCGAGACAATGGCAGAATGTGTACAGCTCATTCAGGATGGAAACAATGCTAATATGGCAGAGAACGTCAGCATTCATGGGCGGGGCCTGTACAAAGTGATGTCACTTTGCACAGAAAATGAAAATGACTTGTTTTATGAGACTGTTAAGGTTTTATGGGGATTAAAAAGGAATTGGTGGATTTTTATCATTTTATGTTGGCATTGTGTACACACACTGCTGACACATTTATGTTCAAACACTATGTAAAAGTGAAAAAAGTGACGCTTCATGTCACAGAGATCAATGCATTGAACAGCACTGACACCAGTCAAGTGAAATCCCCTTAAACGTTGAAAGGATGCTACGACAAAGATATCACTTTCATCAGTGGACATGTCAAACTGATTTATTTTCACGAATTTATGCCTTGACCTACAGAATGACAGCTATATAACAAATGAAGGTAATCGCACACATTTCTTTGATTTCTATGATTTCTTTCTTAAAATGTCTGTAAATTTTAACTTTCAAATTTTAACTGGTTTCCTAACAATCATGTTTTCTTTTTTCTCTTTTTAGTTTAACAGAACTTGTAAGTGTGACCAGGTCTCTTCAATTAAAGGGGGCTATGTTAAAGGGGGCATTTAAAGAATGCTATTTCATGCATTCTGACTTATTTACACTGTTGAAGAGTTGGATTCTCATGCTAAACATGGCCAAAGTTTCAAAACACGAGTTGGACGTATGACAGAGTATTTCTGTGCCAAATGACTACTTCCGGTATCTGTACAGGTTTCGGGGAGTTTTTTCTAGTATGGCCCTTTATCACGTATCACGGAATTCCTTGTATAGGCATTTTTTTTTTTCCTGATAAGCGTGCACACACACATCACCCAGAACAAGAGCAAGAGCCCCCATCAACGCATTTCGTTCGGGATACGGAAGCCGAAAGATTTTTCAGTAATGGCTGTGTCCCAATTCAGGGGCTGCACCCTTTGAAGGCTGCATACATCTCCTGTCTCATTTAAGAAAAATAACCGTTAGATTGCAACGTAAGAAAGAATTTACAGTATTTTACACGTCACAATGAATATCAGTCAATTTTATTACGGTTACTTTTCTTAAATATGACATCCTTGATGAAGTATTCAAATGCGATCTCCGAAGGACGCAGCCTCCGAAATGAGACGCAGCTCCTGTCAACAAAGGAGTGTGTTTTCAGTTGTGAGAGAAAGATTACCTTTTTCAGCTTCCCAAAGAGCAGCGTTAAGGGAACAGTGGATGAAGTTTGTTTTTCCGGGGCAGGAACGGATTTGTGCATGTATGTTTGTTTGTTCCCGGGATTTCGGTGATGAATACTTTTTAAACAAGTCCCAACAAAAACATACCCGGTAACAAAAACAAACAAACAAACAAACAAGCATTAAAGCTATCTCATGACTTTATATAATTTCTCCTTTTAACATTGTAAGATCTCACATACTGTCAATTTTTGCTAATTTTGGCCTTCATAAACAATATTTTTACATAAACAAATGGAAGAAACAGACTCTAAACTCAATGGTGTATTTCAGATGCTGTCACATCCCACAACCTCATCATCTGCAGAGAGAAACTGCCACTCAATTACACCAAAATGATGGACTTAAAGGATTATTTCACTTTCAAATGAAAATTACCCCAAGCTTTATTTACCTTCAAGCCATCCTAGATCTATGTGACTTTCTTCTTTCTGATGAACACAATCTGAGAAATATTAATAAATATCCTGACACACCTGAGCTTTATAATGGCAGTGAACGGGACCAACGAGTATCCATCCATCCATCATCCATCAACATGGCTCCTGGGGGTTAATAAAGGCCTCCTGAAGCAAAGTGATGTGTTTGTGTAAAAAAAAAAATCATATTTAACAAATTATGAAGTAAAATATCTAGCTTCTGCCAGACTGCCTTCCGTTTTCAAGTTACAAAGAAAGTGTAAACTGACATCGCGTCAGTTACACTTTTTCCGTAAGCTGAACAGGGAAGGTGTAGGATGTAGCGTTAGCATTTTGAATTGCAAGAGTTTTACACTTTGTTCGTACATTGAATACAAAAGGCGGTCTGGCGGAAGCTAGATATTTTACTTTATAACTTGTTAAATATGGATATTTTTTTTACACAAACGCATCACTTCGCTACAGAAGGCCTTTATTAACCCCACGGAGCTGTGTGGAGTACAGGTTTATGATGGTCCCATTCTCTGCCATTATAAAGCTTGGATGTGTCAGGATATTTATTAATATTTCTCCAATTGTGTTCATCAGAAAGAAGAAAGTCATATACACCTAGGATGGCTTGAGGGTGAGTAAAACCTGGGCTAATTTTCATTTGAAAGTGAACTAATCCTTTAAAGACATAATTGAGGATTGTGAAGATATTTCACTGGAACTAGGTCTTCATTAGGCATACATCTATTTTGTGTTTCTAATATGTTTTACTTCCTTATGTATTTATTCATGTTCAATGTCAATTGTCATTTATTAATGTATTCAGTTAATAACTGTTGTTAGAGCACTGTCACACATTTTTTGCTACAATTTCACGTCAATATAAAATAAAAGTACATAATTGACACAACATGCTGTTTTTTATGTAAACCCTATTACAGGCTACAAGATATTATAAGACCAGGCCGATAACAAAAAATAAAAAATAAAAATAAAAAAGATAAATAAATAATATTTTAAAAATAATATTAATGATACTAATATAAATAATATAATGATACTAATTTACTAATATTAATGAAAAAAGGGTTCTATTTAGCACCAAAAAGGGTTCTGCTATTGTTACAAACCAAAGAACCCTAATTTGGTACTGTTTAGAACCATTTTTCTTTAGAATGTACTACTCTACCCAATAATACTCTAATACACAAATATCTTAATTGAAGCAGCCCAAGCTATCATTGCTATTTCTAAAGTGAAAGTTTAAAATTAGTAATGGAGGCTTTGGCGCAAGCAATTTACAGTGTGTTTTTCTTTCTTCATTTTGCTTTGCACTGCTCTCATTTTGCACTGTTTAATTGCACTCAGCAAAGATATTTGTCATGCCGGCCCCTTAAAACTGAAACCACACACACTTAGTCGATCTCTTTATCTCATAATACTTTTAATCATTTCAATAATACACTATTACACTAAGCAACCCAAGCCGTCGTTGCTAGTTTTAAAGTGGCGTTTCCGTATTAGTAATGGAGACTTGGGCTCAGTTGTTAAACTGTAAACTTGAGATTTGGATCTGTGGCGGAAAAAAGTAGTTCCGCACACAAGCATTCTTTTGATATTCAGTGGTTGTTGTTGTTCATATTTATTTAAATACTTACTCTGTCAAACTGTATAAAAGCAATATCACACTCGTAGCCTTGCGATATGGCTTTGTATCAGCACAGCTGTGATTGCCTCTTGCCTACAGCCAAATTACAGCTGTTCTTATATTGCACGGCTACGAGTGTGATGTTACTCATATTTATATATCCATCCAAAGTGCTGTCCTTTCGCTGTTTTCCATTTTTCAGTTTGATAAAGACCTTTGATTTTGGTTTGTGTATTGATGTGTTCAGGTGTGTCGTTCATCCATGCGCTATCTTGCTCTGATGTTGTCAAGGCCTGTGCTCAGACTTAAAGAGATCAACCCTCTGCTCTTCAACTTTGTGGAGGAGCTGGTGGAGATCAGAGTGAGTATCCACAAAACTGGTAAAATATCCACACCTCCCCATCACCACCTTAAAATAGTGATTTTTGACCTGTTCAAGTTCTGAGGTTTTGACTTTCTTGTTTATAACCAACAATTCAATCACGCAACTATGTCATAATTTTGACAGTGCATTAAAGTGATATTCAGTAAATTATTCCAAAATTATAACTTTTTTAAATTGTGACACCATATATGAGCAGTACATTTGCTGAACATAAACAGCATTCAATAAAAAGCAATCTAAAGTAATTTTCTGATAATTCTTGCACTGCAGAAATTACGTCAGGATATCTTGCTAATGAAGCCATATTTCATCACCTGCAAGGAGGCCATGGAGGCCCGACTCCTGCTGCACGTAAGTGATTCGGATGCAATCCCATTTAGGCCCTGTCCCAAATAGCGCACCTACACCCTTTCAGTTGTCTTCTGAGTTTAAACTTTAGTGGCATAAGGGTGTATAAATTGGGCAGAAGTCTGCTGTGGAGGCTGCATCATTGCAAATTTGCCAAAAATGTACATCGGGGACACAAAGTGACTACATAGGGAACACCCTACAGCCCTCACGGACATGCACACACAACAGTTTTTCATTTGGGACAGGGCAACAGTCAAAC
The DNA here is from genome assembly GCF_019924925.1 of Ctenopharyngodon idella. NCBI lineage: Eukaryota > Metazoa > Chordata > Actinopteri > Cypriniformes > Xenocyprididae > Ctenopharyngodon > Ctenopharyngodon idella. The sequence continues at coordinate 35,403,878 of NC_067237.1, read as the reverse complement.
AATGAAACTCAAAACTGTCCTGTTACTATAGTTAACATTACAACAACAGCATATCTTGGTTCTGTGAAACATAGTAAAACCAATGTTACTCACATATGGAGCAGAAACAACCCAACCTCTGCATCTGTTTTCGGGCCTACCTGCTTATTTCCCTTTCGAAAGGGAACTCACACTGCATCTAACACGCTTTGGGGGAACGCCTCCGCGGGAACCGGTGTCTGAAACGCTATCAAATCACAACAATCGTATTGGCCGGCGACAGCCTATGACATCACTACTAGTGCGACCCGAGCTCACATAAGGGGCGCCTAGAGAACGAGTCATCCTCTTTTCATCTTCAGGGACTGTTTTGTTTGAAACGCTGTTCAAGGTAAGAATGGCTTTTTTAACCCTCTGGGGTCTAAGGATTTTTGGGGCCCTGGAGAAGTTTTGACATGCCCTGATATTTGTGCTTTTTTCAGTTGTTCATAAACATATTAATGGAAAAGGTGTCATTACGCTGTATTTAACACGAACTAGGCTACCATAATATGTGAGGAACATGTATGTACATGTTTGTATTTTTGAAGGAATAATGTTTATGCGTGGTTATTGAAAAAACAAAAAACTTAAGTCACTGAAATAAGGCCACAAAATAAATACAAAATATGTGTTTACAAGACTTCTGGGTATTGGAGGTTGTAGACTAGAATTTTTGCTTCAAAATGATGTGAAAAAATTATCCTGCCTACTCGTTCATATAAAACAATATATTGATTTAAATTTTGTAAGACACTTTTTGTCAAGAAACACAGTATGCATGGAGGTGTGAATCTTCATGAATAATGCTGTGATTCACACCTGAGAAGACAAAGACCCGCATAATGACCTGCATAATGACCCGCACAATGAGCCCTTTCAGTCAGGTAGGCTATGTGAAAAAACCCTCTGTGATCATGCTGATAACAGTATTAATGTTAATATAATGTCCACTCTTGACACAAAAAAAAAAAAAAAATTTGTGCTCTCATGCTGTTACATACAGAGGAGGTCGGAGACACAGGTAAGGTTTACACTGTTTTATTGAGACAACCAGAGCAGTGAGCAGGTGAGTGAAGCCAGATAAAGTTCGTGATGATCGATGACAGAGATACTGATACTTGTTTTCTTCTAGGAGTCGTGGGTGGCGGATGGTCCTTGGAGCTGAAGACACACAGAGACACTCACGGAAGACAGGAGAACACGGTGGATCTAGGAAGCACACTGGAGACAGGTAAGTAGTTGATCGAGGAGTCCGTAAGGTAAGCATTAGGGTAAGTATGCGTTAATGAGACCGGACAATGACTGTGTGGCTGTGAGTGTCTCTTATAGTGCTGCTGATAGGGGTGGTGATGAATGTCAGGTGTGCGTGATCAGAACTCTGGTGAAGGAATGCGTCGTGATTGGGTGAGTGAAGAGCCTGGCGTGTCTGTGACATTACCCCCGCCCCCCCGGTCTGCTCCTGAGGACCGTGGACCCCGACGACGTGGTGGCTGACCTCTGCCTCGTGGAGCTGGTCTGTTGGGATGTCTGGCATGGAAGTCTTCCAGAAGGCTAGGATCGAAAATGTCAACTCTAGGAACCCATGATCTTTCCTCGGGGCCGTATCCTTCCCAATCGACTAGATACTCCAGGTGACCACCACGGCGCCGGGAGTCCAAGATTTCTGGTTTCACCAGATACGCTGCTCCATCCTCCACGACGATTGGAAGGGGGGGTTCTTCGGCATCGCCAGGCTCTGTGGAGGGAAGAACAGAAGGGTGGTGAGGTTTCAACAGGGAGACATGGAACGTGGGGTGAATTCTGAATTCAGGTGGGAGTTGCAACTGGTATGTGACCGGATTGACTTGGCGGATGATGGTGTAGGGGCCAATGAATCTGGGACTCAGCTTTCTGCAAGGTAGACGCATCCGAATATCTCTAGTGGATAACGAGACCTTATCTCTAGGTTGATATACTGGTGCTTGAGAACGGCGAAGATCCGCTGTTAATCTCCGTCTCCTGAGGACCCGTTAAAGTTGAAGATGAGCTGAGTCCCACACCCTCTTGCTCTCCCGGAACCAGAAATCCACTGCCGGGACGTCTGATGGTTCCCCATCCCAGGGGAACAGTGGGGGCTGATAGCCGAGTACACACTGGAAAGGGGTGAGACCAGTGGTGGGCTGACGGAGGGAATTCTGGGCGTACTCTGCCCAGCCCAGGAACTGGCTCCAGGAGTCCTGGTGGCCATGACAGAAGGTATGCAGGAAATGGTCAATCTCCTGTATCTTCCTATCTGTCTGCCTGTTCGTCTGGGGATGGTATCCAGATGAGAGGCTGATGGTCACATCTAGGAGTTTGAAGAAGGATTTCCAGACATGGGATGTGAATTGAGGTCCTCTGTCAGATACAATATCCTCAGGCAATCCAAAGTATCTGAAAACATGATTGAAGATAAGCTCTGCTGTGACCATAGCTGTTGGGAGTCCTGGGAGAGGAATCAATCGACATGACTTGGAGAACCTGTCAACCACAACCATCACGCAAGTGTGTCCATTGAAGTCCGGGAGATCTGTGATGAAGTTCACTCCTAGATGTGACCACGGGCGAGTTGGAACGGGCAGAGGTTGTAGTTTCCCGGAAGGAAGATGACGAGGGCTCTTGGATATGGCACATTCCCTGCACCCCCTTACATACCTCCTGACATCCGCTGCCATGTTGGGCCACCAGAAGCGTTGTTTTAACAACGAGAGAGTTTCATTGACCCCTGGGTGGCCAGTGCCCAGCGACGAATGAGAGGAGTGAATGATGGTAATGCGTTGTGTCCGTGGGATGTACAGCAAACCTTGGGGACAATCCGGCGGGGTGTTGGTGGAGGTATTGGACTCGGGCAGTGTCTCCTCTGACCAGGTTATGGGACTGTCAATGAGATTCTCTGGAAGAATGGACTCTGGATCTTCAGAACTTTCTTCGGGACTGTAGATACGTGATAGAGCGTCAGCTTTGACATTCTTGGAACCGGGACGATAGGAAATGGTAAAGTTAAATCGAGTAAAGAACAGCGCCCATCTTGCTTGACATGGGTTCAATCTCTTTGCATCACGCAGGTACTCCAAATTCTTATGGTCTGTTAGTACCAGAAAGGGGTGACGGGCTCCTTCGAGCCAATGCCTCCACTCCTCCAAGGCAAGCTTGATGGCAAGGAGCTCTCGGTTGCCGATGTCATAGTTTACCTCCGCCGGGTTGAGTTTGCGGGAGAAGAAGGCACATGGATGGAGTCTACTTGGTTTCCCCTGCTGCTGAGATAAGACCGCTCCCACTCCTGTGGTGGATGCATCGACCTCGACCACGAAGGGAAGCTCTGGATCTGGATGAACAAGGAAGGGAGCGGTTGTGAAGGTGGTCTTGAGGTCCTCGAAAGCTTGCTTTGCTGCCGGATCCAGGACAGAGATGTGGCCTGCCACGGAGTAGGTTGGTAAGTGGAGAAGTGATGGTACTCTGTAGCCCTTGATGAACCTTCGATAGAAATTGGCGAATCCTAGGAATCTTTACAGTTCTTTCATAGTCGCAGGAAGGGGCCAATCCTTAATTGCAGAAACCTTCCTCTCGTCCATGTGGATGCCACTGTGATCGATGTAATATCCCAAGAACTGCACTGAGGGCTGATGGAACGTATACTTCTCTGCTTTCAGGAACAGGTTGTAGTCCCTCAGGCATTGAAGGACCTCCGCAACGTGCTGGCGATGTTCGGCCAGGCTCCGGGAGTAGATAAGTATATCATCAATGTAGACGATCACGAACTTGTGCAGGAACTCCTGGAGCACCTCGTGCATGAAATCCTGAAATTGGAGGGGGCGTTGACGAGTCCATACGGCATGACGCAGTACTCATAGTGTCCAGTAGGGGTCACAAAAGCCGTCTTCAATTCGTCCCCCTCACGTATTCAGATGAGGTTGTATGCGCATAGATCTTTCCTCTGGGCACTGGCTCACCGGGGATGAGATCAATGGCACAGTCCCATGGCCGATGGGGAGGCAGCTTGGAGGCCTTCTTCGGACAGAAGACGTCACTGAAGTGGGAGTAACAGTCAGGAATATCTGTGGAGCGTTTTTCTAATGGACTTTCAATAGACGTGACACAGACTTGGATCTTCTTAGAGCTAGGATAACCTGGAGCAGAACTTGGATCAGGGCTTGGAACTGGACTTGGAACTGGTCTTGGAACAGGAACTTCAGGAAAACATCCAGGAAAACAATGGTTACCCCACTTCAGGACATCTCCTGTCCGCCAGGAGATGATCGGATCATGCTGCTCCAACCATGGGCGCCCCAGAATCATGTCAGATGTTGAATCCTCCAGAACCAGCAGATGGATCTCTTCCTGATGCAGAACACCGATCTGTAGTTTCAGGGGTCCCACCATGTAACGCACTTGACGAAGAGGACGACCCGTTACTGAGTGGACCTGGTAGACTTTCGGCGAACTGATGGTCTTGAGATTGAGCTGGTGACAGAGGGCTCCGGAGATGAAGTTTCCAGCTGACCCAGAGTCGATGAAGACGTTAACTGGAATACAAACATTGGCAGCAGTAAGGTTGGCAACAATAGTGAGTGGATTTTGATGATTCAACGAAGGCAGAATGACACTCACCATAGCTCGCACTGGACGAGTGGGGCATTCAGCTCTGAAATGCCCAGGATGACCACAATATAAGCATAGACCCTGAGTCAGCCTCCTCTGTTGCTCAGCTGGTGAAAGACGTGATCTGTCGATCTGCATTTCTTTGCTGGCTGGTTCTGGGGAGCTGACAGATTCGGGCTGGTGGAGGAAGGATGGAAAGAGTTGCTGGTTTTGGTGCTCTTCAATGCACAGCTGCATACGAGTGGTGAATCTTATAGAAAGTTGGATGAACTTCTCGAGCCCGATGGTATCCTCGTATGCAGCGAGATGCAACCGCACACGTGGATCCAAACCTTGACAATACCTGGAGATGAGGGCTGGTTCGTTCCAACCACTCGCTGCTGCTAGGGTTCTGAACTGTAAAGCATAATCAGAGACAGATAATGAATCTTGTTTTAAATCACATAGTCTCTCACCAATGGACGAGTCCCATGCTGGCTTCCCAAAGACTTCCTTGAAGTGACTAATAAAACTTGAGAGTGATTGCACGATGGGACTATTCTGAGTCCAAAGTGGTTCTGCCCAGCGGAGTGCTTTACTGTCTAGTTGCTGAATTATGACAGCGACTTTCGCTTTATCGTCAGGATATATGTGCGGTTGCATCTCCAAAACCAGCAAACATTGCAGGATGAATCCGTTGCGCTGAGCCAGAGAAGGGCGCTGGTTTGGTCATGGGACTGGTGAACACAGACGGCGAAGAAGTGGCAGCGTGGAATGCGGAAATGCTCGCTGGTGGTGCTGGCGTGGATAAACTGGTGAGAGTGCGGCGAAGTGCTGTTACCAGGTCTTGAAATGGATCTGAAGTGCTCATCGTGGTTGCTCAGCGGTGTGGGTCTGGTCTTCTGTTACATACAGAGGAGGTCGGAGACACAGGTAAGGTTTACGATGTTTTATTGAGACAACCAGAGCAGTGAGCAGGTGAGTGAAGCCAGATAAAGTTCGTGATGATCGATGACAGAGATACTGATACTTGGTTTCTTCTAGGAGTCGTGGGTGGCGGATGGTCCTTGGAGCTGAAGACACACAGAGACACTGACGGAAGACAGGAGAACACGGAGGATCTAGGAAGCACACTGGAGACAGGTAAGTAGTTGATCGAGGAGTCCGTAAGGTAAGCATTAGGGTAAGTATGCGTTAACGAGACCAGAAAATGACTGTGTGGCTGTGAGTGTCTCTTATAGTGCTGCTGATAGGGGTGGTGATGAATGTCAGGTGTGCGTGATCAGAACTCTGGTGAAGTAGTGCGTCGTAATTGGGTGAGTGAAGAGCCTGGCGTGTCTGTGACACATGCATGCACATCATGTGAAGAAAATTTTGTATAGGCCTATTATATTATAAATTACAGTAATAGTCAAAAGATTGGACGCATTACTATTATAATGTTTTTAAAAGAAGTCTCATGCTCATCATGCTGTATATCAGAAATACAGAAAAAACAGCAATACTGTGAAATATTATTACAATTTAAAATAATGGTTTTCTATTTTAATGTACTTTAAAATATAATGTATTTCTGTGATGCAAAGCGTCTGAACATTCATGTTACCTCTATGGCATTTCATATAGGCTATTATATTTGTTATATTATATAGCCTAAATGTTAATGTCGAGTTAATAAACTATACATTATTAAAAAAAATCTAAGACTCAAGCTTCACATTTTGACCTCTGTTTTACTCTTAAAATCTTATAGTGACCGTAATTTGTTAATATGTGTCAGGAGTTATGAATATGAAAAACGGAGTCGTTACCTTTGACAAAACAACATCCATCAGGGCTTTTAGCTTAAAAGCATGCACATTTGGAGAAATATTGATGGATTCTCTGTTTATGTCAATTTTCTATACAGAGGAGTAATATTTATTCAATATTTATTGTCATCACTATGAGCGCTGGATACTGTTTTCATTTCATACTTGCAGCCGGAGGGCGCTCTGTGCACATTTAGTCCACAAATGACTCTGGTGAAGAACAGGCATACCGTGTGACATTCCAGGAACTAACAGAGGCTTCCAGAGATCGCTATAACCATGGCTATAACATGCAGATAGACACTTTTGAAGATAATAAATACACAATTTCAACGATGTATACACGTATTGCCTCAGAATTTGCGTCTGAATAGAGCGTGCGCTCCGTGTGCGTGGCCGAATTAGTGGATAATGAGCTGACTCGCAAACAACTTCTCAATCTCTCTCTTTTCATACAGATTACATGAACAGAGAATATTTGTTTTCAAATTGACTTACACGATTTAAAACCTGACATTTCAATGTTTCTTTAGACAAGTCTCATTTTTTTAAAATTAGTATTCACTAAGTTACAGTTCATTTTCTGAGGACTATCAAAATGGACTTTGTTCAGAGGGAGACGAAAGATCACGCATCATGTTAGTTTTCTTTATTTTGCAAAAAGCACAACATTTTGTTTTTACTCTGAGTGTACACAAATAAAAGAAGATATTTCACAGATTAAAATGGAGTATAACTCTTAATTGTATGTGCAAAAGTGAAGGAGTATTTTGAGTCTCTTTCATACTGATAAGAAAAAGAGCAAGGTGGTATCGCAGGCGAGACCGCCGACTCGAGGGAGTTAAGCAGACGTTTCAAGCGGTGTGTACAGCCGTGTCATAGATATTTGATACTTGATGACATATGACTTGTGCGTTCTATTGTTAGAGCATGCATGTTCAGTGCTTGAGAGTTTTTTTTACATCCACTCTTGTTTGTCTCTCTTCTTGAGGGAAGAGGGACAATCTTTTGTGCTCAATGCGCACAGAAGAAATTTGCTGAAGTGTTTGTTGGTGTTTATTTCATATGTATTGTTTGTTTGGGTGAGGAGCGTGCACGTTCAGTTTTTGAGAAAGCTGTTTGCTCACACTGTGAGTGTTTCCCGTGGCAACCCCAGTCGCGTGTTATTTTATCTGCCCATTTTTGTCCCGCATCCGTCAACATCAGCATGTAATTTATGCAGATGTCGAGGGGTTGCGTGAGCTTAGACACATGTCGATGCCCCCATCAGACGAGATGCTTTCGAGCTATCGCGTGGCTGGAGAGGCATCAACGTTGAAAGCTCTGGTCCTGCTTGTATATGGCAGGACATACGTGGCAGCAGATCATGCTCTGTGCTCATAGGCGCTTTTACATCAGGCATGAGGCTGGACCGATGATGTGTTTCTTCCATCATTTGGAACGCTTCTGTGGTCCGGCACAAAGCTTGTTAGTGAGCGCATCCTTTCAGACTTCAGAGTATGGCAGGCCACTTTTACATTTAGGCCTCTGCTCTTCAAGGTCTCAGGTTGAACTTTTAGGTTACCTCTCCTTTCGTGAGAGCCGTTATAAATTCAGTGACCTCAAGAAAGGAATAAAAGGGTGTGTTTATTCTTATTATGTGTTAGATTACGATGTGTATATATATATATATATATATATATATATATATATATATGTATATTTTATGTACTGGGGCATTTAACTGGGGCCCTGGAGCTCCCATTATTGGGGAAGGTTATCGTGACACCCTTACTATGTGTCTCCTCTCTTTGTGAGGCTTTTATATAGTGGGTAACATTTAGAACGAAATATCACCTGTAGTGAATGGCATGGCCTCCTCTCGATCTGAGAGTCAGTTTTCTAGGCCGCCGCCCATCTGAGCTCCAGATAGTTGATATGTCAGGTGCTCAGGCCTTCAGGGCTAACCTGATAATCCTTCTGGTTGAGTTGGCTTCCTCCCGTTGAAGAGAGTCCTTTTGCTGAAGCCACCGCTCTGCTGAGCTCCAGGTAATATCATGATTTGAGGTGTATGGCCTTCGTTAGGCCCCCTTGATACCTTCCCTAGGTCAAGTGAAGTGGTTTCCTCTCGCTGAGAGAGTAAAAGGCGATATGCTGAAGCCTCCGCCCCCCCCAAGCTCCAGATAGATCATGACTGTAGGTGTCGGCCCTCTCTGGGCCACCTTGACATTACCCTGTGGTGAGTGAGCTGGCTTCCTCTCGTTTGAGAGTCTCTATTCTAAGCTACCGCTCCATTGAGCTCCAGGTGATGAGTTTAACTGTGTGAGCCAGCCTCCTTTCTTTAGAGTTGTTAGGCTGAAGTCTCCGCTCCATTGAGCTCCAAGAAGGTCATGAGTGCGTGTGTGTCGGCCCTTCTTTTTGGGCCGCCCCTATATCCGGCCTAGGCTAGTACTTTAGGAGTGTCTTTTAAACAGAGATGCTATAGCTTTTCTGCCTCCTAGCATGCCGTAGCTTGGAGTAGGCTACTCCTAGGAGAGCCTCTCCAGCTTAGAAGTGGCAGCTAGTGATCCTAGTACGCCTCCTCTCATTGTGAGAGTCATCCCCGGCCGGGGCCTGCCTTCTGCATTAGGCGATTAATGTGAGTAGCAGGCTTTACGCCCTCCTTAATTTGCCTAAGTTGAGCTGAGACTGATATTAGAGTAAAAGTGATATGCTGAGCTTCAGTTCCCTAGTGGTGTTAGGCACAGACAGATAGCCAGGTGTTGTCCAGTGGTTATCCTTGAGTGTTGTTAGACTTCCTCTCATTTAGAGAGTGAAAAGCACTATGCTGAAGTCTCCGCTCTCTAGAGCTTTGGTAGTAGCTTTATCTGGCTCGAGCTTAGAGCAATCTCTCCGCCAAAAGCTCCTTGATTAAGTCGCGGGGTCGAGTGTTTCAGGCCACTCCTGTGGAATTTCTTCCTGTTGAGGCCTCCATTCCTCCAGAGCTGAGCTCAGATGGTCGTTCTCGTCTTGGAGCAAGAGTTTTTGCTCAGGCTTTCACCCTTGAGCCCTTTCTTGGGTTTAGCTCACTTTGCTCCCAGTGCTCTGTGCCCCATATGTGCCCATCACCAATGATGCTCAGGTTGAGCGTATCGAGTGCTCACTCCTTTCAGGGTGAGTTGAGCACGCTCCCTTAAAGCTTGAGCATTAGCCCTGGGCCTGTGGCCGTGTTAAGCTAGAGTAATAGGCCCTATCTGAGGCCTCCTCGTAAGCCCGGTCGCATAGCTTTGCACTCCCCTTGTTTTAAGGGTAGAAAGCGATATACTAAAGTACATGGCTTGTGATGGCAGTGCAAATGAGTATTCCAGGCCTACAATACCTCTAGTGGCTGTTTCTGCTGGAGTTAGATTTGCTACCAAGTAGTTGGCCCTCCTGGGGTCTCCTTGAGAGCAATCCTCCGGGTTGAGCTAGGTTCTTGAGTGTCCTAGTTCCCTAGAGTTGAGCAGACGGTTATCATGTAGCTCAGTCTCCAGTGGAGCCTCCCTGATACTAGCCCTAGAATTCTAGATCTGCTAGCAAGTAGTTGGCCCTCGAACGGGCCACCTTGAAGGTGATCCTCTGGGTCGAGTAGGTCCTTAGCACTTCCAGCTAAGTTAGTATCCTGACTCCTTAGAGTTATATCAGAGTGAAGGCTCTTCAGGAGTCAAGGTCAGGTCAAGTCTAGTTGGTACTATTCTTGCATTGAGGGTCCTTCTTTAGAGTACAGCACTCCAGAGTTTTGGTTGGAAGGTCGAAAGTCTCTCGTGAGACCTCTCTGGTAGATCAGTATTTTAGGCTGTAGGTACTACCTGCTCTTGTGTGGGTCGTCATATAGAAGACCTCGCCCCCTGAGTTGGTCTTAAAGGTTGAAGAGATTCTTTTAGTAAGAAATCCCTTGGTAGATCAGCTCCTGTTGGAGCTGGAGGTATGCCTCTCATTAGAGACCCTATGTAGAGTACTCAGTCTCCAGAGTGCCTTGTTTAAGAAGCGCTCTGTAGATCCTAGGTTGAGCAGAGTAACTCCCCTCGATTACAAGGGTTCAAAAGCGCTATGGTGAGTCCTGCTCCCCAGGATGCCCGTCTCTACGATCCGGTCTGAGTTGGTTACTGCCAGTTTGCAGTCCCTCTTTCTGGATGACTCCTCTGGAGGCAAGTGCTTTAGAGACTCTGTTAGGTAACAGACAGGTTGCTGGCCAGACTAGATTACTACTAAAGTAGGACCAGGTCGGTCTCCCTGGTGGCATTAGGGGTAGACTATGCTCCTCTGAGAAGTGACTGGCTGGGGCTCCATACGGCTCCCTGGCCACATTCCCTTAAAAGCACCCCTACTGTTTAAAGCTGTTGATTCCAAGCCTTTGAGTGGCTTTGTTAGGCCTCTAGATATTTCTGGAGGCCTCTTTGAGGCTTATAGCTTGGGTGTTGGCCGTAGGGAATGCTGTCACTGACAGCCTATTCGACCCGTAAGAGGAGTGTTTTTTGGCATTTCAGTTGAAATTATCTGATTTTTGTCACAGACATTCTTTGGCATGCAGTCCCCTCAGCATGGCAGCATGGGTATTTTGTTCCCCATAGCGTATTAGACGCAGTGCGAGTTCCTTTTCGAAAGGGAAAGTTGCAGGTCACGCATGGAACCATGGTTCCCTGAGAACAGGGAACAAGACACTGCGTCTCCTAGCCATGCCAGTCCCCAGTCACTTCAGATGATAAATGGATGACTCGTTCTCTAGGCGCCACTTATGTGCGTTCGGGTCGCAGTAGTAGTGATGTCATAGGCTGTCACTGGCCAATACGATTGTCTTGATTTGATAGCATTTCAGACACCGGTTTCCGCGGAGGCGTTCCCCCATCATGTGTATACACCCCCTACTGCTGATTGGCTACAAGTGTTTTGTGCTGCTCAGTCTGATCCACTTTCAACAGTATTTCTCAGATTTCGCCAGGGCTTGACATTACCAAGTCTGGTCCAAACACACAGCTACTGTAAGAGATACTGTAGCTCAAATTGCTCAAATTGCCATGCTGCAAAAACACCATGGGATTAAAACTGTCAGGATTACATATTGTTCATTGTGTTTTGGTTTGGTTCTGTTCTGTTTCTGTTTCCCTGCCATGTGTGTCTTGACCTAGTTTTCCGATGTGTGCCAGTCTGTTCCCTAGTCACTGATTTCATTCACCTGTTGTCTAATTAGTATATTCATTATCTCCCTGTAATTTAAGACCTGAGTTCTCATTAGTTATTTGTTTGTTGTTGTTGTCTCAAATTAGGGAAATATGAATAATTAATAATAAATTAATTATAACTCATTACAATTAATAATAAATATTTGGATCAGCTAATAGAATTAAATTGATGTAGCTTAATCAATATAACAATCAATTAATCTGTTCATCCAGTAAACACCCAGTATTGATCGTCTTTCAACCCTCAGAAAGGATATTTTTGTGGCCACAGAAAAATAACTCTTTCTTAGCATGTAGCTGTGATCGCAATCATTGAATTGATGTTGATTTACGAGCAGGGAACAGAATCAAAATGTGTGAAATGTACACGAGTTTTATTGAACTCAATCACGAACACATAACTAATCTAATCAAGCGCATACACACAAATCACACATACGTGGAAAATGGAAAAGTGAAAGTGAATGAAACTGGAACAGAAACAGGGAATGAAACCATCTTAACCATCTGAAAGGTCCATCAGTTTCTTTCTTTAACATGCCTTTGTTAACAAAGGGGTTAACAACTTATACTAAATCGCTGTTTAGTTAGTTAATTGTATAATACTTGCATTGCCTTAGCCGTGGAACGAGCGATATGCAGTTTCAGGAGAAAGTCTTGATGTTTCGGTCCGATGGTGCTGAAGTTGCGATCGATTTTTTTCCCCGTTGAATGAAGAAATGATGCTGAACTTGGGGTGTTAGTTTGACTCTGTGGTCAGACCGGGTGTTTCCGGTCCCACGCGAACAGCAACCAGAAGAAGGAAGAGAGAGGGAGGTCACTCTGACAGTGCCCTTTAACTCCTGAGGGAGGTCACTCCTCTCGAGTTTGGCTTGACCAATGAGAAAGGTGCAATTTTCCAGCGGGAAAAATTCCTTTGTTTGTAAGCTGGCTCATTCGCATGATAGGAGCAAGCTGTCAGTTTGTGTCCCTTTATGCTCTGATTAATATAACAAGTATACAATGCATGCTATAAGAAGATTATATACACCAATATGCAGGGTGTCACACAAGGATTAATTAGATAGGAAGCATGATAAGGTTACATTATCTAGTGGTTCTATCAGAAAGCATGCATAAAATGGTATACAGTACAAAAGATACTATACAAGACAGTAATAATCATACACACAATGTCCTGGGGATATGCATGTTCATTTATAGAACAGTTTGTCTATAAATTAATGAAGAAAAGTCTGTTCTGTGGGCTTTATTTGTCTTTCCTATGGTCTTTGCTTTTCCATGTGATATCTTGCATTTTCTATGTGGATCAATAAAGACTGTTTTGTTTTCTTTACTCCTTCATCATGCGGTCTTTGCAAGCACGCAATGTTACCAAATAACGGACCCTCGTTCTGGATAAGTATGGACTTACTGGCAGTCTGGCTGATCTGCCTGGAGCAGGGGCAGCAATCTCTTGAGATTTTAAAATCTGGCATGCTTTCCGGACTGCTCTCTGTGCGTATTTCACCAGCCTCAATGCTGAAATTAAAGCACGCCTGCCCGGTGTGGGTCCTCGGGAGAATATCACCAAATACGTGGAGTGAATGGTAGTAAATAATGGATCTCAATTCACCAGCTGCCCTGCTGAGAAGGACTTTACCAGCACCGCTCCACATCCAGAGCCCAGCCAGCCAACTCTCACAAGCTGCACTGAGATAATTAGAACCAAGACTGAGCAAATCATCGCCCTGGAGCCCAAGCTACACAGAAGTTCTGACCAGGTGTGTGAGCCGGCTAGATTGTCCGTCCCTGTGAGGTTGCTTGTGGAGATTGAGGGCATGGAGGGAAGCCCTGCCCACGCCCCTGCCACTGTGGAAGAGTTATGCCTGGCCACTGGAAAGTTTAGAGAAAGAGGAAGTTAGAAATGCAAATGTCTTGCTGAAATTGAAGCCCTGCTTTCAGCCATGGAGCAGGCATATAGACTATCCAAATCGTCTGATCTTAATACTATGTTAAAACTGAAATATGTTTATAATAGTTTTAATCTTAAAAGACACAGTTTATTCTTTACCCCGTTTAATGGATTTGATAAACCATTTTGGTTCTTTTTCCAGGTATTCAGTTAACTGGAATAAAAGCATCTTTGTTCCCCTAAACAATAATTTTCCTAATAATTTTAAAATTATAAAGTCCCTCCCTGTTAAAAACGTTTGTGATAATTTTACTTATTTAGGATTGGTTAATCCCTCAGATCCAAAAGACATATTTAAGCTTATTTTTTGGGCTGCAATAAAGAGCCTTAAATCTACTATTGAAAAGTGCAGGGTTTTGCCGCTATCATGCTATAAAATGGTGGCTTTTCCAAGGTTTTTATATTTGTTTCAGTATTTACCCATCTATCTTATGAAAAAAAAAAATCTAGATTCGATAATTTTTTCTTTTATTTGGAGTTATGGTTCGCCCTGTTTTTATGAAAGTGCAGTGGATTCCCTTAGCTCATTCTGTAAACAAGTGTTCTCTCCCCACCTTACTATTAGCCAACTTGAGTGTTCCGTTAAAGAGCATTACTAAAAAGTTTGTAGTGCATAGCTTTTTAAGGATATTGAATGAAATTAAGACATTTCTTGTTATCATGCAGCCCTTTATTCTTCCATTTGTGAGAATCATAATTTGATAGCCGCTTTAAGTGATAGAATCTTCCAAATGTGGAATAACAAGGGTCTTTCTACATTTAACGAGCTGTACACATACAGTCACTTTTCTTCTTTTGATCATCTTCTTAATAGATTTGATCTTTCTCACTCTCATTAGGGCCCGAGCACCGATTGTGTGAGGACCCTATTGGAATTGCTCCGTTTATTATTAGCAGTGTTAATTTCGCTGACGAATAATTTTCGTCATAATTTTCGTCAACAACATTTTTTTCAAGGACGAAAACGAGACGATGACTAAATAAAAATGTGTTTTGAATGACTAAAATCTACTCTAATTTTCGTCAACAAATAAAAACGAGACGAAAATGATAGAGAGGGATGATTTGGGAAGATATCGAGTCAGGACTGCTCTGATGTCCTGTGTGGAAGATGCGTACATTTGAAGTGTAACGTCCTGATCTAACCACGGGAAAAGCGGGAAAAGCGGCTACAGGCTCGTCTAGCAGCACTTCAGACTGCTTCGCAATTAATGAATAGCGCACATTTATGCCAAGCGATTGCTTATGAGCTAATGTTGATGAATTATGACCATGTTTACTATACAATGTTTATACGGTAATATGTATTAGACGGTTGTAAGAACACATATTTTATTATCCCTCACCTGAACTTAAACGAGCAGCCTGCAGCTACAGTACAGACCGCAGGCATTTCAGAACAAGAGTCACGGTGTATTTCGGGATGGTTTATTATTATTTTTTCCCCTGGTCATTATTGTTATTTTGTTTACACAATAAACTGTATTTAATTTCTATTTATTTATTTCATAGTAAACTACTATATCTTCTGTCACAGGAAGGAAAGACTAAGAACATTATTTGACACATTATTCAATATATTTTACAAGTATAAGGGTTATTATAGTTAACTAAACCTAAAACCATAAAAAAAATCTTCATTACTTGAAATAAATGTTAACTGAAATAAAAAATAAATATATAAAAAATGTAAACTTATTTTATTTCATCTAGTTTCCAAGCTTTAGCTTAACCTGATGTACTAAAATAACTAAAACAGAAATAAAAAAAAAACTGTATAGACATTTAAAAGCAAAAACTGAATTGAAATGACAAGTATGGAATTGAGCTCTCTTTTGTGTCTTTTTGCACTTGAATGGTCAAAAACTGTCCGCTTTGGCGAGTAAAGTACAATTGGTTGTCAAACATAAACAGTTTGGAGAATATCAGATGTATATCAGTGTATTGCATATGTGTATTGTTAGAGAAATGCTTACTTAATGCATTACAATTTAACTAAATTAGATTTTTTTTTTTTTTTTTTTTAACTGTAGATCTACAGTAGATTTAGTCGACTAAAACTAGACTAAAACTAAAACAATTTCCGATGACTAAAATATGACTAAAACTAAATGCAATTTTAGTCAAAAGACTATGACTAAAACTAAACCAAAATTTGCTGTCAAAATTAACACTGATTATTAGGGCCCAAGCCACTAAGGCGCAGGGCCCTATTGATCCCCTAAGTATTATTAGTGCCCAAGCCGAAGGCGAAGGCCCTATTGTTTTCTTTAGGATTAAAGCAAACTAAAGCACACAAAGAGCTGGTCCGACTGCCGAAAAGGCGCGGATCGCTCGATGTAAGTCCTCGATGTAAATGCTCTAACAGGGCAGAGTAGGTTCAGCTCACGCTCGTCCCCTGAGGGAGGTAGCACTGAGAGGGTAATTACCTGCGCTCTGAACAGAGTCGAGAGCACCTTAGGAATGTAGCCATGCCTGGGTTTCAGGATGACCTTCGAGTCATTAAGCCCAAATTCGAGGCACGCAGGGCTCACAGAGAGGGCCTGCAGGTCGCGTACACACTTGACCGATGCTAGAGCCAATAGCAGAGCAGTCTTAAGCGATAGGTGCCGAAGGTCAGCTGACCGCAGTGGTTCAAAGGGAGGGCCTTCGAGCGCTCTGAGGCCCGTGGAGAGGTCCCAGGTGGGTACTGTGAGAGGGCGAGGGGGATTTAGCCTCCTAGAACCTCTCAAGAAACGCACAACTAGGCTGTTTCTCCCCACTGAGTGGCCAGCAATAGGGGCATGAAGTGCTGCTATGGCTGCCACGTATACTTTGAGCGTGGAAGGCGTGAGACCCACAGCAGGAACTGTTGTGCATCAAAATGACTTTGCCATATTTCTCCTCTATTTATCCGCTTAAATTATTATTGCCCACTGTTCACAGTTTTCCTAAGGCCACCGGGTGGCGGTGAGCCCAGGTGCAAGGGCCCTTTCATCGCTGCTTGCAGCTTTAATTTTTTTTTTGTTACTTGCATTATGTTCAGCAGGCTTTCTCTGACTATAGGATTCAGCAGGAATCCTATAGTTTCTATAACCTAGTGCAACACGTACCAGATTCTAGGCATATGGTTTCTCAATTTGTTTCCCTGTTCCCTTCACAGTTGAATACATCTTCTGATTATCTTAGGGAAGCCTGGGAAAAGGAGGCTGCCTGGTATCAATTTATCTTTCAACCTCTGGTCCAAAATCTTTAAGAGAACACAATTAGTGTTCCATTAATGCAAGACTCCAATTAATTCCATTTAAAATTGTACACAGGCTGCACTATTCTAAATCCAAACTCTACAAGATCTACCCAGCTGTCTCCAATTTGTGATCGGTGTCAGGGTGCAGAGGGAACTCTCTTTTTTTTTGGTCCTGCCTGAAACTCCAAAGTTACTGTCAAGATATTTTTTCTTGGTGGCTAATTATCACACTTTCCTCCTGAAATGGAATTGGCCATCTTTGGCTATTCGGAAACAGTTTCCTCTTTGCGTTATTTTTTGCATTTGGCATTAATGCTGGGCATGGTTGTGGCCAAGAGGGATTAAGGATTAAGGGATTGGAACATGGGCATAGGAAGCAAAAAAAAAAAAAAAAATGTGGGTAAGTCTCTCAAAAAAGTTTACTGGAGTAGATGCCATTTCCTGTATTCTGGTGCCTTTTAATTAAACAAAATTTATAGCCTAAAATGGTTACCACACTTTTATAGCCTAAAATGGTTACCACATACCTGGCAGGGTTTCCCAAAAATTAACACAGCAACAAAAGTCTGATAAGTTGTTTTGAACAAAAAATCCTTTCTCCATCAAGAAGTTAATCCACAGCGACATGCAGCAGAATGTTGCTATGTGTGACACAGACACAAACACTAGATGACGCAGTAGTACCGTGCTGCAGTCTCTAGACTCTTAACTGTGTGATTACAAAGTATATTACAATGGCATCGAACGCAACTCAGCCAATTATAATCAAGAACTGGAAGTGTCAGTTTTTATACCATGTGTTTTGATACTTTTGTCTGGCTGTAGCATGAGAAAAAATGTAGCACAATGCTGCCATCAAGGCAACATCTTTTTCAGAGACGTCCCTGCTTATTTCAGCAAGACAAAGCCAAGATTCATTCAGCATGTTTTACAACAGTGTGGCTTCATAGTAAAATAGTTCAGGTACTAGACTGGCCTGCCGGCAGTCCAGACCTGTCACCTATTGAAAATATGTGGTGCATTATGAAACAAAAAATACGACAACAGAGACCCCAAACTGTTGAGTACTTAAGGTAATTTATCCAACAAGAATAAGAAAGAAAATTTAACTTCAACAATTAGTGTCCTCAGTTCCAAAACACTTACTTAGTGTTGCTAGAAGAAAAGGTGAGACCCACCTGAGCAGCAGATGTGTTAAGATGCTTTGTTTACCTTGCTGTGTTGTGGGAGTGCAGCAGGCGCGAGTAGTGAAAACACGGAATTGAGTTTAATTTATATGGACTCAGAATGAGCCAAGTGGAATGGATTTGAGGAAGAAGCAGCATGGAAGTCAAGGCTAAAATGTGGAATGTTTAATTTATTAGGGAATTCCTCAAGTGGAATGGATTTGACTGACGGCGCTTTGTAAAGTGCACAGGCATATGTGCTAAATTAGAGATGGTAAAAGTGAGTGGGTCCAATATTATTGGTCTTAAAAAGTGGGTGGGAAAAGTGAGTGGGTCCAATATAATTGGTCTTAAAAATACAATGGTTCAGACACCCATTGATTGGAAAGCCACTGCTCCCCCATGTTTTCAGAGATGGCTTGCTGAGATGGTCTCTGCCTTAAACCTTGAAAAAATAAAGTTTAATGAAGTAAAGTCTCATAATAATTTTCCCAAGGTCTGGGGTCCCTTCCTCCAGGGGTGCATTCTCTCCCCACTGCTCTTCTCACTGTACACAAATGACTGCACTTCAAAAGATCCCTCTGTTAAGCTCTTGAAGTTTGCAGATGACACCACAGTCATCGGCCTCATCCACAACAGTGACGAGTCTGCATAAAGACAGGAGGTTGAACAGCTGGCTGTCTGGCGTAGTCACAACAACCTGGAGCTGAAAACGCTCAAAACTGTAGAAGATGATAGTGGACTTCAAGAGAAACCCCCCAGCACTCCCCCCACTCAGCATAATGAACAGCACTGTGGAAGCAGTGGACTCACAGGACTTGAAGTAGGACAATCACATTGACTCCATTGTGCAAAAGGCCCAGCAGAGGTTGTACTTCTTTCACCAGCTGAGGAAGTTCAACCTGCCACAGGAGCTGCTGACACAGTTCTACTCAGCCGTCATTGAGTCTGTTCTATGCACTTCTATTACTGTCCATTTTGGTTCAGCTACCGAAACGGACATCAGGAGACCAGGAGTCTGGACTGCTGAGATGATTATTGGTGCTGCCCACCCTCCAGGACCTGTACTCTTCCAGATTGAGGAAGAGGGCAGGTAAAATCACCACAGACTCCACTCACCCTGGCCAAAACCTGTTCAATTCAGATCATTGGGCACTAGAACATCTAGGCACAGGAACAGTTTCTTCCCACAGGCCATTTCCCTCTTGAACTGTTAAATGCCTTTCAAGGCATATGCCTATAAGTGCAGTACCCCACTGCTTATTGCAGTATCTTTGCAAACTCAGCTAATATTTATTCATATTATTCATAATACTGCAAATATTAGACAGTGCTGCATGGTCGCAAAAGGTTTTCATTTGTATGCATGTAGCATCTGGACCAATCAGACACAAACAAATTATTCATTATATTTGTGAATAATCCAGCAAACTCACTCTCCCAACAAAGATCTGTGAACCATCCCCTAAAACTGCAACTAACTCCCAAATGCAGCTAACACCAGGTCTCTGGTTACAGGACACATGAGGACTGATAAGACTACATGACCAAAAGGAATTTGCAGAGAGTTTTGACTCTCACTTAATTCTTGTTGAAAATAGCAAATGAACCCTTTTAACCCTTATATATTCTATATATAACCACTTGAGAAATGTATCAACATGTATTCGATTTTACTATGTGATCATTCCTTTATAGTGTTTAGGCTATGTATTAATCCTTGAATGCATGTGTTAGTATTACTTGATTAATCAAGATTGCATATATATCATTCTTGATATCTACAAATTTGTATTTTAATGAACTACATGATCATGTATATTATATGTTGATACCTATGCAGCATATTAGTATTTTAAGAATCTTGAAGGTTCCTCTCTTAAACACCCAATCAAATTACATATGTAAATACCTGCTAGAGGACAAAGGATCCTAAAGTTTCCCTCCAAAGGAACAACTTCTTATTGGCTCACACACCTCCAGAGGGTGTGACATCTTCAAACTTTAAAAGATCACTGAGCACAAGATCATGCAGGTTTTCTGCTTTTTGAGAAATTCTGATGTGAAGATGATGCAGAACTAGAAGTCTTCTAAGGACCCTTAAGTTTGTGCCAGGCTTTGGCCTTGTCTTTCCATTCACCAAGGTCCTCTGGACTCCAACTGGTTCTCTCTCATCAAGACAGCATCAGCAAAGATCAACTGGAGCCTCAACAAATTGCATCAGGATAGTTTAATTAAAATAGGTGAGACATGCAAGTATCAAACTTAGTCTCATTAACTATTCTTTTAAGAAAGTATTATAACAGACTGATGGTTTGCTCAAGGCTGTTGATCTGCTGAATTTCAAACAATGCTATAACTTCTTGCTTTCCTGTATTCTGCTTCATCTCTCTTTCCCTTGGTAAACTGTATGCATGTATGTGTGTGTATGTTAGAGTAGTTCTAGTGTTTAGTCTAGTTAATAAAGTCTTGTTCATGTCACACGTAAAGTTGTCAGTGTTTAATGCTCATATACTGTCCCTAATCATGCAGATTTTGACTGCATACTCTGAGTAGTACTGTACAGTAAGGAAGTTATTTCCATACCCCAGAAATTAACATTTCTTAAAATTAATAATTATGTAGCAAATTAGCTCAAAAGGGAAATATGAATAATTAATCATAACTCGTTATAATTAATTATAAATATTTGGATCAGTTAATCGAATTAACTTCATGTAGCTGAATTAGTATTACAATCAATTAACCTGTTCGGCCAGCGAATACTCAGTATTGATTGTCTATCAACTACCCAGAAAGGATATTTTCTGTGGCCACAGAAAAATAATGTTTTCTTAGCATGTAGCTGTGATCATAATCGTTAAAATTGACATTGGTTTATAAGCTGATCAGAATCAACTCAGAAGCATGTGCACAATGGTTTTATTTAACTAAATCACGAACACATAACTAATCTAACAGACACAGATATACAAATCATGCATACATAGGAAATGAGAAAGTGGGAGTGAATGAAACCGTAGCATAACAGATGAATGGAGCTATGGAAAGAGTCATTTAACCAGCTGGAAGAACCATCCATTTCTCACTATAAAGCACCTTTGTTAACAAAGGGGTTCACAACTTAATACTGAATCGCTTTTCAGTGTTCAAATGTACGATACTTGCAAATGCCTTAGCTGTTAAAGAGCTCAGGAGAAATTCTTGATGATTTGGTCTGAGGGTGTTGAAATTGTAATCAATAACTTCTGCGTTGAATGAAGAAATGAAGACGAACTTGCTTTGTTAATGTGACTCTGTGGTCGAGAAGGTTGCACATGGCTTGAAGTGAATGAGGCCTGCCAGCCTGGCTGCACCAGTTCGGGGGCCAGGTGAGGTCTCGAGTGAACAGCAATCAGAAGCAGCAGCAATCAAGGAGGAAACTTTGTGTTGGCTTTTAAGTTCCACAGAGGGTCATACCTTTGTGTTTTGGCTTGACCAATGAGAAAGGTGCAATTCTCAAGTGGGAAAGTTCCTTTGTTTGAAAGTGAACACATTTGCATGAGAGGAGTAAGCTGGCAGTTTGTGTCCATTTATACTCTGATAAATATAACAAACATACAATGCATTCTATGAGATGGTGATGTCCACCAAAGTGCAAGTCATTAAATGACGAGTGTTTTGATATGCAACACCACATAGATGGGCTATACTATCTAGTATTTCTATCATCAGGCATGCATAACACTATACAATATACAAAAGCACAATATACAAACAGTAAAAATACACAAAATGTACTGGGGAAATGCATGTTCATTCATTGAAGCAAATTTGTCAATGAATTGGTGGAAAGGATTCCATTTCTATGGGCTGCATGTCTGATTCTTGTGGCCTGTACTTTTCCCAAGCGTCTTTGAAATGTATGAGGGGAGCAAATGGTGATAGTTCTCAGTGGGGAACTCAGACATCACAGAGTCTGCATGGGTCAGGGGTTGTGAAGATTTGTAACTTTTACAATTGTGTGTTTGATCGATCCAGTCGTTACAATTAATATCGCTAACAATTAATTGCTGGACGAACAGGTTAGTTGATTCTGGTATTAATTCTACTACATCAACTTAATTCTATTAACTGTTCCAAATATTCATAATTAATTATAACAAGTTATGATTTATTATTAATATTTCCCTTGAGCTAATTTGCTACATGTGTTTTCAAGCTTTGCCAATTTAAGCATTCAAGTGAAGGAGGTGTGAAAGACAGCTGGTGTGCACTGTGTGAGAAGTTTCATTTGCACAAACAGAAATCTGTGCGTCTCAGACAGCATGCAAATAATAAAATGTATTTTCTTTCCCGTCTCCTTGCGCTTGAACGGACAAATTCACAGATTTATCTCAAAATTCTCACCTTGGCGAGTATCCTAGTAAATATAGTCGGTTATGGCTTGAAAGACAACACATGTGTATCAGTATATTAGATCCGCGCATTAGTCTTAAAGTGACAGCAGCCTAATATTCCTGCTGTGTTTTTAATGTTAATCAAACTACAAAAGACAAAGAAATCATTCACTGCTCTTTACTAAATAACATTTTTGTAACTTTTGTAAATAAAATATGGGTTAACCTTAATTTGTACAGTGAATATTGTATGCAGTGTTGTTTTACATTTGATTATTTTATTGTTAATTTCTGTACCTAAAAAACTACTTAGACCTACCTTAAAAACCTTAAAAGCACTGATTATTTGTATCTTTGTTCTATTGTATTTATTTGTGCTTTTGCTTGTAGTTTGATTAGTTTGATTTTTTATTAATGACTGTTTTCTTGTCTTTTCTTATCTTTGAAATGTATATTAGTTGAATAGTAGGTTTAGCTATAGTACCGAAATTGGAATGAGAATTGTTAATTGTCACTGGTATCTAAAATTTTGGTGTCATAACCTTATTTATTACAATACAAGGATACATGGGTCAAAAACAACAAAAACAATAACTATTTTATTCATTTATTTTATTTTATTCCTTTTTTTTTGTGGTGGGGCCAGTGAAAATTGAATCATTGAATTCATTAAATTGAAAATGGAGAATCGAATCGAATTGAGATCTTGTGAATCGGAATTGAATTGAATTGGGACATCTGTATTGAACCCAGCCCTAATGTTAATTTAGGTTACACTTTATTTTAAGATGTCATTGTACAGAGTAATTAAGGAGTAATATTAATTAACAACATGTACTTGTACAATAGGTTTAGGAGTGTAGGGTTTAGATAAGGGTTAGTTGCTTGTAAATGTGCATAATTTACTGTTTTTACTATAGTAAGTATATATAACATGTAACACTAAAATAAAATGTTACCCTAATTTATTACCTAAAATGAATACGGTTTCACGTCTGTGTTTTTTCTGCGATCTTGCGTATGAACTATTTGAAATGTTGAACCCTAGATAAATTATCATTCAGATAGCATTAGGGTTAAGATAGTGGAATTTAAAATAACTGATGGTATAATTGTAATGTCACAGCTTCAAGACCGTCAGCACTTTGTGGAGAATGATGACATGTACAGCCTACAGGACCTGATTGACACCTCTAGTGGGCGTCTCAGCTGTTCCCTCACTGAAATTCACACAACTTTTGCCAAACATATTAAACTGGACTGTGAGGTAAGTTTGTGGGTGACGCTTTAAACATAGAAGCAAAGACAATGAAGAAAAAAATGTTGGTCCATTTATAATATTACTCAAGGTTTCTTGAAAGTGAGCAACCTCTGAAGTGAAATCAGTTCTGCTGTGTCACTGTGCCAGCATCTCTGTCTTAACTCTCTCATTTTTATACCATCAGAAATGCCAGGCCAAAGGCTTCATGTGTGAATTGTGCAAAGAGGGTGACATTCTCTTTCCATTCGACAGCCACACCTCCCTCTGTCACGACTGTTTTGCTGTTTTCCACAGGTTTGCTTTTGAACACATCAAATACATTTCCAATTACCACATTCCATATGCACTATTATAGGGCCTGGAAAGGTACAGGTTTGGTTCAGTAAGTTTTGTTGTGACCACATCATATTAACTTAAGGGAACATGATTATATATCTTGGCCACAATATATTATTTTGGGATCTTAAAAGGTTAATTTAAGGATTAATTTTGTATGAAGTATGATGAGAGAACAAAATCCTTTTCTCATGGCCATGAGTTTAATAAGTAAAACAGACCTGTATGACTACAGCAATGTGTGATAATCAGAAAGAAGATTATTGAAGTAATTTTGTTTTTTATTTATTTATACTTGTGCTGCTGAATGAAACTGCACATTTCTGAATGCAGCATAAAATCAAGCTTAGGTATTTAGAAGTGCTTGTGTTCATGTACCTATTCATTCCTTCTAAGTTTAGGTTTTGTTTTTGCTTGTGATTTTGCTCTCTTACCCAGGGATTGCTACTATGATAACTCGACCACATGTCCACGCTGTGCGAGAATGCTGGAACGCAAAAATGAGGAGTCTCTGAACCCATAGATCAGCCTGACGGATGGATGCCTCACAAACACTGTGAAATCTTCAGAGCCAGAACTCTGGCATGTGGGTTTTGTCTCATCTTCTCTGTAATTTATTTCTTCCTGAGCTTTGGACCATGCCCCTGTCAGCTTCTGTATTGTCATAGATTTGGTGTGATCAGCATAGCAGGAAAACCTGATGGCTTTTAAAACCAGTTTCCCTATTTTTTTTCTATAAATATGACATTTTTTGTTACTGTTAAATGTCTTCAGTCCAAACAGAAATCATCCATGTCACACTTTAACAATGGCATGTTCTAGATCAGTTTGATCTAAAGATTCCTACACATAATTCTGGGTAGCATGCTTGTTTAAGGGATCAGGCAAAAATACTACAAGGCAACACTATGTTTTACTTTATAGTTATATTCCCATAATATACTGTGGCTTAAAAATGTTGTAGATAATATTCTAAAGGTTATATTGTGCTCCCATTTTATAAGATCAACATGGTCATGTTTTAATCTATTCATGTATCTGAGTAGAACCACTACTTCAGTTATATCCAAAATGTCATTAGATGTTTTTGTACGGTTTATGTTCAACAGTCATTACTGGTTTAAGAATTTTACAATTAACTGGTGTTCATCTGCTATTAAATGGCAGAATGCTATTTAATTGTCTCTGTAATACTAACTGTGCAAGAGAGCCTATGACGTGTTATGAAGTCCAATATCTAAGATCTCTTTACACAAAGCATGAATAAAAATAAAAATAAAGGAACACTGGCCCATGTTTGGTTGATCTCCAGCTTTGCTTCTAGCATTAATCAAATAGGGTAAGATATGGGGCAAAGATGACCCTTTATTGTAGAATAAAGACTATGATAATCCCTCTCAGTCATTTTATATATATATAAAATGTGTTTGTGTTTATATGTGTATATATATATATATATATATATATATATATATACAAACCCGATTCCAAAAAGGTTGGGACACTGTACAAATTGTGAATAAAAAAGGAATGCAATAATTTACAAATCTCATGAACTTATATTTTATTCACAATATAATATAGATAACATATCAAATGTTGAAAGTGAGACATTTTGAAATGTCATGCCAAATATTGGCTCATTTTGGATTTCATGAGAGCTACACATTCCAAAAAAGTTGGGACAGGTAGCAATAAGAGGCTGGAAAAGTTAAATGTACATATAAGGAACAGCTGGAGGACCAATTTGCAACTTATTAGGTCAATTGGCAACATGATTGGGTATAAAAAGAGCGGCGAAAAATAGTGGAGCAATATCAGAAAGGAGTTTCTCCGAGAAAAATTGCAAAGAGTTTGAAGTTATCATCTTCTACAGTGCATAATATCATCCAAAGACTCAGAGAATCTGGAACAATTTCTGTGCGTAAGGGTCAAGGCCGGAAAACCATACTGGATGCCCGTGATCTTCGGGCCCTGTTGAGCTAAATCTCAGGAATGGGTCTCAAAGAACTACACTTCCCAGAGTGCACCAGCAGCAGCAAACTGGCTGCTTATCACCGGATCAGTCATTGTCACTGATTGAGAGCACCTGTTAAGACATGGAGGTTCTCATTCATTCAGAAAAAGAAACTT
The DNA here is from genome assembly GCF_019924925.1 of Ctenopharyngodon idella. Taxonomy (NCBI): domain Eukaryota; kingdom Metazoa; phylum Chordata; class Actinopteri; order Cypriniformes; family Xenocyprididae; genus Ctenopharyngodon; species Ctenopharyngodon idella. The sequence goes on along the minus strand of NC_067237.1, from coordinate 35,377,818 downwards.
CAGAGAGAAGATGCTCCAAGTTCACTCATAGGTTCAGTCCAAAGACGCCAATGGTCGGTGAAATGTTTTATTTTATTTCATGGTGATTGAAATGCTGCTTAATATTTCAAGTATGTTTAACTGCTGTGTAGATTGGTTAAGAAACATATTGTAGCATTGACTTCATTGATTTTGTGTTAAATGAGTTTGTGCTAAAATAATTGAATAATGAAAAAAATTAAATGTATAAGATAAAAAAGGATAGTACAAGTTAAAAATGTTAAAATTCTGTTAAATGTTAAAACTTCACTAAAACATTTGAAAATGTTTAATTAAAAAAATCTCTGTCTTTAAAGGTTTACAACCTAATTTACTGAATCAACTGACAAAGCCAAAAAGAAAATTAAAAGTGATTGGGTTGGAAATTTGAGTTGTCCTTGTGTCCTTTGGAAGTTGAACAAGAGGAGGACTTGACAGTTGTAAACCACGCGGAGCGGCCTGGCCCTGAGGATAAATGGCTTCAGATCCAGAAATAAACTGTTGACGCAGAGGAAGTTAAGATGGCGGAAGATGTCCTGGGGAAGTCGGTCCAGCAGCTCAAAAAGGAGAGGACCACTGCAAAAAGCAACTTCACCAGACAAGCCAACTTCATTTCAAGAGGAGCAAGCAGCATGCTTCAAGTGGAGTTAAGGGAGGAATTCACTAAGCTTTCAAACTGTTTCAGAAAGATGCTCGATGCCAATGATGACTACAGGATTGGACTGGAGGCTGACATCAAGACTGAGGATAAGGAAGCAGGTCTTGACGAACAGCAAGAGGCCGACATTGATAGATCTGTAAAAGAAGGCGAAACAAAGTTGGCAGAGATAAGGGACATTGTTCAAACAAACCTGTGGTCGAGGTATGGAAGAAGTGAACTTCTTGTGGCAATCCTGGAAGCAGAAAAAGCCAATGATAAAGCGACTGATGTACCTGTGGAAAGTGCCAATTTGGAGGGCTATGAAGTGCACCTCACCCTCTTGGAAAAGAGAATAAAAGAGGCCATCTCAGTAATGTCAACATGGGAGAGATGGATCCCTGTGGAATTAAAGGATGAATTAGATGGAAGAGTCAAAGACGTAAGAGCATCCTACTACAGGCTTGAATTAAGGAGAGCTGAATTTGCCACTGCACGGACGATCAATGAGCAAGACACAGGAGTAAAACTACTACCCCAACCGGCAGCATCCACACCAATAGTGAGAATTAAGCCAACCACTCTACCTATCTTCAATGGAAGCAAGAGAGAATATCACAGATGGAGGAAAGACTGGGAAAGCCTGCAAAAGCAGGGAGAACCATCTGGATCATCTGAAGTTAAGAAAATTTAACTCTTGGAGAGTGTGGATGACAAAATCTCAAAAGACCTCAGACTTTCAACATACACCACTGCTAATGACATGTTCAGAGTCCTGGAGAACAGATATGGCAACAAGTCAACCATCACAGTGGAAATCCTTGAAGAGCTGGAGAAGATGCCACATGTGAAGGGGAACCAGCCAAGAAAGGTCATTGACCTCATACAGTCAGTGGAGAAGGCCCTAGCAGATCTCACAGAGTTAGGAAACTCTGGAGCCATAAAGAACCCACTGGTAATTAAATCCATTGAAAGCAAGTTGCCTGACTTTATAAAAAGAGACTGGTTGATGTTCATGGTTGAACCCAGAAACAATGTCACATCAGATAACCACTTTGACATGCTCTTGAAGTTCCTTAAAAGTCAAGAAGAAATACTAGAAAGACTCGAACAGCTCGGAACTGTGGAGAAGATAGAGAAACCAGATCGTTTAGACAAGAAGTATGACCGAAAGATTGCCTCAACAAAAACTACACAGAAAGAAGAGCTTGATGAGGTATGTGGTGTCTGTGGTGATAGTGGGCACAACAACAAAATCTTCTTCTGTAGAAAGTTCAAAAGACTTAAGCTACCTGAAAAGAAAGCTGTATTAAGAAAGCTGGGAGCATGCAGAAAATGTCTCGTATGCCATGATGGAGATGGATACTGCAGAGACACTTTCCTATGCAGAAATAAAGATTGTAAAAGGGAAGGTGGTGCCCCAGACCACCATTTTTTCCTCTGCCCAAAAGGAGAAGTCAAAAGAGGGGAAGAGAGAAAGAGTGGAAAAGACAGCAAATGTGAAAGCAAACTAACGGAGGAACAAGAGGAGTTCTTGTCTGAACTTTCCCCAGAAATGGGAGATCGATGCAGAAAGGCTTTCACCAACACCAACAAAACTGCAGTGACACTCGATGCTTCAGGCCAGTCTGAGCTACTGCGGAGAAATGGGCTCTCTGAACTTCCTGTCATCATGATGTTGATGCAAGTCACTGCAAACGCAGGGCAGAAGATTGGGACTTTAATTGACCTTGCTTCAGACACAAACTACATTACCCATAAGGCTGCTGAAAGACTGAGGTTAAAAAATGAGAAGATAACTTTAGTTGTGCATGGGGTTGGTGGAATGACCATGGAGGTGAACACACAAAGGTATCTCCTCAAGGTCAGAGTCAAGACTCCTAAAGGAACAGAGAGGGCTCATGAAATGGTCTGACTTAAAGAATTGGAAAGACCAGAAAAGGTTGAACTTCTTATTAGCCACCGAGAGGGAAGACTCGCTCCCCAAAGGGTAAAAATCATCAGAGACCTTGTCTTGTGGGAGGGTCCATTGGGGAAGACAGTGGGTGGAGCACATCCCGACTTGTTTGAAGAAGTGGAGGTTGCAGCATATGAGTCCAAAACACACTTTGCTCGCTCCATGAGGACAGCAGCTGTCAAATATCAAGAAATCACAAGTCCAACAACTGACACAACCCAGCTACAGCAGGAGGATGTGGCTCAGGCCAAATTTACAGCTGCTAGTAACCGTGAGTTCCTTGAGTGGTGGCACTGGGACAGCATCGGAGCTGCGTGTGAGCCAAGATGTGGAGGATGCCGATGTGGAAACTGTCCACCAGGAGGAAAAGAAATGACCCTGGCAGAGGAGAGGGAGCTGGAGGTCATTAACGGAGGCCTCACCTACAAGAAGGGGGATGATCACACACCAGCTCCACATTGGGATGCAAAGTATCCTTGGACGGTAGATCCAGCCTCTCTCCCAAACAACAAAGGTGCAGTCCAGGCTTGTTTCTTAAGGATGGAAAAGCAACTAAGCAGAGAGCCAGATTGGAAAGTCGCATATGGTATCCAGATCCATGAAATGGTCGAACAAGGCGCAGCCATAAAACTCACCAACAAAATCATGGACAAGTGGAAAGGACCAGTGTGGTACGTAAGCCACCTGGTGGCGCCAAACCCTCATTCGGTGACAACACCAGTTCGTATTGTATGGAATAGTAGCCAGAAATACAAAGGCGTGAGTATGAATGATCTTCTTCTGAAGGGACCAGACGTTCTCAACCCTATCAGAGCTGTCCTGCTGAGGTTCAGAGAAGGGATGCATGCATCTCTAGGAGACATCAAAAAGATGTACAACTCTGTATGGCTGGAGGAGCGTGAGATGCATCTTCACAGGTTCCTCTGGAGGGACAGCCCAGATGAAGAGATAAGTGAATATGCAATTACCAGAGTCAACATTGGGGACAGACCTGCTGGTTGCATTGCTCAGTTGGCTATGAGGGAAACAGCACGGCTGCCCAACTTTATTCACTTGGAGGATGAGCGCAGAGTCATTGAAGAAGACAGTTATGTGGATGACCTCTTAACCTCCCAAAATGACCTAGATAGACTTGAAAAAATCACAGCAAATGTTGAAGAGATTTTGAAAGCTGGAGGTTTCTTTCTCAAGCCATGGGTCCGGTCAGGGCAAAGTGGGAGGCAAGGAATGGAGGCGGAGGTTCTAACAAAGAAACAAGGTAAAACCACCTTAATTCTTCCAAATCAAATGAGGGACGAAGACAACAAAGCCTTGGGCATCGGCTACCAAGTGGATGAAGACAAGCTCTACATGTTAACCTCAGTTAACTTTTCCAAAAGAAAGAAGAAGATGAGAGTTGGAAAAGATCTTCTCAAGGAGGAGGTAAGAACTGAGACACCTAATCCACTGACTAGGAGAGCTCTCTTAAGCCAAGTAGCTGGACTGTACGGCCCAATTGGTTTAGTTACACCTGCCAAACAGAAGGGAGCAATTCTTGTTAGAAAAGCATTTCAAGAGGGAGGGGGTGGGAAACTAACCCAAGAAACCTGGGACCAACCTCTCTCAGAAAGGCTCAGAGAAGAAGCCATACAGCTTTTTGAAGAATATGTGCAGCTTGGACAGGTGAAATTCCACAGGAGTCTCACACCAGCTAGCTGGGTAGGGAAACCTTGGGGCATCACATTTTCTGATGGAAGTGACAAAACCTTTGGAGCTGTGATGTATTTAAGATGGGAGACAAGTCAAGGCACTGAAGTTCGATTAGTTGAATCAAAAGCCAAGCTGACACCCCTGGATCAGAAGGGAGAAGCTGTAAAAGCTGAGATCTGTGGTGCTGTCTTCGCAGCTAGAATCAGGAAGTATGTGGAAAAGCATGCTCGAATGAAGATCGAGAGATGGTTCCATCTACTTGACAGTCAAACGGTCTTGGGAGCCATTCAAAGAGTCAGTTATGGGTACAAAACCTTCTTTGCAAATAGAGTGGGTGAAATCCAGAAGGCTGGACCAGTGCAAGACTGGTGGTGGATTCGTGGAGATCTGAATATAGCTGACATCATAACAAGAGGGGGCGCTCCTGAAGATTTGAAGGAGAATTCCACATGGCAAAATGGACCAGAGTTCCTGAAGTGGCCAGTGGAGGAGTGGCCTATAAAATCAGCTGGAGAGGTTGCAGCTCATGCCAGGGAGAGTGTAAACAAGCTCCAGAGGAAGGCATTCTCAGGTGCATCAACAAGAGCTCAAGCAAGAAAGGGTCAGCAGGAAGAAGAACTACAAGTTACTAAGGAAAGTCCAAAGAGTGAAACTCAAGAGGAGAAAACTGTGGTAAACCCAACACTTCCTTTAAGAAGGAAGCCCACTGGCTGGGTTAAAGATCTTGTGGAAGTAAGAAGATTCAGTAGCCTGTCCAAACTGGTGAGAGTCATTGCCTGGGTTTGTCTAGCTGCCAAGCAGTGGCTGAAGAGAAAGTGCCGGGTCCCTAAACAGTCAAAGTGGGAGGTAACATCACCCAAGCAAGCTGTGCTGACTGTCAAAGAACATGAAGATGCACTCAAAGACCTCTTCCTCGCAGCTCAAGAGGGTACAACTTTTTCAGACACAACTCTAAACAGACTGGTAGTATACAAAGATGTGAAGTCTGGACTGCTAGTTTGTGGAGGCAGAATTCAGACGTTCAACGAAGATAAAACAGCAGTGCCAGTTTTACCATTTGAAGCATGGGTGTCTACATTGCTGGCACAAGAATCCCACAAAGTAAACCATGAGGGAGTGGCAGGAACTCTTCTCCGGATGAGGAAGAAAGCCTGGGTAATAAAAGGCCGTAGACTTGCCAAAAAAATGGTTGATAGCTGTGTGATTTGCAGGAAAAACAAGGCAAAACAGTGTCGACAAATCATGGCTGACCTGCCTCTAGAGCGAACAGCCCCAGCTGCACCTTTTGAATTTACCACCATGGACCTGTTCGGCCCTTATGAAGTGAAAGATGAGGTCAAGAAGAGAACTAGACTCAGAGTATGGGGAATAGTCTTCTGCTGCATGGCTTCCCGAGCCATACACACTGAAGTGGTAAGTGATATGTCATCTGAAGGATTCCTGCTAGCCTATCAAAGGGTCACTTCACTGAGAGGACACCCCAGGAAACTCTGGTCAGACCCTGGCACTAACTTTGTGGGAGCCAAACCTGCTCTAGAGAAGCTTCACAAATTCCTTGACCAACTAAACAAATCTGAACTTGAAGACACAGCTGCCAAGCATGGTAGAGAATGGTCGTGGAAGATCCACCCTGCAGACTCTCCCCATAGGAATGGAGCAGCAGAGGCAGCTGTCAAAGTAGTGAAGCGGGCGTTGAGCAACCTTGGTGGAGATGGTGTTTTCACATGGGGAGAATTCCAAACCTTTCTCTTCATGGTAGCCAACCTTGCAAATGAGAGACCCATCGATGCAAGAACTCAAAGCAGAGAAGACTGTGTAGAGTATATCACCCCAAATTCTCTGCTTTTAGGACGTGCCAATCCAAAGGGAGACCCTGGAGATTTCCAGTTCAATGGCTACCCTTACAAAAGACTTAAACATATTCAAGCAGAGGTAAGCAATTTCTGGAAGAAGTGGAGCCAATTGGCTGGACCTAATCTATTCATAAGAAACAAATGGCACACCAAAGAGCGAAATGTTGCGGTTGGAGATGTGGTCTGGTTGGCTGACCAAAATGCCCTGAGAGGACAGTACAAGCTGGCTAGAGTGGTCAGTGTCAATGCTGACAGCAAAGGCATCGTAAGAGATGTGCTTGTGAAGACTTTTCCCAGCTATCCTGTTCACATCACAAAGGCAAACGGCAAAGAAGGGCCCACAAGAGCAAATAGTGAAAGAACCAAGAGGCTTCAAACCAAAATCCCAGCCACAATTCTTCATAGAGATGTCAGACGCCTTGTCATTCTACTTCCCACTGAAGAACAAGCAAAGGACCAAGGGCTTGTGTGACCTCTCTAGATTTGGAAAAACCAGGAGCTCAAGTGGGAGGTGTTGAGCTAAATCTCAGGAATGGGTCTCAAAGAACTACACTTCCCAGAGTGCACCAGCAGCAGCAAACTGGCTGCTTATCACCGGATCAGTCATTGTCACTGATTGAGAGCACCTGTTAAGACATGGAGGTTCTCATTCATTCAGAAAAAGAAACTTCAGAGAGAAGATGCTCCAAGTTCACTCATAGGTTCAGTCCAAAGACGCCAATGGTCGGTGAAATGTTTTATTTTATTTCATGGTGATTGAAATGCTGCTTAATATTTCAAGTATGTTTAACTGCTGTGTAGATTGGTTAAGAAACATATTGTAGCATTGACTTCACTGATTTTGTGTTAAATGAGTTTGTGCTAAAATAATTGAATAATTAAAAAAAATAAATGTATAAGATAAAAAAGGATAGTACAAGTTAAAAATGTTAAAATTCTGTTAAATGTTAAAACTTCACTAAAACATTTGAAAATGTTTAATTAAAATGTTTAGTTAAAATGGTAACTTTTGTTTCTCTGTCTTTAAAGGTTTACAACCTAATTTACTGAATCAACTGACAAAGCCAAAAAGAAAATTAAAAGTGATTGAGTTGGAAATTTGAGTTGTCCTTGTGTCCTTTGGAAGTTGAACAAGAGGAGGACTTGACAGGCCCTTAGACGGCACTGCATCACATACAGGAATGCTACTGTAATGGAAATCACAACATGGGCTCAGGAATACTTCCAGAAAACATTGTCGGTGAATACAATCCACCGTGCCATTCGCCGTTGCCGGCTAAAACTCTATAGGTCAAAAAAGAAGCCATAATCTAAACATGATCCAGAAGCGCAGGCGTTTTCTCTGGGCCAAGGCTCATTTGAAATGGACTGTGGCAAAGTGGAAAACTGTTCTGTGGTCAGACGAATCAAAATTTGAAGTTCTTTTTGGAAAACTGGGACGCCATGTCATCCGGACTAAAGAGGACAAGGACAACCCAAGTTGTTATCAGCGCTCAGTTCAGAAGCCTGCATCTCTGATGGTATGGGGTTGCATGAGTGCGTGTGACATGGGCAGCTTACACATCTGGAAAGGCACCATCAATGCTGAAAGGTATATCCAAGTTCTAGAACAACATATGCTCCCATCCAGACGTCGTCTCTTTCAGGGAAGACCTTGCATTTTCCAACATGACAATGCCAGACCACATACTGCATCAATTACAACATCATGGCTGCGTAGAAGAAGGATCCGGGTACTGAAATGGTACAGATCTTTCACCCATAGAAAACATTTGGCGCATCATAAAGAGGAAGATGCGACAAAAGAAGACCTAAGACGGTTGAGCAACTAGAAGCCTGTATTAGACAAGAATGGGACAACATTCCTATTCCTAAACTTGAGCAACTTGTCTCCTCAGTCCCCAGACGTTTGCAGACTGTTATAAAAAGAAGAGGGGATGCCACACAGTGGTAAACATGGCCTGGTCCCAACTTTTTTGAGATGTGTTGATGCCATGAAATTTAAAATCAACTTATTTTTCCCTTAAAATGATACATTTTCTCAGTTTAAACATTTGATATGTCATCTATGTTGTATTCTGAATAAAATATTGAAATTTGAAACTTCCACATCATTGCATTCCTTTTTTATTCACAATTTGTACAGTGTCCCAACTTTTTTGGAATCGGGTTTGTATATATATATATACACACACACACGCACACTCATATGTATGTGTATATATATATATATATTTATGTGTATGTATAGTAACGGGCCGGCCCACATTTTACAGTGGCCCTACCAGGAAAACTTAAGATGGTTGGTAGGTAGGTAGGTAGCTTGCCCATTTTTCTTGCTTCCAAACTGATAGTTGAGTTCACTTGCTACTCACCCCTTAACAGGTGCCACTGTATATAATATATACAGTGTTATTATGTACAGCAATATAATCAATGTTATTCACTTCACCTGTCAGTGGTTTTAATGTTGTGGCTGATCAGTGCATATATATATATATATATATAAAGGCCTGCCCAATCGGCCCAACGGCCCAACCTTTCCCACAGGACGGGGAAGGTTTCTTTGCACATTCGGTCTTTTCAGTGTGGCAAAGTAGTTTAATTCCAATTAAATTATTATCTGACTCCATTTTATTATGACCTCGAATTTAGGTTAGAATGCCAATTGATTATTGACTATTTATATGAGAATTCATCTAGACATTTGATTATTCTGTTTAACTCTTTAATCTTATTGTACTCGTTCATTCGGTTCTCAGAGTCGCACAGGGTCCTCGCACCAGCTGTTATGCGGGCCCATGATCACAAACTCGCCAGTCTGATCAATAACCAGAGGTTATGGCTAAAGCAATTTAAGCTGCCCATGCTTGCTATTGTTAAAAGGTACCCATGTAGCCCCATACAATCGCCTATATAACAACTTAGTTAAAGCTCCGACAATAATCAGGGGTTATGACCAGTACAAGTAGTAGTCAGGTAATGTCGCCCCTCGATAGTAATTTATCTGGCCCCATATAGTTAATAATAGTCAAGTCAAGTCACCTTTATTTATATAGCACTTTTTACAATGCAGATTGTGTCAAATCAGCTTTACAGTGATAACTGGTATATAATTTTGGCTGCACAGCAGCTCTTAAAGAAAATGCTGTCAATGTAGGCAGATGCAAAGCACTGTTGAATATCAAATGTCAAATGTCAAGTGTCCCCAACTAAGCAAGCCAAAGGCCAAAGGCGACAGCGGCAAGGAACCCAAACTCCAACAGGTGACATCAGGTGGCAAACAGGTGGCAAATGGGTGTTAAAATGGAGAAAAAACCTTGGGAGAAACCAGGCTTAGTTGGGGGCCAGTTCTCCTCTGGCAAACAGTGCTTTGTTACGATTCAGGTAGCTATCATAAGCCCGATAGGATCGCAACATTCAAAGTATTTATTCCAGTTCAATCCAGTTGAGGATCGTATTCATCACGCCGGTATGGACAGTTTGTTGAGGAACTGTGCCACTGGCTGTCGTGTCGATGAGGCCTTCACAATGGATGATCTAGTTGACTCAATCTCTGCTGATACTTCAGGGCTGCGTTGTGGTCGTGTCAAGGCGTAGGTCCTCAATCTCACCTGGATACGGCCTGGATCCGGTTGACTACGGTAAACCTCGGGATAAACAGAAAGACTAATATTAGCGTAGATGCCATTCTTCTTCTGATGTAATGAGTACATCTGGTGTTATAGGAAGTGTTCCCGGTTCCGGCTGACCTAATTTATGCAGCCTAATAATCCTTTAACGGATTTGAAAAAATAAATTGATAATGTGTTATGTGTATGCCAGGTTAAAGAGATGCGTTTTTAGTGACTGACAGAGTGTGTCTGCTTCCCGAACAATGCTAGGAAGATTGTTCCAGAGTTTAGGTGCCAAATCGGAGAAGGATCTACCGCTTGCAGTTGATTTTGATATTCTAGGTATTATCAGCTGGCCTGAATTCTGAGATCGCAATAGACGTGAAGGACTATAATGCATTAAGAGCTCGCTCAGGTACTGGGGAGCTAAACCATTTAGTGCTTTGTAAGTAATTAGCAAGATTTTAAAATCTATACGATGTTTAACAGGAAGCCAATGCAGTGTTGACAGAACTGGGCTAATATGGTCATACTTCCTAGTTCTAGTAAGAACTCTAGCTGCTGCATTTTGTACGAGCTGTAGTTTGTTTAACAGGCGAGCGGAACAACCACCCAGTAGAGCGTTACAGTAATCTAGCCTTGAGGTCATGAACGCATGAACTAACTGTTCTGCATTTGTCATTGAGAGCATATGTCGTAGTTTAGATATATTTTTAAGATGGAAGAATGCGGTTTTACAGATGCTAGAAACATGGCCTTCAAATGAAAGTTTGGTATCAAAGAGCACACCCAGGTTCCTAACTGACGACGAAGACTTAACAGAGCAGCCATCAAGTGTTAGACAGTATTCTAAGTTATTACGTGAAGAAGTTTTTGCTCCAAAAATTAGAATCTGTTTTTTCTGAATTTAGTAGTAGGAAATTACTGGTCATCCAATTTCTTATATCAGCTATGCATTCCGTTAATTTTGTGAATTGGTAAGTTTCATCAGGGCGCGAAGAAATATAGAGCTGAGTATCATCAGCATAACAGTGAAAACTAACGCCATGCTTCCTAATGATATCTCCCAAGGGTAGCCTTGTGGTACTCCATATTGAACTTGTGATCGATATGACATCTCTTCGTTTACTACTACAAACTGACAACGGTCAGATAAGTATGATTTGAACCATGACAGTGCAATTCCAATAATGCCAACATAATTTTCGAGTCTATTTAAAAGAATATTGTGATCAATAGTGTCAAATGCAGCACTAAGATCCAGTAACACTAATAGAGAGATACAACCACGATCTGATGAAAAGAGCAAATCATTAGTAACTCTAATGAGAGCAGTCTCAGTACTATGGTACGGTCTAAATCCTGACTGGAAATCCTCACAGATACTATTTCTTTCTAAAAAGGAACATAGTTGTGATGATACTACCTTTTCCAGTATTTTTGACAGAAAAGTGAGATTTGAGATCAGCCTGTAATGGACTAATTCTCTAGGATCAAGTTGTGTTTTTTTAATAAGAGGTTTAATAACAGCCAGCTTAAAAGTTTTCGGCACGTATCCTAGTGATAAAGATGAATTAACAATATTAAGAAGAGGATCTATGACCTCTGGAAGCATCTCTTTCAATAGCTTAGTCGGTATAGGGTCTAACATACATGTTGTTGATTTTGATGATTTAACAAGTTTAGACCATTCTTCCTCTCCTAAAGCAGTAAATGAATTGAATTTTTCCTCTGGGACACTACAATGCACTGTCTGACGCGATACTGTAGTAGACGGTTGCATGGTTATAATTTTCTCTTTGTCAATCTTGCAAGTAAAGAAGTTCATAAAGTCATTACTGCTGTGCTCTTTGGAAACATCAGAAGTTGAAGCTTTATTTCTTGTTAATTTAGCCACTGTATCAAATAAATACCTAGGGTTGTGCTTATTTTCTTCTAAAAGTTTTGAAAAATAGGCAGATCTAGCAGTTTTTAAGGCCATTCTGTACTCAATCATTCTCTCTCTCTACGAAATGCGAAAAACTTCTAGTTTTGTTTTCTTATAGCTGCGCTCCATTTTTCTGGCTGCTCCCTTTAGGGCCTGAGTGTGCTCATTGTACCATGGCATTGGATTAATTTCCTTAATCTTTTTTAAACGCAAAGGAGCAACTGAGTCTAATGTGCTGGAAAAGACAGAGGCAATAGTTTCTGTTGCAACATCGATGTCTTCTAAGCTATCTGGTATGCTAAGGCGATGAAACTGATCAGGAAGATTATTTATAAAGCGATCTTTAGTGGTAGAAGTGATGGTTCTACCATATTTATGGCAGGGAGGCAGTTTAGCAGCCTTGACTAAATGTAGTATACACGAGACTAGATAATGATCTGAGATGTCGTCGCTCTGCTGCAGAATTTCAACGGCATCAATATCGATTCCATGTGACAATATTAGATCTAACGTATGATTACGACAATGAGTGGGTCCTGACACGTGTTGTCTAACTCCAATAGAATTTAGAATGTCTGTAAATGCCAATCCTAATGCGTCTTTTTCATTATCTACATGGATATTAAAATCACCAACAACAAGGACTTTATCTGCAGCTAGTACTAACTCCGATAGAAAATCAGCAAATTCTTTGATAAAGTCTGTATGGTGTCCTGGTGGCCTGTATACAGTAGCCAGCACAAATGTCAACTTACATAATGTTACATAAAGTACCATCACTTCAAAGGAATTATATTTGAAAGACTTTCGACTAATACTGTAAATATTACTATAAATTACAGCAACACCTCCTCCTTTGCCTTTCTGATGAGGATTGTGTCGATAATAATAACCTGGAGGGCTAGACTCATTTAAAGTAATGTAATCGTCTGATTTTAGCCAAGTTTCTGTCAAACACAGCAAATCCAGATTATTGTCTGTGATAATATCATTTACAATAAGTGCTTTTGAAGAAAGGGATCTAATTAACAACCCAAGCTTTATCATTTGTTTATCAGTATTATCTCTATTTTTTATTTGTTGAACATCAATTAAATTTTTACCATTAAATGGGTTTGGAAGTTTTTTGTTTTTACTAATTCGGGGTACAGACACAGTCTCTATGTGATAATATCTAGGTGTAAGAGTTTCTATATGTTGGGAATTATCTGACTTCTGTAACGTGAGGCAGCTAGCAGACGGTCGGTTTAGCCAGTATGTCTGCTTCCTGACCTGGACCCCAGTTTGTCATGTTTCAGCTCTAAGACTATGTGCCATATTACTAGAGAGAAGAGCAGCACCATCCCAGGAGGGATGAATACCATCTCTTTTCAACAGGTCAGGTCTCCCCCAAAAACTTTTCCAATTGTCTATGAAACCTATATTATTCTGCAGACACCACTTAGACAGCCAGCCATTGAGTGATGATAAACTGCTAACTATCTCATCACTCCAACAAACAGGAAGGGGACCAGAGCAGATTACTTTTCCTGACATTGTACTTGCGAGTTCACACACCTCTTTAATGTTAATTTTAGTGATCTCCGACTGGCGAAGTCGAACATCATTAGTGCCGACGTGAATAATGATTTTAGAGTATTTACGATTAGCATTAGCCAGCACTTTGTGACTATGGTGGCTGGTGTCTCTATTTTCACGTTCCGTGTAATAGAAATGCCAATAGAGACACCAGCCACCATAGTCACATGTTTGCCGGGATCCAGAGCACCTGACATCAAAGCAAATTTAAAAGTGCTGGCTAATGCTAATCGTAAATACTCTAAAATCAATATTCACGTCGGCACTAATGATGTTCGACTTCGCCAGTCGGAGATCACTAAAATTAACATTAAAGAGGTGTGTGAACTCGCAAGTACAATGTCAGGAAAAGTAATCCACTTTCAACAGGATTCTCAGTGGGTGTATCACTGAGTGGGGAGAACCTGTTTGATGTTCTTATTGGAACGGAAGAGTGGTGTTTTCCGTGGCTAGGCCGCCTCATCGTTACCCAAGTGCCCTGCTGCGCGGGCTCTACAGCCGGAACCGAACAATGTACAGAGTTCACTAAGCTAGTCGCATCCAAAACAGTATCTGAACCCCTTACATTCTTACTATCCTCAATTAAAGTTTGGATGCGTGTCTCTAATTCTGAGATTTTCTCTGTCAGCCTAACTATTTCCCTACATTTATGACATGTAAATCCCTCGTCGCTGACAGAGAAAGCTATAATGAACATGTGGCAAACAGAACACGATATAACACTAGGAGAGGATGACATGACTCACCGTGTTTGTAGACTGATCCAACTTACCACAGCTGTTTGATGAACGCGTTGAAAAGAAAATGAGCGCGTGAGAGACTGATGACAAGTTAACAAGCTAGTGAGATGCAAACGCGGTATATAGTTAATAATATAACTATATAACAACTTAAAGCAGAGGCAATGACCAGAGGTTATGACCAGTACACCTTTGTCTAGCCCCATATAGTGAATGCGATTGCATAACAACTTAGTTAAAGTCAAGCAGTTAGTCAGAAATCTAGAATCTCGCCAGATGTGCCCCATGCTCCATACAATCCGAGATCTAGTATGTACTTAATCCTGGTCGTTTGCGGTAACAACAGATACATCGTAATCTACTGAAGTCAATAATTTCAAAGTAAGTCAAAATGAAGCCAAATGTAACAATTTATTAGTCAGGTAAATGTATCATGCCAATTACATAATCAATTTAAAGATGATCAATACAAAACATCAAACGCTCAGAAAAAGAGTAAAAAGATGCATACCTGACATTAGAAAAATAATGTCCTGGACACAGCAATGTGGGCTGATCTGATTACAGAATCGCCCTGAGCCTCCTGCAACATCTCTAATACTCAGACCAAGACAGAAACTTTTTTCAAATGGAAACATGAGTTCACAATGGGAATTTGCATTAATCAGGGTCCTAGACTGAGTAGTTTACACCTTTTGGGGACAGAAGGCCATTTGCATGAAAGACCCTGTGAAGGTGGACACCTAGTACAGAGAGCAAAATATCTCTAAAATCTTAAAACCGTTATTACCTTCTGGTTTACTTCTGTGGGAATGAGACCTTTGTACCAGTAGCACTGAGACATTTCAAATGATACCAAACATGTATAGTGTTGTATGATAACTGTTCACATTAAACCATATAGATTTTGGGTGAATATCAGGTCATCTCTGCATAGAGAGAAAAGATGGGGGAAGAGGGGGTGAAGGAAAGGAAATGTAGAGTAAGGCAATGCTGAGGTGTGATCGACTCAGTGTGATTGCATCTCGGATGGGGATGCTAATTTTGAAAGAGAGAGTTCAAATGTTAATTTCCTTTGTTTTCTCAAAGAGTAGCCCTCTCTTGGTCCAGACAGTCCAGCATCAATCTTACAATACAGTATATGACAACAGGATGCAGTGCTCTGGGCAATGTTCTGTGTCCTGGCATTCATGTGGATGTTGCTTTGACATGTACCACTTACCTAAACACCTTGACAAAGGCTTTTTGCCAAAATGTTGGTGAAATAAAATATTTGCAAGTGAGTGTGCGGTTATATCTCCATTATACAGATCTGTTAGCTTTGACCTGCACCTCAGATGGTGTGCATTTGCATTTAAAGTGTTTTATTAAGCAACCACATACACCCCAATATTGTTTCCTGATGGCAGTGGTCTCTTTCAGCAGGATAATGCACCCTGCCACACTGCAATGTTCAGTACAATGACATAAACACGGAAGCTCTGCCACGTAAATAGTGTAACAGAATGACAGGGTAGAGACAAATTTGTTGAATACATTAATTTTTTGTTTTTGTTTTTGCACACAAAAAGTATTCTTGTCACTTCATAAAATTAAGGTTGAACCACTGTAGTCACATGGACTATTTTAACAATGTCTTTAATACCTTTCTGGACGTCAAAATTTGCAATGACATTGCTGCCTATGTGTGGATCAGATACCCTCAAATTTCATCAAAAATATCTTAATTTGTGTTCTGGAGATAAACAAAGGTCTTAAGGGGTTTGGGATGACATGAGGATGAGTACTTAATGACAGAAATTTCATTTTTGAGTGAACTAACCTTTTAATTTAACCAACTGTGATAGTTTCATCAAACGGTAAATCAATATGCAGTACATAAATAAAAGTAAACTGAACACTACTTACCATTAATGTGACTTCTGGTGCTGCAGTGCTTTGTAGTCAGTTCACATTTTAAGTAACGAAATTCAATTATAAAATGTAAAAACCACAGATCCAGATCACTTCACAAATGCAAATTCTTCCTGCCATTATGACTGTAAAGAATAATGGCAAGAAGACTTATTTCACCTTTGTTAAAGAACTGAAAACAAATAGTGGCTATGTTGACTAACTGATTTATGAATAAGACCGGGAAATTACCACTCGATTTCACATTTTAGTTTGTTGCGCCACATCATGATTGGATGGTGTATTATAAATGGCAAACAGGAATTGATGAATTATATATTTTTAAATATGTAATATGCACATTTTTTTAATTGAATCAGTACAAGGACAGTCACTGAGAGAGCCATACAGTAAATGGCCCGCAAACCTGTAACAACAGGAATTTTTGGACTTTTGAGCGATTCATTACCACTTTGTTCACACTGTCATAATTCAAATTCATTTTGTTTTTACCAGAATATTTCTGTTGTTGATTGTTGAGAGGGGCATTTTTGATTCATTTTGTAAAAGGGCAGATACTTGACCCACATTCTTACGCATTTAGTGAGATCAGCGGTCTGGTGATGTCCGAATAGTTGGGTACAAACCTCCTATAATAACCTTCACCTATAATTAACCTATCTTACCTCCTTTTTGGTCTTGGATATCTGGCAGGATGCAATCATTGCTAATTTGTGGATGCACCTCCTTATGACTCAAGTGAAGGCCTAGAAGTTGTTCTGCAAATTCAATCTGCAACCTGGCTACCTCGGCGAGCTGGCAGGGTGTGAGGTGATCTCCAGCAGGGATCTGAGACTGAGGATTGACTCTTGGATTAGCTTCTGGTCCGAGATCATCCTCTCCTCTCCGCTCCGCTCACTGTTGTCAGCTCTAACCTCATAATCGATATCCCCAATCTGTTTGACCTCAAACGGTCCTTGCCACTTGGCAAGTAATTTCAAGTTAGAAGTAGGGAGCATTACAAGCACCTTATCTCCCAGTGTAAATACATATACATAAATGCCAGGAGATTAACCCTTGTATTATGTTCAATTTCTGGGTACGATTTTGTTGGAGAGGGTCAAATTAACCCGTAGTGGATTTAATACAATTCCCAAAAAAATCACACTATATGAAAAACATCAAAGAATCAGGTACAAACAGTAAAATAATATCATATTTTAATATCAATACATTTCACACATTACAAAATAAATATCAGAACTTATGATTTATAAAAATGTTTTAACCACTGTTATTTAAAACTGTAACCAGTTTGCCATTACATTTTTATAACAATAATATCTTCTAGTCTAAACCTAAAGTAATCTTGACAAATATTATTTGAAAGCTTTCAGACTCTAGTTTTCATATTTGGCGACTGATTTTCGATAGCGATACATAGTGATAGATTCTACATTTGTGATGCATCGCTGAACAATAACGCACACCCGGATTCTTTATGCTTGTCTTTTGTTTATTAGAGATTGAATTCAAAACAAATATTAGCATACTGCACAAACTACTTCTGAATATGATGTCTGCTTTATAAATATTATTAAAAAAAATATTGAAACATATGGTTTAGATCACTCAAACCATAAGAAAAGTACTAAAGAAATCGTTAAAATAGTCCACGTGACTGCAGTGGTTCAACCTTAATTTTATGAAGTGACGAGAATACTTTTTGTGCGCAAAAACAAAACAAAAATAACGACTTTACTCAACAATATCCTCTCTTCTGTGTCATTTTCTTATGCTGTTTACGTTCAGCGCTTCCAGGTTCTACGTCAGAACAATGACTCAGTATTGGCCGACACTGTTCACGTGAGCAGCACAACGCATGCATGTGATGGTGACGCAGGAGTCGGCCAATAATGAGTTGGCGTTCGGACGTAAACACGGAAGTGCTGAACTTTGTTCACTCCATCAACTGCGTACGAGACTGACAGGGTAGAGAACAAATTGTTGAACAAAGTCGTTATTTTTGTTTTTTTTTGTGCATAAAAAGTATTCTAGTCGCTTCATAACATTAAGGTTTAACCACTGTAGTCACATGGAATATTTTAACGATGTCTCCAGTACCTTTCTGGACTTTAAAAGTGGTGGTTAAATTGCTGTCTATGGACGAGTCAGATAGCCTACCTCTCGGATTTCATCAAGGTCTTACGGGTGTGGAACGACATGAGGGTGAGTTAATTAATGACAATTTTCATTTTTGGGTGAACTAAGCCTTTAACATCCCCCTACTGTATTGAGGAGAAAAGTAGTAGCACGTTGATCTGCCAGTCGTGGGTCTTTCATGTGGAGAACTCTGCTCATATTTTTACATAATGATTTATTTAAAGATTAATGGCCAAACAGAGCTTTATAAATGTTAACATTGTTGTTGCAGATGAAATATGACATAGATAAATATTTTTATCAGGTAAAAACTGTTGATGTGAAGGAAATTTTTTATTAATCATAACTAAACTAACATTTCCTTTTCTTGCAGGATTAACATTTATCCCCATTTGTCCCCAAAACTTTGGTCAAAGTTAGTGTGTTGAAATGTGACGGTTACGGAAAGACCGCACGTTTACCATAGACTTGAGTTGTAAATGCATTCTCTCTCTCTCTCTCTCTCTCTCACACACACACACACACACACACACACACACAGAGACTGCTTGCTGATACACGAGTTCATTATGATTATCAATCAAATGAGTGAATGAAATACGTAGTTCCGCTAAGGTTGGGAATGTACCATTTATTAATTGAGCGTTCAGGGACAACGTGGCCGAGTTGTTACTGTTATTTCCTGTTCAAATTAATGTAAGTGTAAATGATTTTGTAGCATAAGAGTAGATTTATTTATTCGGAACTGTGACAACCTGTTTCTTCAAGACTCTATATATTTATGGGAAATGTGTAAAGTGTTGTATGTGAGTTTGTCCCTCCCCATGGGTTAATGGTGCTGGCCGCCATTATAAATGTGCATGTCTGTTTAATGAAGTTTATATGAAGGTAAAATGATGCCATAAAGAATCGCATGCGCAAAGTAATATTTGTGGAAGTGTACACAAGATTGTAAGCGTAAATTAAATTTCCATGCGCAAGAGAAGATTTGTAAAGGTGTAATTCGCATTTCAAGCTTAAGAAAAAATTATTTGCAGCACTTTACTGTTATTCGTAAGTGCATTTCGTGAATTGTGAAACTGCAGCTTTATGCTAAAGCAAAATAAATATGATCTGTATTCTGACTTCCATTTTTCCGCGCCTACACTTTTGGCACGTTTTTTTTTTTCGGAGAAATTCGGCCAAAAGCATTGCAAGCCTGTGAACAGTGATTTCCCAGCAAACACAAAACGTTTTTACAACTTTTCACAACGTTGGATTTTGGTTGCAATAGGTAATGTTGTAGTACAACGTTTTGAAAACGTTTTAAAAACGTTTTTTTTTTTTTTAAATAAAAAAAATAATGTAACCAAAATAACACGAAAAACGTTGTGAAAATACCAAGCTGGTATGTTTTCTTTCAGTAGTCAAAAAAACGTTAATATCACGTCTGTCTACTACGAAAACGAAACTATACCAAATTGCAACTTTTGGGAGACGTTTTATTCAGGTGTTAAAATAACGTGATTGGAATACGACGTTTAAAAAACGTCATGACGGTACCAAAATACAACTATGTCAAAACAAAGACTATAGGCCAAAACGCGTACATTGTTTTTTTTTTTTTTTTTTTCCCAATACCCTATAGCCTACTTTTATTTCTGCACCACGTTTATCATTTTTGGTATATATAAAACATATGTTTTCTTTAGTCAAAAAGAAAAGAAAAAAAAGAAAATGTAAGTATTCTAAAGCTATTATATTATATTATATTATATTATATTATATTATATTATGCCCATATTATATTACTATAGCCTGATATAAACTGACTTCAAACATTGTTTTACAATCTCAATACAGCTTTCATATTCTCATTCCACAGTTTGATAGTAGTCCAACATAGGTCTACTATAGGCCTACAATACGTTATCAAGTTTCAGGACCTTTTTCTGGTAATTGACTCCATCAGTATGTAATGTTTTAACTTTACATGCATATGTAAACACTAGCTGCTTTAACTTTTGACGTTTTAATCGGCGTGGGCGTTTAACATTCGAGTCGCGTGAACGATCGGATTGGAGTCACCATGGAAACGGGACGGCAACTCAACCAACTGACAAGTGACAAGCAGGAGCATGGTCTGTCACTGTTATTTTCACTGCTTTCAGGTAAGTTTATATGGAAGCCCGTTTCCACCACTAAAAAAAAAAAAAAGTAATTGCGACTTTTTATCTCAGAATTCTGACTTTTTATCTCGCAATTGCGAGTTTATATCTCACAATAAAGTCAGAATGCTGAGATATAAAGTCGCAATTGCGTGATATAAAGTCAGAATTCTGAGATATAAAGTCGCAATTGCGTGATATAAAGTCAGAATTCTGACTTTTTTTCTCGCAATTCTGACTTTTTTTCTCGCAATTGCGAGTTATAAAGTCAGAATTCTGAGATATAAAGTCGCAATTGCGTGATATAAAGTCAGAATTCTGACTTTTTTTCTCGCAATTGCGAGCAAAAAAAGTCAGAATTGCGAGTTTTTATCTCAGAATTCTGACTTTTTTTTTTTTTTTTTTTTTTTCTCGCAATTGCGAATATATCTTTTGACTCACTCGCGGGCACCATAGGTCATCGGAAACCAAGATGTGAGAGCTGCAGCACATGCCAGTAGCCTTTCTATTTTCTTCATCAGCGTTTCTTGAGGATAAGGTATGAAGAAAGTTTCTATTTTAGCCTGATAATCTTGTTCGGGTTGAATGTGTTAAAATGCTTTTGGCAAGTATACGATTTAACAAGTGTTCTGGGCTTATTATTTCATGTAACCTGATCTTACATCGTATAAGTGGCTTTATATGTATTGAGTGATACTATATATCGTATCCTGAGGTTTAATATTGTACCCAAACCGAGTGAGGTTTGCATCAAGACAAGAGATTCTTTATTAAAATTGTTTTTGATGATTTTTTTTCAGGCTTATATACTCGGGTCTAGGCCTAATAGGCCTACTAGCCTGTGTTTGCGCTTGTTAATTTCCATTAAACGGGTTTTCGCAGGATGGACGAGTTAATCTCATTTTTGAGGGAGAGAAACATCCCAACTACAACGATAAAAAGGTTAGAGGAGGATAAGGTAAGATTTAAAAAACTGTTAAACCCACTGCATAAAAAAAAAAAAAAAAAAAAAAAAAAATGGTTCACCCAAAATTAAAATGATCATTTTTTAATATTATTAACATTGAGTGGCATGGCATCTGGTGCACAGAATTCATTGGCACATGCTGCTAGGTACATCTAGTTTTCATTTGCATGTGCTAACTAGTGGATAGTTGTCATGTGCCACTGACATTGTTGCAGTGCATGTTGCTATATGTTGTAGCACCTCCAATCTCGAGTGACACATGCCACTCTCTGCGGAGCATTATGTAGTTGGTGTAACATACGCACTTAATGGCAGAAAAATATTTACTAATATGTTGCTTTCAAACACATGGTTTATTATATACCAGTTAATTTGTGCAACCATTAGGCTTCTCCATATGTTTAATATAAGTTTTTTTTTTTTTTTTTTTTTTGCTTGTCTTAGGCATGTTGGTATTTTAAAAAAAGTTTTAAGCCAGTTATTTATATCTTTTGTTGTAGTGTGTCAGTTAGAAATCAGTTTACATATGCACACATTCCCTTTGCCATTAATTGTAATAATCCAGTAAGATTTCTGACAACAGCTGGTGCTCCACTGGTGCTCTCGCCTTCATCAAGTCCATCTGGGATTACATGAAAACCGTAACTTTGGTAGAAGTTAAAGTCAATGTTTAGAATATTACCTGAGTAAAAGTTGTAAAGAATGAAAGTGTTTTTTTAAAATATTGAATAAGTATGAAAAGTACCTTTTCTATTTTAAAGTGAATTTAAAATAGAAAAGGAGCAAATAAATATAAAAAAAATTGCTCTATACACAGTTTGAGCAGCAAGATTGTGTACATAAGAAAACATTTTTTGCAAATATGGAATCTGAATCTGAATAGGCATTTAGATTCTTTAGTTACACACTTGACTGTTTTAATGAGTGAACTGAATCATTAATTCAAAAGGATTCATTCACCAAAGGGAAACACCATCCAGTGCCATTTAGAACTATTTTTGTGGCCAAAATATAGCAAAATGTGCAATATTGTGAAAAAAAAAAAAAAAGAAGTTAATTCTAACTTCATTAAACTTGTATATTACAATCTAACTTTCAAACGCCAAACCACTGATTCATCAAACCTGCTTTCCTGCAGTCTGTTCATCCAACTAGTAAGTAATGAATGTGATTTAGAGAAATGTTTTGTAAATGTGTAGTACATTTTATTAAGGAAATGTAGTGAAGTAGAAGTGAAAGTTGACAGAAATATAAAAACTCAAGTGAAGCACAGAATCTCCCAAAACATACTAAAGGACTGTAACGAAATATTATTTGTTACAACACACAGAAACAGAAATAAACTGAGACAGACTAAATCCAGAAGAACTGTGGCAATGTCTCCAGGACACTGGAGAAAGCTGAAAGAAAGCTTCCTGCAAAGCTACAGAAATGTGAATTTTTAGGCACTTGTGTAAAATTACAGTAATGTGAGGATGCTTTTGTGACAAAACATCTTTTGTCCAAGGTACACCAGTGCAATTTTACAGGAAGCTTTGCATGCAAGTTTCTTCAAGTGTCAAGCATTTTATTTTTTTCTGTTACTTGATGTAATCTTAGATGGATGATGGTGAGATCAGTTCTCTGTGTGGAGCACTAACTGTTGTCAGACTCCTTGTGCATACATAAATCTCACTGGATTATTACGATTAATGGCAAAAGGAATGTTCAGAAATGTGTTTCCTGATGTAAATAAATGTAAATATGTTTCCTGATATTTACCGACATTATCAGATTTCCAGTGTAAACAGATCCAAAAGTAGCCCAATCATGTTTTCAGGGGGAGGGGGGATTACCACGGTAAAGAGAATGTATCAGTGAGGGGGTCACTTCAACCTGCAGACTTGAAAAACAACCTACATCAACAGTGTAAAAGTAGCCCAATTCTTGGGAACACTGAAGATGTCATGCAGCTCATAGTCATATGGAAGTAAACAAGGAGGACATTAAAGTAAGCGATTATGATTTTTGATTATTTATAGTGAAAAACAAAGACAAAGATATGCCAAATGCTTTTTGAAACTTATGTTATGAGCCCTAATGTTTTGCTTGATGTGTTCTGACAGATACCTGTCTTGATAGCATTGGTTATGTAAAATCATTGAAGTGGCTCCCATGAACATTGAGTCGTGATGAATGTTGATCTGGAGTGATGTACAAGTCAAATTCTGATATGACTGTTCAGAATAGGGGGGTATTTTTGTTCCGTATTTCCAAATAAATAGATTATGATCTACAAATAAATGTAAAGAGAGAAAAAAATGGTATGCACAAGTAAATGGAAAGAGATCCACAAATAGATATTTTAGGAGTTTAACAAAAGTTAATAGAAATCACAAATAAATAAAATGAGATTTGCTAATCAAAAAAAACCTATTCACGAATGTTTTTATATCATAAGCACAACTCTGCCTGCATTAATTTGTGAATCTCCACCTGTACATTTGTGAATTGCTTTCTGCATATTTGTGGATCGCTGCACGCATTTGTGGATCTCTTTCTGCGCATTTGTGGATTTTGAAACAATACTCTAGCCAATCAGATAATGGTCACATTACGATAACCAGTCGCAGCACATTCTCGCTACAACCAATCGCATTTTGCTTTACGGTCATGGGCGGTCTCATCCTGCATTGGTTTTAATATGATGTATGGTATTAAACATTGGTAAAGAAAAAGATATTTAAAATTTAGATTTCGTTAGACCATTAGACTGTGTGTCAAGCCAAGCCAAACTACTCTATTTTATGCACTATTTGAAAATGCCAGAGAAACTGTGCTCTCTGTTATTGGGAGCAACGCTATATCGTATACAGACGCATTATTGAAGTGTCATGTTATTCTGGCTAGAACAGTAAGCATCAATTATTAAATTAACTGGACTCAACCTTGTGATAAACAAAATAGATCGCGAAAATAGATTATCACACAACAGCCAACAGCATTTCCATTTATCAGTCAAACATTTTAATGACCGATATGAGCAGCATGCTAGCTGTAAAACATTAGTGTCTTAAGTAATATTTTAAACATTAATGAAAATTCAGTTCCTGGAGGGCCACAGCCCTGCAAAGTTTAGTTCCAGCCCTAATTAAATGCACCTGATTCAGCTAATCAAGTCCTCCTAATCGAAGGCTACAGGCATGTTTATTGGAGCAGGGTTGGAACTAAACTATGCAGGGTCTGCGGCCCTCCAGGAACTGAGTTTGACACTGAGTTTGTTGTAATCGTTATCATTGTTTGTAGAGAAGATGGTCTACGTGGGTTCTTTTTAAACTTGACAGGTTGTTGAATTCCAAATAGATTATGCATTTCATTTCATTTTCCAGCAGTCAAACACTTGAAATGATTACACAAATATTTCAAATGAATCCGACTTAATCATTTTTGATTGTAAAAGGTAGCTACAGCAACCAAAATAAATACAAACGTGTATTTTTCAGCATTACAACATTTTTATTTGCATCCACTCACAAAAACCATATACACGCTGTAGTTATGAGTCTTATACTGACACATCACTGATGGTCATTCGGGTTCATATTTGGTATTATGGTATTGTGCAAGTGTGGAATACTGTATTTCAGAAGTAGAATAGGTTATCTGTTCTGCCAGTGTCGCACCGCACTCATTGTGGACAAGTTGCATTTACATGACCCTATTAATGTAAACCATTTATTTATAACGATTATAATGTCTACTATTTGCTGCATAGCACCGGGCTGCTCGCATCAGCTAGAGAATTCATGTTAACCTGATTTACTGATCCTGTTGGCAATATAAAGAAGCATTATACTCCAAAAAATCTTTTGTGTTGTGGACAACGTCCGAATAATGGCCAAAACTTTACTGATGAGTTTCATGAAGTTTTATTGTACATCAGCAACCATGAAATGTCAATTTTTAACTCCACAAAATCAGCATAAGGGCTTATGCCTTTTTGAGAGGTGCTTGATAAACCTGTAAATGTTTCCATAAGAGAACTTAATTTGCACGCACTACTGTTCATTATTGTCATGAATCGGTATAATTTGCCGATTCATTACTTAACCACACACATGGTACTTCAGCTCATTTCCAACTAAGCGCCCCTCTTTTGAATCTCTTTGAAATTAATCTGTTCCTGCCTGGTTGTAAAGCAAAACGTAATTGGCTGTAGCAAACGTGCTGCGATTGGTCAGTGTAATGTAACCATTATATGATTGGCAAGAGTAGTCAGTGGGTGGAGAAAGTGATTCACAAGTGTACAGGTGGTGATTCACAAATTAATGCCAGGAAGAGTTGTGCTTATGATATAACACATTTGTGAAATGTTTTTTATTAGCAAATCTCGTTTTATTTATTTGTGAATTCTGTTAATTTTTGTGAAACTCCTAACATATATTTGTGGATCTCGTTCTATGTATTTGTGCATACATTTTTTTTTTTTTTTTTTTTAAATCTATTTACATTTATTTGTGGGTCATAATCTATTTATTTGGAATTATGGAATAAAAATACCCCCATATTCAGACGGCGATACATCTGACCTGCATCGGATTTAGTAATGCATATGGAAGTGGCACAATTTGTTATTGAAAAGATCAGATTCCATGTGGTTTGTGCTGTTCACCCTGTCATGAGAGAAACAGATCTGACCAAAAAATAAGCTACATTGAGACTGCAGGTAAATGTGGCCCAAATCTGTTTAATTCACTCAGGAAAAAAAAAAGGAAAAAAAAAAAACATTATTTAGTAAGTTTTGGTTTATCTTGTGCAGACCTACATTACAATTATAGGGGCAGTTACAAAAATAAAGGGTTTGCGTAACCGATACAACTGTTAATGTGGTATCTGTAGTGAACACTGATACATTTATTTCTGTGAGTTTTCTCGAATGGGCAGTTTGTGTGATCAGAAATGTACAATAGGACTAGTATTGCACAACATTCAGTGGCACGTGCCACAAACTGAATACATCTTGAAAAATATAACTGATTTGTAAATGCATTTTTTTTTTTTTTTTTTTTTTTTTTTTAAACCACTAAATTATGCTGGGTACACACTAAAAGATTTTTGAAAACTTAAAAGATTTTCAAAATATGAGAGACCACAAACATGAGGATGGACAAATCCTAGATTTAACCTTTTGCTCCTATAGTGTGTGGTGTGCCGTGATGTGAAAAACACAGCACACCGCACACGAACAGATTTTCAACCAGAGTCCTGACCGTGAACACGAGAAATCTCCCAAAATCTCTGGAGACTTCAGAATAAACGTGACGGACGATAGGCAGGAAGACAATTGTGTTGATAGTGTTTGGAATTATTTTGGTATGTTTTACAGGACACGTTGTATAAACACTCATGCTGTTGCAACAAATCGACAAGCTGATCCTCCATCTCTTCTGTCCAAGTCCATTTTTGTGCTGCCATGACTGCATTTATGCTTCTGTCTTCTGTCAGCTCGCTTTCTGATTGGATATTGTTTCTCCAAGCATGCGCGCGTTTGTCCTCGGGGTTCACCCCACACATCAGGATTTCTGATTCGCAATCAGGGCACCTCCAGTGTTCTTCTGAGTAGATTCAGTTACTCTTAACACACCTCACACCACAGGAAAATCTGATAAGATAATCTGTAGAACCATCAAGGTAATTGGGATATTACCTAGGATTGTCGGAAGGGGAGAAATCGGCCCAAAATCAGCCCGATTATCTTGGGATGTGTACCCAGCATTAAGCTATTTAGTTAAGATTTTATGTAACACGTGCTGTGTAGCTGCTCACCTCATCTGTGAGTCACTACTTGGGGGTGCCAGTGAAATCTGGATATTGCACAAAGCATAGAAGGATGTGCCAATGGTTTTCACCCTTTTGAAATACCAGGATTTAATTGCCTGACAGAATAAAATTAAGACTAAACTTAAGTCTTCCTCTCTCTCACTAGTGAGAATTTATACTTCTCGTTTCTAACTTTTGTTTCCTTTTTCTCAGAATTGTGAGATGTATAGAGAGGTGGTATTAACATTTAAATTACATCATGGCATCTGATGCACAGAACCCAGTGACATGTGCCGCTTATTGACACACATGCTTATTGACACATCAGGTGGCACGACCGGTAGCATTCGCATGTGTCACTGACATTGTCCACCTCTGACCGACAGATAAGGGGATAAAAAAGTAAATAACTAGGCTAATTCAATTAAACACTTCAAAGTAATTTTTTTTTTTTTCTAACAATCTGTTAGTTTGTGGCACATCTGTATTTTAGTGGCATGTGCTACTGAATATTTTGTAATACTAGTGCCTACTCTATGTTGGTTATTACACAAACTGCCCGTTCTAGAAAACACACAATATACATGTGACATGTGACCACAGATACCTCATTAACTGTCATATAATTTACAGTAAAACTTTATTTTCGCATGATGCTGGATGTAATACTTATCTGGAGATGTAGTATTTGACTTTCTGTAGCCACATTAATAGACATGCAGTTAATGGGCCTATTACCTACAAACTTGCATTGCATTGTGAAGAGGCAGTGTTAAGGTCAAGCACTCTTCTGAATGATCTTGAGACGAGGAGAAAAAAAAGATTAAAAAAAGTGTCAATTACTGGTGGTATACACCCCTGCTGGTTGTTACCACTTTATATACTGTTTCACTGTCTTCTTTTATAATTCCAGTTGACACAGCTGAACAATGTGGAAGCTTGTTTTTGCATCATGTGCCAGTGACATTGTTGCGGAACATGTCTACTGACACCTGCTATTGTCTGCGAAAGCATTTGATTGTATAACGTACACAGTGCAGAACAATATTTAATTATATTAATTAAATGTTGCATTAATTTACTTTAAAACGTAAGAGTAAATGTCACAAACCATTAAAATGACATCTACTGTTCTGAAAAGCTTTATGATAGCCGACAAATCATTCAATAGTAACTATTATTTTTTTATTTTAAGGAAAACAACAGCTCATACATCTCATCGGTTTTCTTTTTTTTTTCAATATTTTTTTTTTTTTTTTTGTAAGCAATTTCTTAAATGTAGGCCTGTGATAAGTATGAATCACCCCAGGCTTAGGCATACTGTAATTTCATGAATATCAACAATCATTTATTTAAATATTGCATAATAAGATAATTTTATTTATTTTTAGATTGATGTCAGTTTCCTCCTGCTAATGACTGATGACCAGATGAGAAGCTATTTTCCCTCGTATGGAGATAGACTGGCAGTGATGGGGTTTTGAAGGAGAAGGAGAGCCAGCTTACAGAAAGTCAAAGCTGTTTGAGCGTCTCAAATCAAAATTGACCAAAAGACAAAAAACAAATAATTCAG
Source organism: Ctenopharyngodon idella (assembly GCF_019924925.1). Lineage (NCBI taxonomy): Eukaryota > Metazoa > Chordata > Actinopteri > Cypriniformes > Xenocyprididae > Ctenopharyngodon > Ctenopharyngodon idella. Next base: position 35,349,263 of record NC_067237.1, on the reverse strand, counting down.
AAACTGAAAGCCTAAACCAAACAACTAGAACAAAAACGTCTCAGCGCACTGTGAGAAAAGTTGAAATTGGGTGGATGAACTATGGATGGACAGGGCTTTGTTCAAATGAGGGCAAAAAAAGGAGGAGGAACAAGGAAGCTGAGTGTGCCAAAAGATTGGAAAAGAAAAGAACTGATGGAGGAGGCAATTTGTTTGTTTTTCCCAAATGGAAAGAATTCTCATGGCAGCATTTCAGAATACGAGTCGGATCTAACAAACTATCAGGAAGTGTCATTAGATGAAAAAACCACAGTGGGGGAAATGTATGATCTATCAAAACTCACCATGATGAGGTTCTATCTCACAACAAAAAAGCTGGACAGGGAAGTGGAAATATCAGATTCAGACACAACGGAGGACTTGCACAATAAAAATCAGGATCAAAGACTTCCCACTTCTTCCAACAAAATGACTGACTTCTTTCAAGCTTCAGACACTGATGTAATTTTTGTGGAAAAGTGATGATGTGTCTCCCTTACGTTCTACAGAGGACCTGCAGGATTCCGATGATCTGAATGTTCCTTTTCAAAGTTCTTCACTGATCTCACCAGATGATTTGGATACAAGCGATGTAGTGACTGGACTAGATGAACAAATCTTAGATGACACTTTGCCTGTAAGCCCAGAACCCCGTTCCAAAAAAAAAAAAAAAAAATTCTTGTTGTTCATCGTGGACAGATATTTTCTGAACTCCTTGCACATTTCTGTGATGATACACTGGAACATGCACAAACTGAAGTAGAAGTTAAGTTACTCCTGCCAAATGGGCAGTTTGAGATGGGCCATGACGTCGGTGGAGTGTTCAGGGATTGCCTGTCAGAATTTTGGCAAGAATTTTATGATCAGTGCACACTTGGGAACTGTTTTAAAGTTCCCTTTCTTCGTCATGATTTTGGGAAAGAAAAGTGGGAAAGTGTTGCCCGAATAATTCTGTTTGGCTGGAAGAAAGAGAAATATCTCCCAATCAAACTTGCACCTGTCATCTTCGAGCAAGCAATACAAGGATCTGTAAAAAGTGATCTGACTGACAACTTTTTGAAGTATGTCTCGGAAAATGAGCGTGTTGTTTTAGAAGGCTGCAGAACAGACTTCTGTAGTGCAGACCAGGACAAATTGCTTGAGATCTTGGACAACTACAGTTGTCGGAGAATTTCTACTGAAGAAAACTTCACGCAAATTTTGCAAGAACTGGCACACAAGACTTTGATTCAAGAGCCTGCTTATGTTCTTGAACAGTGGACAAGCATACTTGGACCTCTGAGCAAGGACCTTGGGGAAATCGAAGATATGTATAGTGCACTACAGCCAACAGTGAGAAAAATTGTTAGATCTCTCAAATTCCCCGAAACAATGTATACACACCAGAAGGACATTTCAAAGCATTTGTCAGCTTACTTGCGGGAGTGTGATGCAAAATGACAGTCTCTGTTTCTGAGATTCTGTACCGGATCAGATTTGTTTATAGGCAAAACTATAACAGTTGATTTCACAGACCTTAAAGGGTTCGAGAGAAGACCAGTGGCACACACCTGTGGCTGTTTCCTGAGGCTTTCAGTGCACTATGACAATTACCCAGATTTCAGATCGGAAATGAATAAAGTCCTAGAAAGCAATGTCTGGGTCATGGACATCATTTAGTGGCGGAAATGATTTATGACCAGCACTCATGGTACCTGTTTTTCATGGCCTGAACATAGTAAAATTTACATACACTTACATTTATCATATGCATGCATGCATAAAGTAAAAATTACTTTAATTTGTTCACTTGATGCTGGGTATGTTTTTCTTGTTACTACTTTAATTACATTGTTTGTTATAATGTTTTAATAGGACCATCCTCATACATTTTATGTAATGTACTTTTTTTCCCCTTTCCATTTAAACGGATATACTGTATGCATAAAACATTCACTTTCATTTGTCCACTTTAATCATTGTTGCTGGTTATGTTGGACATCCATTTTATTTATTTATTTATTTTTTTTTTTTTGGGGAGATTTTTTTTTTTTTATACAGACTTTTAATTGTGAAATATCCCCATTGTTTAGGTGCAACCTACATTAAACCATACAAATCGTTCATGTTGCCTGTAGTCAAATGGCTTTGAACTGTTCTTAAATTACCTTTGTGCTTGTTACATTATTGTGAACCTGTTGTACATCCTATAGGTTAAACAGTTTTGAAATGTTAAACAGTTTTAAGAAATTTGTTCTATTGAAATAATTTTACTGTGGTTTGTTGCATTTGTCCTTGTATTTTTCTTTTTTTTTTTTTTTTGTGCATTGAAGATGGAAAAGATACCACAAGCAAATAAATAATGCACATCAAAGTTTAAAACAGTTGCTTCTCTTTTTTAATTTTTTTTTTTTTTTTTTTTTTTTTTTTTTAATTTTAACCTTTTAAAATCTATTGCATGTGTAGCTCTGTAAAGGCAAACAAAAGCTGACAGCCAATGTATCATGTAAATGTAATCCAACCATTTTGGTTACATTAATGTTACACAAGCTATAGAATTACATTTTCATTCAATTATTAAAACCTGGAATAAAGAGTGTAATTTTGCTTGGCATAATACAAACAACACCAATTTACGTATAAATTCATATAAATTTTAATCACCTGCTCTGTAATCATTTCAAAGGTTAATCAGAGGACAAACATCCATCAGTTTCAAGCCATTAATATTTTATTCCTGAGGTTCAAAACATTGTGTTGTACATCTGAAAAGCTTGCAGTGCTTAATGTGTATTTGAGTTAGACAGTAATGATATATCAACAGAAAATATGCAAAATATGTAGCTTGAAAAATTGTATACAAATAAATCTGACATTTTTCATGCAAATGTTTGCGCACACACACACACACACACACACACATATATATATATATATATATATATATATATATTTTATATATATATATATATATAGTGTGTGTGTGTGTATATGTGTGTCAATATCCAGAGTTAACTACTTGGCACAAGCTGATTGCATATGCAGCCAATAGGCTTGCTCCTTTATGTTTAAATGGCTGATTAGCATTCACTAGAGCAGTCGCAGCGTGCTTTCAGAGTTCCTCTGAAACCCTCCACCTTCCCCAGCTGGGTCAGCTCCACCTGTATAGACCTGCTACGGGGTTATTATATATGCTATCTTGCAGCAGCAGCGGTGTTGGGCTAGTTACTCAAAAAATGTAATGTATTACTTATTACTAGTTACTCCTTTCAAAAGTAATATTATTACTTATTACTTTCTGGCAACAGTAATTACTTACACTACTAGTTACATTACTTTTTCTTGAAAATTGAAAGGAAACCGCCATTAGGTGGCATAATGTCACGGACATGAGCCAGTATTTTTGTAAAGGCTTGTAAAAGCAAACTATGGGCAGTGTTTAGGGTAACTCATTACTTTTTTCAAGTAACTAGTAAAGTAATGCATAATTTTTTAATTTACAAGAAAATATCTGAGTTACTTTTTTTCATTTAAGTAACTCCAGTTACTTTATTTTCGCATTTATTGACTGACAGCTCTCCTGTCTCCATGCCGAGAGAAATCAGGACAGAGTAAGTGCAGAGGCCTTGTGTGCGTTGCGTAAACATAGTGTGTATACTATACTAGATACTATAACAGATTCAGTATGCCTCAAAATGAATAAAAACAGTGAAATGCAAACTCAGAACATGACGCAAACCTATATTGAATATGTTAAATAATACAAATATCCTATATGTATTTAATCCTGTTATAATAACCAGTGTCTTTGCTGTTTCTTCAGTTTGAAAGGTTTGTTTGAGCTGCACTGTCTACTGTACAGACATGAATTTACATTACCTTCAGCCTCGGGCTTATTCATTTTACTTTTGCCATAAAAGGGCGTTTACATTTGCCAAAAATAGAGTTTTCTATGTTAAAAATGAACAAGCAAGCCCAGCCCAGATTTAAAAAGTAGCTCAGTAACGTAATTAGTTACTTTTTTGGTAGTAACTCAATACTGTAATGCATTACTTTTAAAAGTAACATTCCCCAACACTGACAATGGGTAATGGATTTTTGAGCAATAAGCAGGATGCAAACCTCAGGTGCCTATATGGTTCAAGGTTTCAAGGCAATTGCGAGTTTATATCTCAGAATTCTGACTTTATAACTCGCAATTGTGAGATATAAACTCGCAATTGCGAGATAAAAAGTCAGAATTCTGAGATACTTTTTTTTATTTTTTATTTTATTTTTATTTTTTTTTATTTAGTGGCGGAAACGGGCTTCCATAAGTTTAGGCCCTAAAATTACACAAATAATTCATACAACTGTTCCTGACACTTTCATACATGTAATTGACAAGCTTCTGTTGAATATTTTCTTTATAGGAAAGGTTTGTTGTCTTTGGAAAAAGATCGTTAGCATCTCAACCGTTAGGCTAACTATAAGATGTAGGCTAATAATTGACTTGAGCTCTTATTTATGAAAGTTTGGGCTTTTAATCACATAGTTTTGTAAATGATTTGCTGGCAATTTGTCAATGTTAGAAATATAACTTAAAAGTATGCGGTGTACTGTTAATCGGTGACGTCACTTATATGGAGCGTGAAAATGGGGTGAAACTAATGTTATTTCAAATATTTATATAACGTTATTTTATATTTCATGGTAAATAAATATTGATTAAAATTGCACTGTGATCTTCGGAACACAAATTAAAATATTTTTGCTGAAATCCGATGGCTCAGTGAGGCCTCCATTGCCAGCAAGTTAAAGAATTAGTTCACTTTTTGAATGACAATGTCCTGATAATTTACTCACCCCCATGTCATCCAAGATGTTTGTGTCTTTCTTTCTTCATTAGAAAAGAAATTAAGGTTTTTGATGAAAACATTCCAGGATTTTTCTCCTTATAGTGGACTTCAGTGGACTCCAGATGGTTGAAGGTCAAAATTACAGTTTCAGTGCAGCTTTAAACTATACCAGACGAGGAAGGGTCTTATCTAGGGAAACGATCTGCCATTTTTGTAAAAAATACAACTCTATATGCTTTATAAACACAAATGATTGCCTTGCGAGTGTTTCCATGTTCCGTATTCTTCAAAAAGCTTGCGCTGTATATCCTACGCCTTCCCTATTCTACTTACAGGAAAAAAACGGAACTGGCGCTGCATTCGTTTCCGTAAGTAGAATAGGGAAGGCGTAGGACATACAGAGTAAGCTTTTTGAAGAATACAGAACATGGAAACACTCGCAAGGTGATCATTTGTGTTTATAAAGCATATACAGTTGTATTTTTAAAAAAAATGACCGATCGTTTTGCTAGATAAGACCCTTATTCCTCGTCTGGTATCGTTTAAAGCTGCACTGAAACTTTAATTTTGACCTTCAACTCTTTTGAAGTCCACTATAAGGAGAATAATCCTGGAATGTTTTCATCAAAAACCTTAATTTCTTTTCGACCGAAGAAAGAAAGACATGAACATCTTGGATGACATTGGGGTGAGTAAATTATCAGGAAATTCTGAAGTGAACTAATTCTTTAATTTACACTTTCAGTGCCCGAGGTACTAAAACATTTTTAAAACAGTACAGCGGGTCTACTAATATTAGTATTGAGTCTTAATATTGTAGAACGGCATGAGGGTGAGTAATGACATAATTTTCATTTTTGGGTTTACTATCTCATTAAGACAGTTCCTAGCTGCCACCTACTGGCACAACAGTGTAACCTGCAATGAAAGCGCTGAAAAATCGAGAAATGCGAACATACATTTTCTCAAAATCAGGTATTTATTGAACAATAATAGCCATTATAAACTTCTTATATATTATATAATATATACTATTTAAGTTCCGATGCCTATCTGTAATTTGTGTTGAAAAAAAATCCTTAAAATATAAGCATTAGTTTTAGTGAAAACAAGTAATAAGATTAAAATATAATTATTATAATAATCGCAATAAAATAATTTGTATCTAGTTGAAATGAAATACTTTACAATTTACAAGTGAAATGTTTTTTTGTTCTGTTATAACATCTGTGCTCTGAAATTTCTTAGAATTTGTTAATGATCCCATATTTAAATTCGCCAGTCATTGCATAATTTTCATGTGTTTTATTTATTTACATATTTATATTTTTTTCATATCATGTTACTTTTTTGTGAATAAATATGAGTGGCAAAATTTGTGTGTAGTATAAATTATTAGGCCTACATATATGATAATGTAGGCTTATACAATGGACAACAACCAGAGGTCCGTGCTACAGGAAAGGTGGTGAAATGTAAAAAACGTGCTGCTGAATATTCAGATTTACAGAAATGTTGTAAACTGACATAAATAGCTTATGACGAATTATAAAGAAATATAAAATACACCACTTAATGTATTTATCTTACAATATGTTGTTTTATTTGTTTTATATGGTTTTAGTCATTTTATTTGGAAAGAACACTGTAAAGAAAACATTTTGATGGCAGCATGTGAAGTACCAGTTTGGACGTGGTAAGTACGTTTTTAAAACGTTGCAAGGAGACATTCAGACGTGATAAAAACGTTATAAAGACGTTTCTGCAACGTTGTGAAAAAATGTATTTATAACGTGAAAAAAAACCGACATCTGTCGTATTAAATACGTCCGATTAAAACGTTATCACGACCTTTTCACAACGTGAAAAACGTTTTTTACAACGTTATTGTGTTTGCTGGGTTGCAAGCGAAAACAACAGTTTAAAGAACTGCAAAACGGATCTGTATGTGTAAAAAACAAACTGTTGCAAATGTCTTAATGACTTGTTGTGTACGTACGGCAAAATAACCCGATTTGTACAGTTCCGTCTTTCTTTTAGCTGCGCTTACAGTTTTGGCAAGATTCTCTCAATCACTGACTTTTGCAAGCGTGAGGAGGAGGGCGGGTTCTTCTTCTTGTAGCAATCAAATCAGCTTCTCACTGACTCTCGATTTACTCTATTCTGATTGGTTCAATAAACACGCCAGATGTTCTCGCTGCCGGAATGGTACTTTTAATGCACAAATACCCAAATAATAATAATAATAATTATTATTATTATTATTATTAAAATATGATCATTTATAAGCTGTGTACCATTAGGCTGACTGACTCCCATGGGTTCGTACTGAATTTCGAGCTGGTGTTAAGAAAATTTCTGTGTTCACTGTATATTTCTCCTCATCCTCTTCAACAGGCCATATGATATTAGTTTGTAATCTTGATTTATCATCTGTAATACCATCGTGTAGTCACTAGATGGCTGTACAGCCCTATAAACATACATGGCTGTGTGTTGCTGGGAACATAAGATTCCCACATAATTATTAGTTACTTGCATTTAGATATATATTTAAACATTATTAAAGACTACTTTTGTCAAAGTTTAGTTGTTTTATGTTTATTTGAAGTGTTTTTCATTAGTCAAATCTGGACACAAAGAAAACAGTTTCTGTACTACATTAGCTTGATCAGTCATATGAAAGTAATCAGAATCAATATTGATTCAGTCACACCAGAGCAATATTTCAAAATACTTTCAAAATTGTTGAGTGTTAAATACCTTGAACAGAGGCGTGGTCTGAAAACTCTGCATCAGAAATCAATCAGCAATTGACAAATTTATATTTTGTAGCTTTATTGGCATAGTAAAAAGGCAAAAAAAAAAAGGCATTGCCAAAGCATATCAAGTGTTGAGCATTGTCAGATAATAATTTAGATTACTAACTAATTAATGAATGAATTTATTTATTTATTTTAACAGTACTCTAGCCCAAATGGGGTTTGGATTATAAAGTTAGCGTCATTCTGATTATAAAGTTTACATCAGCTCAATGGTGTAAGCAGATTATATGAAATTTCAATGTAATGCCAAACCAATCCAATAACGTTAACACCAGCTCGAAATTCAGTATGAACACATGGGAGTCAGCCTAATGGTATACAGTTTATAAAGGATCATGTTTTAATTATTTTTATTATTATTTTAATGTAGCCTATTTGTGTTAAAAGTACCATTCCGGCAGCGAGAACATCTGGCGTGTTTATTGAACCAATCAGAATAGAGTAAATCGAGAGTCAGCGAGAAGCTGATTTGATTGGCTACAAGAAGAAGGACCCGCCCTCCTCCTCACGCTTGCAAAACTCAGTGAGCGAGAGAATCATGTCAAAACTGTAAGCGCAGCTAAAAGAAAGACGGAACTGTACAAATCGGGTTATTTTGCCGTACGTACACAACAAGTGCAACAGTTTGTTTTTTGCACATACAGATCCGTTTTGCAGTTCTTTAAACTGTTGTTTTCGCTTGCAAATCACTGGTCACAGGCTTGCAATGCTTTTAGCCGAATTTCGTGCCAAAAGTGTAAGCGCGGAAAAATTGAAGTCAAAAGAATCATATTTATTTTGCTTTAGCATAAAGCTGCAGTTCCACAATTCATGAATTGCACTTACGAGTAACAGTAAAATGCTGCTAAATATTTTTTTCTTACGCTTGAAATGCGATTTACACCTTTACAAATCTTCTCTTGCGCATGCGAATTTAATTTACGCTTACAATCTTGTGTACACTTCCACAAATATTACTTTGCGCATGCGATTCTTTATGGCATCATTTTACCTTTGTAAGCTTAGTCTGTTTGTTGCTGCAGTGGAGAGTGTGGCCTGAGGGTTGCAGGTATTTTGTATTTTGTTTTTTCCTTTTTTGGTACTTTTGTTGAAGTTATTTTTGAGAAGACCATATTTTCCATTATTGTTTTTTAATCTAATTTTGATGTTTCTTTTTGGATAAGATTTTTTCATTCGTTTTTTTTTTTTTTTTTTTTTTTGTCTGTCTTATTTTTCTATTAATATTATATTATTGGGTTTGGATTATTTCTGTTTTGTAAGTTTAAATAAATATTCATTTAAGCTTTAAATTTGTTGTGTAATCACTCTGCCTCTGTTGCCCAATACTGGGTTACCATTACATGAAATAACAGATGCAGATGGACAAGAGATTGCTGTCTAAATATAGAAACCTCATGACTTAAGCAACAAGCAGAAGTAACCAGGAAATCCAGATTTGCTTTTACCTAGTAACAGGGGAGGGTTTGCTAAATTACACACTTAAAGAACCAATTATATTAGAGAAAAGTTATGTAATGAATCATGTCACCTTTGCCACACACCTGTTCTATATAAACTCGTCACCTTGGAATTACTAAACTTCATCTTAAAACTATTTCAAACTAAAAACCTTTTAACTTTCTGGCTAAATTTTCAATCCAGAGATCTGTAGAGAAAAATACATTTTACCTGTACCACTTTCTGTGGAATAAAGTCCCGGTGTTCTGATTATTTGTGTTACCCTGACAGATTTTGCAACCTCCCATTTAAACAGTAGGTAGAATAATTAATCAGCGAAAAATGCTACCTATCAGATTGTGTTTCCAGCATGATATTAATGTGGTTTAAGTCTTTATTAACATCTACACCTACCCCAATCCTAAACCTACCATTGCAACAATGCAAATACAATAATTTTGTGTTATTTATCATGACAAAAATAATGTAATATTGATGAGCACAAGCGCAGAAAGCCCAGTTAGGACAATCTGATGGGTAGGATGAAATGTCAGGTCACCGGTATTACAGTAGCTGCTTCCTGTCTAAACCAAAAAATAAAAAATACAAACAAAAAAAATTGAATTGTTCCTGCAATAATGTGTTACCCACCATATTCCTACCTAAATTAACATCTGCACTGGACAAAATATTTAGCACTGCCTTTTATGCTTAATTTAAACAAGAAAATAATTATTTGTCCTAAAATATGAAATATTTGAAAGTTATGTTTTAAAGCAATTTATAAGTAAACTGTTTGTTTCTTGAAAATAATTGCTTCAATTAATGTTTTGCAAGATAGAACCTTATAATTCCGAGTGGAAAATTATTATTATTTTTTTTAATTAGAAGGTTCTATCTTAGGGCTGTGCGATTAATCATAATTGATTTTCGATTTTGGCTTCCAGCGATTATGAAAACAAGATAATTGAGGTAAAATGATTATTGTGCCGCTGCCGCATTCCGTCCAGTGTCACAGCAGTGTGCTTTCGTTCCACCCTAAAAGCCCAAATTTAACATCCAAATCAGCCAAATAAGCAAGTGTTGTAAGATGCCGTCTACTTTTTATACATTTATTAATAGTGGATTAAGTTGCAAAAAGAGACACTGTTCCCCAGGCGGCTTTCTGTATGTGCGCTCCGAATCGAAGCCAAAAGTGGGTAAGCAAATGGGCTTCGGATACGCACCTAAATGCGTACACACACACATACACACAAATTGTCAATAAGCCTTTTTGAAGAGTATTCCCATAAACACTGTGGGTTATGTCTTAAGTAAACAGAAAGAAAACACATATGTAACAGTATATTGGATACATGCATTAGCTCTTAAAGTGACAGCAGTCTAATATTCCTTCTGCAGGAAAAACCTACTAAAATGCAATAAATGACAAAAGAAAATCACTCACTGATCTTGAGTGAATAACTTAAATAGCTTTAATAAGGATTAATCTATATTTAATGTGAACAGTAAGAACAGTGTTTTTTAACATTATTTTTTTTGTTGTTGTGTCTGAAAACCACGGTTAATACATCTTCCTGAAAAACTGAAAACTTTATTTAATTTGTATTTGTCCGTTTTGTTTGCAATTAGTTTCATTGTTCGTACTGTATTGCTGACTGTTTACTTGTCTTATGTAATAATTTTCAGGACCTTTTTCTTACATTATAGTTAAAGGTGGGATAAGCGATATTTCAAAAATGCTGTTTGGAAGTTAGTCGTACCGACACACCAGCAAACAACAACAACAAATGTGTAGCCAATCAGCATTAGGGGGCGTATGACGGTCGAGGAGAGAGAACAAGAAAATAGAAGATTTGAAAAAAGACTGCAGAAAGAGAGATGAGACAATACAAAAGAGAAAAGCTCAGAAGAATATCACTGGAATAAAGGGTTATGACTGGGCAAGATCCTTAGGACCCGCTTTAATATTAGAAAAGCTTTCCAGCGCTGCAGAGAGCTAAGCGGGAAGGCCTGAAAACAGACTCAGAGGCTGCTTTGATTCCGCTCCACACATGAGTAACAGTGGGTTTGAGTGTCTTTAATTGTCTGGAGCTGCTGCGCTGTTGGCGACTAACAACAAACTCTTGTTTGTATTTACTATTGTGTACTGTACGTTATTTTTTTCTGCTTCCATGTCGTTCGCTCATCATCTGCGCTTTTTTTTCCGTAAAGCATTATTTTGTCATCACAGCCATCGCACTGCATGTGTAACAGAGGCAAGCTAGTAAAGAGATGTGTGGGTAAACCTATCTCAAGAAGTGCAATGACGACCGCTAGAGAATGCAGTGTTTAGCGTCATTATTAGTGCACTTGTCGAGCGGGGTTAGAGACACAGGGTGAGTTTTGGAGGTGGAGCAATGAAGAGAGGGGTGTGTTTGTTTGGGTTTATTTTTTAAATATCAACAATGTCTAACAGTGTTATTGAAATATCGCTTACCCCACCTTCAACCTAGTACAGTTATGTTCAAAATAATAGCAGTGTGTTTAAAAAAGTGAGTAAAGCTCAAAATCCTTATAATAACCTTTATTTCAACACACACAAATGCATTGGGAACACTGCACATTCTATTCTAAACCAAAACATGAAGAAAAAATGATCAAATGTGTTATTACTTTACAGCAGCGGTTCCCAAAAACTGGGGTACGTGAGGTGACAGAGGGGGTACGCGAACAAAATGCAGAATGTTGCCGTTCATTTAATTCTTCCCCACCTTAAAATAACATTAAAACCGACCATATATTTTCTAACAGGCACAATGCTGTAAATACATGACTACATGAATACATAAATACATCCAATCAAAATACCACATCTTTTGCGGTCAAATCTGATAGCGTCCATTTCCACATAAGCAGCATGCATATGGGTGCATATAGGTTGCGTGCAGAGTCTGCTGCCTGAGAAAATCGCGCTACATTACTGCCGTTCTTGACAATGTACCTGTAGATTAGCACTTGAACAAATAGCCTGGCACAAAAGGTGCATAGAGATTAATTTATTCAAACTCTTGAAAAAACATACCTTTTGTGAGCTGTTTTTAATGTTGATAATATTATGAATGCAAGTAATATTAAGAATGCAAATCCAAATATCCACATGATTGCAAATGTGACATTTGATTTTACACAACAGTTCAACAAATAAAAGAGTAATATTAAGTGATGTTCTTCACAGTATTGTCAGTATTTGCTCTATTTTGCAATGAAATAATAGCTCCAAAGAAAGCCACAGCAGAACTACAACACAGCGGTGTTTCGTGAATGAATCTACGGCTTTGAACAAATTGTTCGTGATTCAATGATTAATTCATAAATACGGCCCCATTGCTTTGTTGAACGAACGACTCAATGACTCACGCATTAAGACAGTGACTTACTGCCATCTACTTTTAGTATTTAAAAGAATCACTTTTCAAGATTTATCATTGCATATTTCTCTATTGAACTTTTTTTTTAAAAATTCAAAACAATATTAATATTGTAAAGGTATTTAGAAAGATAAAAAAAAAAAAAAAAATGCACTGGAAAGTCAATTTAGGGGGCAAACATTGTTCCTTAATGGAAAAGGTGCAGTCTAAGAGTAAGAGAGGGGGTACGCAGAAGGATGGTAAGTGCCTCAGGGGGTACTCCACTCTAAAAAGTTTGGGAACCACTGCTTTACAGAAAGTGAAAAAGGAATATTTGGCTGTTCAAAAAAATAGCAGTGTCTGCGTATTTCTTTACGAAGTCAAATATTTACTGTATAAACTGAAAAATGCTTAAAGATTTTGCTTTCTTGTGAATCGTCGAACTAATATTTAGTTGTATAACCACGGTTTCTGAGAACTACTTCACATCTGTGTTGCATGGAGTCGACCAACTTCTGGCACTTGTGAACAGGTATTCCAGCCCAGGACGATTGCATTACACACCACAATTCCTCTGCATTTCTTGGTTTTGTCAGAAACAGCATTTTTGATGTCACCCCACAAGTTTTCTATTGGATTAAGGTCCGGGGATTGGGCTGGCCACTCCATAACATTAATCTTGTTGGTCTGGAACCAAGATGCTGCTCGTTTACTGGTGTGTTTGGGGTCGTTGTCTTGTTGAAACAACCATTTTAAGGGCATTTCCTCTTCTGCATAAGGCAACATGACCTCTTCAAGTATTTTGATGTACTCAAACTGATCCATGATCCCTGGAATCCGATAAATAGGCCCAACACCATAGTACGAGAAACATCCCCATATCATGATGCTTGCGCCACCATGCTTCACTGTCTTCACAGTGTACTGTGGCTTGAATTCAGTGTTTGGGAGGAGGTCGCCTGAAACTGTCTGCGGCCCCTAGACCCAAAAAGAACAATTTTGCTTTCATCAGTCCACAAAATATTGCACCATTTTTCTTTAGGCCAGTCAATGTGTTCTTTGGCAAACTAACCTCTTCAGCACGTGTTGTTTTTTCAACAATGGGACTTTGCGGGGGCTTCTTGCCGATAGCTTGGCTTCACATAGGCCTCTTCTAATTGTTACAGTACTCACAGGTAACTTTAGACTTTCTTTGATCTCCCTGGAGCTGATCATTGGCTGAGTCTTTGCCATTTTGGCTATTCTTCGTATTTTCCATTTTCTTCCACGTCTTTCTGATTTTGGTTGCCATTTTAAAGCATTGGATATCATTTTAGCTGAGCAGCCTATCATTTTCTGCACTTCATGTTTTCCCCTCTCTAATCAACTTTTTAATCAAAGTACGCTGTTCTTCTGAACAATGTCTGGAACGACCCATTTTACTCAAGATTTTCAGAGAGAAATGCACAGTACAACATTTGCTGCCTTCGTCCTAAGGGCCATTTGTTTGACATCAGTTTTTTCACAGAATTAATTGAAATTGATTAATCTCTAACTGAACTCCACACTGCTATTATTTTGAACACGCCCATTTCAATTAATGATTCAATTACACATAATCAGCAGAATGCATGTCATGACTGTTGGGTCTGTTGGTTTTCTATTACTCTACTACACCTATTAGTAAAATATTTGCCATGTAGAAATATAATTTCTACCAAAAACAGTGATTGATCTGGTTAGTGATGTTGGACTGCTATTATTTTGAACACAACTGTATTAGTTTTTGCTGAAGTATCAATGATTGTGAAATTTCACTGATATTTAAAATTACTCGTATCGTAAGGTAAGACTTTGATTATATTTCCTAATCAAGCAGCCCTAGAATGGATACAGTGTATCTGGAAAGTATTCACAGCGCTTCAATTTTTCCACATTTTTTATGTTACAGCCTTATTCCAATTAAATTCATTATTTTCCTCAAAATTCTACAAACAATACCCCATAATGACAACGTGAAAGAAGTTTGTTTAAAATCTGTAAATTTATTAAAAATAAAAAAACGGGGGGAAAAAAAAAACACAAAAAAACAACATGTACATAAGTATTCACAGGCTTTGCCATGACACTCGAAAATTGAGCTCAGGTGCATCCTGTTTCCACTGATCATCCTTGAGATGTTTCTACAACTTGATTTGAGTCCACCTGTGGTAAATTCAGTTGACTGGACATGATTTGGAAAGGCTCACAGTTAACAGTGCATGTCAGAGCACAAACCAAGCCATGAAGACCAAGGAATTGTCTGTAGACCTCCGAGACAGGATTGTATCGAGGCACAGATCTGGGGAAGGGTACAGAAAAATTTCTGCAGCATTGAAGGTCCCAATGAGCACAGTGGCCTCCATCATCCCTAAATGGAAGAAGTTTGGAACCACCAGGACTCTTCCTAGAGCGGGCCGCCCGGCCAAACTGAGCGATTGGGAACCCGATGGTCATTCTGACAGAGCTCCAGTGTTTCTGTGTGGAGAGAGGAGAACCTTCTAGAAGAACAACCATCTCTACAGCACTCCACCAATCAGGCCTGTATGGTAGAGTGGTCAGACGGAAGCCACTCCTCAGTAAAAGGCACATGACAGCCCGCCTGGAGTTTGCCAAAAGGCACCTGAAGGACTTTCAGACCATGAAAAACAAAATTCTCTGGTCTGATGAAACAAAGATTGAACTCTTTGGCCTGAATAGCAAGCGTTGTGACTGGAGGAAACCAGGCACTGCTCATCACCTGGCCAATACCATCCCTACAGTGAAGCATGGTGGTGGCAGCATCATGCTGTGGGGATGTTTTTCAGCGACAGGAACTGGGAGACTAGTCAGAATCGAGGGAAAGATGAATGCAGCAATTTACAGAGACATCCTTGATGAAAACTTGCTCCAGAGCGCTTTGGACCTCAGACTGGGGCGAAGGTTCATCTTCCACAGGACAACGACCCTAAGCACACAGCCAAGATAAGGAGTGGCTACGGGACAACTCTGTGAGTGTCCTTGAGTGGCTCAGCCAGAGCCCAGACTTGAACCTGATTGAACATCTCTGAAGAGATCTGAAAATGGCTTTGCACCGATGCTCCCCATCCTTCCTGATGGAGCTTGAGAGGTCCTGCAAAGAAGAATGGGAGAAACTGCCCAAAAACAGGTATGCCAAGCTTGTATCAGCATACGCAAAAAGACTTGAGGCTCAACAAAGTATTGAGCAAAGGCTGTGAATACATATGTACATGTGATTTTTTTTTATTTTTAATAAATTTACAAAGATTTCAAACAAACTTCTTTCACGTTGTCATTATGGAGTATTGTTTGTAGAATTTTGAGGAAAATAATGAATTTAATCCATTTTGGAGTATGGCTGTAACATAACATAAAATGTGGAAAAAGTGAAGCACTGTGAATACTTTCCGGACGCACTTAGTATGCACAGTGGGACGCAGGGCGAGCCTGTACATTAAGCAGAAATGATTAGTTCACCTCCCGAGTTGCTTTCGTTCATTTATCCCGTGAATGTTTTTTTTCTTTTTTTTTTCCTGTTTTTTGTTTGTTTGTTTAAAGCTATATGCTGTTAAATAAAGCTAAAAAAATATCCTGTTCTTTTGTATAATATATTTTCTGAAGAGAAGAAAAAATAAAAGCCACGATTTTACCATCATACGGATAAAAGTTTAAAGCCAGATTCAATGTTATGGAAAAGAATCATGAGGAACAGAAATTAACTAATTTAAATTGCAAGAAATAAAAAGGTAAAATGAGAACAGAAACACATTGTGTACTAACTGTAAGAGTAAGGACCTAACTACCTGATTGTTTGTAAAAACATTTGGAAATTATGAGCCAATTTCATTATCCAATACAGAAAGCTGTCACATCACATGACAAATAATTGAAAGAGACTAGGACTAGAGAAGAGACTAGAGGTGAACTAATAATTTGTTTTCTGTACAGAGTCCCAATGCAGCTGTCACATGAGAAAGAAACAGCTCCAGAAGAGGCTAACTAATTTAAAATGAAAAGATGTTTTGCAAATGCACATGCACAGCCAACACAAAATGAACAAATCGCTCTCTGAGACAACTCATTATTCCAGTTATATAAAAGATTTGTTAAAAAACTAATGTTAATGTTAAAATTAAATGTTAAAAAAATGATTCATGAATCATTCATGATCAACCTATCACTAAAGCCTATTTGCATTTAATATACAGATGTTTACTATAACTGCAGACAAAGATTTACTCCAATGTAAATGTACGGAAGACATAAAGCAAACATCCTTCTCATATTTTCTGACTTCATAAGCTTACTGACATAAAATTCTATGGAATTGTCTAAAATGAATTTAGTTAATAAAAACTGCTCAAAACACACGCTTTATTCATACAGTGTTTAAAATTAACGGAGAAAACATCATAGAATCACAGAAATGTAAAATGAACAATAGTCAACGTTATACAAGAACGACAAGTTTGATCCAGCGTTTGCATCTTTGAAATTATTGGCCGATTTCAGGAACTTAAACTCCATTAACTAGCCACTCTCGATACCTGGTATCCCAATTATATGTGCCATAGGTTTTCATGAGTCCAACTTTGTAGCAAGTTATAACGATTGATGGACAAAATGACGGATAGCAAGGCTTTTCAGCACAGCAATTTGATTGGCTGTTTGGGCTGTCAGTCATCTCTCTGTAACAAGTTCAACTGATTCTTCATTGTAAATGATGCTTTCATGCACACAGTCTTGACCTAATCAAACTCAGGATTATTTATAGCAAAAGTTGTGTCCACTGAACCCAGTTCAGCATTTGTTCAGTCAATTTAAAAACCAAGTCTGCAATGAGATTATTCAAATAGTTTATTTGTTTGCTTATGATTTAATACCATGCGAGCTACCTCGGCTATATTCGAGATTGTTCAAATCACTTTGAAAGACCGGCCTCACACCATCAGGGCTGCATTTCTCAAAAGCATCATAAACCTACAGTTGTGGTCAGAATTATTGGCACCCTTGATAAATATGATCAAAGATGACTGTAAAAATAAATCTGCATTGTTTATCCTTTTGATCTTTAATTCATAAAATTAGCAAAAATCTAACCTTTCAATGAACGAAAAGAATTGAAAGTGGGAAGAAAAAAAAGAAAAAAAAAAAAGAAAAAAAAAATCACAGTTCCAGTCTTGTCTAACAACTGAATATGGTGGAGATTGTTTCTGGATGAGAGCAGTGGATTTTTCTTGAAACCCTCCCAAACAACTTGTGGGAATGTAGGTGCTGTTTGATCATTTTTTTTTTTTTAGGCTTTCTGAGACTCAAGACTCAACTAATCTCTGCAATTCTCCAACTGTGATCCTTGGAGAGTCTTTGGCCACTCAAACTTTCCTCCTCACCGTGCATTAGGACGATTTAGACACACATCCTCTTCCAGGCAGATTTGTAACATCTTTAGTTGACTGGAACTTCTTAATTATTGCCCTGATAGTGGAAATGGGGATTTTCAATGCTTTAGCTATTTTCTTACAGCCACTTTCTATTTTGTGAAGCTCAACAATCTTTTGCTGCACATCAGAACATATTCTTTGGTTTTACTCATTGTGATGAATGATTAAGGGAATTTGGCATTTGTGTTTCCTCATGTTTTTACTCCTGTGGAACAGGAAGTCATGGCTGGACAATTTCATGTTCATGATCACCCTGGTGTGCTAAAAAAAAATGTAAATATGAATGGGAATATACTTAAGAGATATTTTACTCATAAAAAAATTCAAGGGGTGCCAATAATTGTGGCCAACGTGTTTTGGAGAAAAACATTTATTTCATAATGTGATTTTCCCCCCACTTTCCATTCTTTTCCTTCAATGAAAGGTTAGATTTTTGCTAATTTTATGAATTAAAGAGCAAAAAGATAAACAATGCAGATTTATTTTTACAGTCATCTTTGATCATATTTACCAAAGGTGCCAATAATTCTGACCACAACTGTAAGTAGATTGTAAAACCACTGGAAACAATGGTCTCTACAATTAACTTAGCTCATAATGCTTTTGAGAAACACAGCCCTGATCTGCAGATTGTCTCCAATATGACATCAACTGCTCGAGTTTGTGTGGGAACACATTTTATGATCATAGCAATAACAGTCAGCTACGACGAGGAGAACTAAAGAAAGGTCCTACATCAGCGTCGGCCAATACTGAGCCAGCATTCTGACATAGAAACTGGAAGCGCTGAACGTAAACAGCCTAAGAGAATGACACAGGAGAGAGGATATTGATGAATAAAGTAATTTTTGTTTTGTTTTTGTGCACAAAAAGTATTCTCATCACTTCATAAAATGAAGATTGAACCACTGCAGTCACATGGACTATTTTAATGATGAAACCAGGTGATCTACAAAATGTAGAGATGCTCAGCACAATCATGGTCTGTTAAAACAAAAAATACGATTAACATTAAAGAAATACCTTTTATCGTGTGAAGCTTCATTGGGCCTTGTGAGACAAGCAATGCAACTGATGTAATAAGAATTTATCAAAATTTTGTTTAAGGCTTTTATTATGTAAACAGTTGCACATATATGTATCCTCAAAAAAGTCCACAAAATCAAAGATATGAGGCCAGTTCCAATTTTGCAACAACAGATCAGAAATGTCCACTGTATTCTCAAAAAAAAAAAAAAAAAAAAATTCTAAAAATGTAGCAGCATTGCTGCATTGTGTTATTTTGAGGCAAAGAAAAATTAAGAGAATCTAAGAGACTAAAGAGAAACTAAAGACTAAGAAAAAAACGGTAACAGAAACAGTATTTAGATGAAGAGTTCCTGTATCACCACAGATCAAAGTTCTTTGCCCGTGATTGTGTATTGGGCAGGACAATTGATCTATCAGTCATAGTCATGCCCCAGTCAGCAGTCAGACCAGAGTACCAAAAGTACCGTGACTACAGAAAGCCCAGCTGATTTATGACACCTGCATATTAGTCATCATCCTCTTCATCGGAGTCCATTACCCGACGTCGGTTAAACTGGGAACAGAACAGAGACATTCACTGAACTTATGTTTTCTCGTAGATTTATGATGCTTTAATTTTTACAATCTCAAGAACAGATTTTTAATGATATCAAAGTAATTACCTTTACAGTTGTTTTCTTCTCTGTTTGTTGACTGACTTTCTCCAGGATCTCAATTAATCCAGCCTCTGTAATCTAAACATACAACACTTGATGCTATAAAATGTACATTCTAAAACACATTATTAATGATGCTTCATCTACCATCTTACTTTTCCTCCAAGTTGTCCAAAGCGAGCCATCTGAATCAGGTAATTTTCCACAGCTTTCGCTTTATCTGGCTTTACAAGAGCCAAATTACTCACTAAAGAAAAAGCAGCAGGAACATCATAAATATAAATTCACATAAAAAAAATTAAAGTTCTAATATTTACTCACCCCCATGTTTTTCCAAACCCATAAGACATTTGTTCATCTTTGGAACGCAAATCAATGCACATGCATAAAGCACATCAAAAATAGTAAATGGAAGCTGAAAAATGTGTGAATAAAAGCTAACTAAACCCAACTAAATGTTCTAAACCCAACTATATGTTCATCATATGAAGTGTGTAGGGCTGATGGTAGGGCGGTTTATAGCCAAAAATCTGGCGATGCGATACACATTATGATACAGGGATTATGACAGGATATCACTAATCACTATTTTGTGCAGTCTAAGTAAAGGGATAATAGTAAAGCGCTTGCAGGATTCTTTAGGTGTGCAGACATATTAGGGCTGCACGATATATCATTTTAGCATCAATATCACGATGTGCGCATCCGCGATAGCCACATCGCAGGATGTACGATGTAGTATAGGGATCATAGATGATCCGTGATCCATATGTGCCAGCTGCTCCCTGGTTTGGAATTCACAGATTAATTCCAAAGATTTAATCATCATAGAGTGACAGTTTATCATCTGCATGTGTTAAGTCCTGTCAGTTTAAACATCAAGTGCAAGAAGACTGGAACTTGTGCGCCGTTTTGTGTGCGCGCACACACAGTGCTGCGCAGACAGCACGTGAGGTGCGTGAACACCGAATTCCATTCTCTTTACATTTGATTATTGCCCTATTGTTTTCTTTAGGATTATTAGGGCCCAAGCCGAAGACGAAGGCCCTATTTTCTTTATGATTATTCTTATTATTATTAGGGCCCAAGCCGAAGACGAAGGCCCTATTGTTTTCTTTAGGATTATTAGGGCCAAAGCCCAAATGAATCGCATTTTTGAGGGCCTAAACATGCTCGAAAACTCATGAAACTTTGCACACGCATCAGAAGTGGTGAAAATTTAGGTCTGTTATGGGTCTCAGTATTAGGCGTGGCAAAATGGTTTGATAGCGCCATCTACAAAATTTCAACGAAGTGCCCCTTGCACCACGTTTCACGTACAGGTATGAAATTCAGTAGACACATGTAATTGCACCAGGAGGCTTTTTTGTAGGGATTGGGCTAAGTCTGAAAACCAACAGGAAGTCAGATATTTTGAATTTTGTCTGCAAAATTTGTGTACTTTTTGACATTTCCAGATGTTGTATTTTAACAAACTCCTCCCAGAGCTTTAATCAGATCAACATCACATTCGTCAGTCAGTCTAATCTAAAGGCCTTCACGACGTTAAATTGCGAAGATCTAGAGTTTTCACTGAAGGGCGTGTCCGTGGCGGCCCGACAAATTTCGATGTTTCGCAAGTTCATATAACTCGGGTATACAAAGTCGAATCTGCCCCAAACTTCACATGTTTGATAAGAGTCCTGGCCTGAAGACATCTACATTGGCAATATTCAGTTACGGTCATAGGGCCACCTGCGGGCAACAGGAAATGACGTTTTACACTGTGATTAACTCCTCGTACAGATTTAACCAGAACCACATCATATATGGTCAGTCTAATCTTAAGGCCTTAGCGATGTTAAATTGCAAAGATCTAGAGTTTTCACTAAAGGGCGTGTCCGTGGCGGACTGACAAAGTCTGATGTTTCGTCATGAAAGAGAAAGCTGTTGTAACTCAGGCATACAATGTCCGATCTGCCCCAAACTTCACATGTGTGATAAGAGTCCTGGCCTAAAGACATCTATATGCCAATATTCAGTTAGTCAGAGCGCCACCTGCTGGCAACAGAAAATGGCATGCTTTACACTGTTATTCACTACCAGAAACACATTTCAATATGCCATGAAGTACCAAACATGCTAGAAACATGTTAAGTCATGCAACACTTAGCTAAGTGCTAATGTATGTGATTAACGCCACGAAACAGGAAGTTGCTGTAACTCAGGCATGCAAAGTCCGATCTGCTCCAAACTTCACATGTTTGATAATAGTCCTGGCCTGAAGTCATCTACATGGCAATATTCAGTAACGGTCAAAGTGCCACCTTTTGGCAGCAGGAAGTGTGAAACTTTGAAATGCCTTTGCCATAATTCTCCTGTATTTACTCACTTACATGCATGTCGCCCACTGTTCACTGTTTTCCTAAGGCCAACAGGTGGCGGTGAGCCCGGGTGCGAGGGCCCTTTCGTTGCTGCTTGCAGCTTTAATTATTATTATTTTTAAGTTTTTGGGGCCCTTAACGTGCTCAAAAACTCTTGAAAATTTGCACACAGGTCAGAATCCACGGCCATCAGGGCCGGGCATAAGCTGGTACCCGGGCATGGCAGGGGGGCTCGACAGCGCCCCCTTGAACGGGGTCCGAAAACTTGGTCCATATATCAAACACGCTTGCACATATAAGTATGAAACTCGGTACACATATAGACCTCATCGGGCCTAACAACTTTCGTGCTCTAAGTTATACGCCGGCTTAACAGGAAGTTGGCTATTATGGGTTGTTTGAAAAATGCATGCTCTGGAATTTGATATACTCCTCCTAGGCGATTAATCCGATCACCACCAAACACGCTCAGCATGAAGTCAAAACTAAAATTGTAAAATTGCCAGCGGATTTTTGATATCTCGAACGATTTGGCCGTGGTGAGGCAACGAATTTATGGTGAGAAAAGGGAACTAGGAAGTGTGTTATAGCATCTGCATACATTGATTGATTTTTATGAAACTTCAGCAGTGTGTTGGTTGTAGGAGCCCGATCACATGGATGTGACTATTGTGAATCAAAGTTATAGCGCCCCCAACTGGCAGCAGGAAGTGTGTCACTTTCAAAATGCTTTGAGATCACCCTCTTATTTTTTCCCGATATGCTTCAAACTTCATCAGAATAATGTCAAAACATGGCAGATGTAGACCTGTGAATGTATTTGTGATATCTTAAATAATGTTGCCATGGTAACACGTCAAACTTTAATAAGATTCTTGGTTATTTTTGAGGCTCTTAACATGCTTCAAATTGCATGAAACTTGACACACATCAATATTGTCATCCAGTAGACATGGGCAAAGCCTTAGAAATGGGCAGGGAGCAGGGCCTCTACAGCGCCACCTTTTGACAAAAGTGGGGGGTTTTATTTAACCTACAGACACCAAACTTGGTAATCATATTGATCTCATTAAGCCGGACAACTTTCTAATTTACAGTCATTAGCTCTGATCAACAGGAAGTCAGATATTTTGGTTTGAATGTGGATTTTTTACTCTCTCTCTCTCTCTCTCTCTGTCCTACCCCCCTCCCCCATCAGTCTCTCTCTCTCGCTGTGTGTGTGTGTGTGTGTGTGTGTGTGTGAGAGAGATCATATGAGCAACAACTGCTGCAGTAAATGTGGTGTATTCAAATGGATTTGAAATAGTCCTTTTATGTTTAACCGTTTTAAATGCCTATTGCCTGCCATGCACAGTTGCCTTGAAGCCACCGGGTTGGCGGTGCCACCGGGCTTGGGCCCGCCATCGCTGCTTGCAGCTATATTTATTTATTTTTTTCCCCCCGACTATTCGGGCACTTTTGGGGCCCTTAACATGCTTGAAAACTCTTGAAACTTTGCACACACATCGGAATCCGCGGCCATCAGGGCCGGTCAGAAGCTAGTACCTGATAAATATACACCCTTTATTTCAGTATATAATACAAATATTATAAATTTTTTAAATTATTTTAAAAATTTAAAATTTTTGCACATTTTAAATCATTTTTTAATTACAAGAAGTATGTGTAAGTTTAAATTAGGCACATAACTGCTCTTTGGTTAAAATAATATTCAAATGTCATATATAGAATAAGCACTAGAGGGTAGCAAATATCTATTTTTAAACAGGGTTGAAAAGACAAGTACACTGTTTTTTAGTTATAAAAGGCTTTAGTTAGTATTATATTTTAATGTATATATTTAGAGATGATCAGAGACTAATTTCTGTTACAGTATATATTTCATTCTTATTGTTTAAAATATTATTGAATCATCTGACTCAACTAACTGGTCAGGCTCCAACTGTTCTTCCTCTGTGTGTGCGTGTGTGTGTCTGTGTGTGTCTCTCTCTAACATTAAGGTTGAACCACTGTAGTCATGTAGACTATTTTAATGATGTCTTTACTACTTTTCTGGACCTTGAATGATGGTAATTTCGTTGCTTTCTATAGGGCTCTATAGGGCACTACAGTGCGCCCATTTCACTCGCATTTGCTCCTGAAAATAACTGCGTGCGACTGTGAGAAAATACTTAGGTGCACTGGTGCGAGCTAACTCGATCGATTCTCGTGAATAGATCTACAATTGGAATAAAAAGTACAACTCCCAAAATGCATCTACACTGAACAACAGTTATGTTTCGTACTGCAATCGGCTGCTTTTCATGCCTTAATTCAAAGATGTCAGCAGAGCAGATCAATTGCATAACGGACTACACTTCAAAGATTGTTTACAAAGTGCAACCAGTGTGATGCAGTCATGCGCACTTACCAATGCGTCTCATGCTGCTGTTTCTTTGCAGCCAAATTAATTGTAATTACTACATTTGGATTATACATAGAAACTCTTACACCTAGATATTATCACATAGAGACTGTGTCTGTACCCCGAATTAGTAAAAACTAAAAACTTCCAAACCCATTTAATGGTAAAAATTTAATTGATGTTCAACAAATAAAACATAGATAATACTGATAAACAAATGATAAAGCTTGGGTTGTTAAATATTAGATCCCTTTCTTCAAAAGCACTTATTGTAAATGATATTATCACAGACAATAATCTAGATTTGCTGTGTTTGACAGAAACCTGGCTAAAACCGGACGATTACATTACTTTAAATGAGTCTAGCCCTCAAGGTTACCATTATCGACACAATCCTCGTCAGAAAGGCAAAGGGGGAGGTGTTGCTGTAATTTATAGTAATATTTACAGTATTTTATGAACTTCTTTACTTGCAAGATTGACAATATTAGAGAGAAAATTATAACCATGCAACCGCCTACTACAGTATCGCGTCAGACAGTGCATTGTAGTGTCCATGAGGAAAAATTCAATTCATTTACTGCTATAGGAGAGGAAGAATTGTCTAAATTTGTTAAATCATCAAAATCAAAAACATGTATGTTAGACCCTATACTGACTAAGCTATTGAAAGAGATGCTTCCAGAGGTCATAGATCCTCTTCTTAATATCGTTAATTCATCTTTATCACTAGGATACGTACCGAAAACTTTTAAGCCGGCTATTATTAAACCTCTTATTAAAAAAACACAACTTGATCCTAGAGAATTAGTCAATTACAGGCCGATCTCAAATCTCACTTTTCTGTCAAAAATACTAGAAAAGGCAGTATCATCACAACTATGTTCCTTTTTAGAAAGAAATAGTATCTGTGAGGATTTCCAGTCAGGATTTAGACTGTACCATAGTACTGAGACTGCTCTCATTAGAGTTACTAATGATTTGCTCTTATGATCAGATCGTGGTTGTATCTCTCTACATTGTAAAAAGCGCTATATAAATAAAGGTGACTTGACTTGACTATTAGTGTTACTGGATCTTAGTGCGGCATTTGACACTATTGATCACAATATTCTTTTAAATAGACTCGAAAATTATGTTGGCATTAGTGGAATTGCTCAAATGGTTCATGGTTCAAATCATACTTATCTGACCGTTATCAGTTTGTAGTAGTAAACGAAGAGATGTCATATCGATCACAAGTTCAATATGGAGTACCGCAAGGCTCAGTACTAGGACCGTTGCTGTTCACTCTGTACATGCTACCCTTGGGAGATATCATTAGGAAGCATGGCGTTAGTTTTCACTGTTACGCTGATGATACTCAGCTCTATATTTCTTCGCGCCCTGACGAAACTTACCAATTCACAAAATTAACAGAATGCATAGCTGATATAAAAAATTGGATGACCAGTAATTTCCTACTACTAAATTCAGAAAAAAGAGAGAGATTCTAATTTTTGGACCAAAAACTTCTTCACGTAATAACCTAGAATACTGTCTAACACTTGATGGCTGCTCTGTTAAGTCTTCATCGTCAGTTAGGAACCTGGGTGTGCTCTTTGATACCAATCTTTCATTTGAAGGCCATGTTTCTAGCATCTGTAAAACCGCATTCTTCCATCTTAAAAATATATCTAAACTATGACATATGCTCTCAATGACAAAAGCAGAACAGTTAGTTCATACGCATGAACTAACTGTTCTGCTTTTGTCATTGAGAGCATATGTTCATGACCGTTCATGACCTCAAGGCTAGATTACTGTAACACTCTACTTGGTGGTTGTTCCGCTCACCTGTTAAACAAACTACAGCTCGTACAAAATGCTAGAGCTAGAGTTCTTACTAGAACTAGGAAGTATGACCATATTAGCCCAGTTCTGTCAACACTGCATTGGCTTCCTGTTAAACATCGTATAGATTTTAAAATCTTGCTAATTATTTACAAAGCACTAAATGGTTTAGCTCCCCAGTACCTGAGTGAGCTCTTAATGCATTATAGTCCTTCACGTCTATTGCGATCTCAGAATTCAGGCCAGCTGATAATACCTAGAATATCAAAATCAACTGCAGGCGGTAGATCCTTCTATTTGGCACCTAAACTCTGGAACAATCTTCCTAGCATTGTTCGGGAAGCAGACACACTCTGTTTAAATCTAGACTAAAAACGCATCTCTTTAACCTGGCATACACATAACACATTATCAATTTATTTTTTCAAATCCGTTAAAGGATTATTAGGCTGCATAAATTAGGTCAGCCGGAACTGGGAACACTTCCTATGTACTAGATGTACTCATTACATCAGAAGAAGAATAGCATCTACGCTAATATTAGTCTTTCTGTTTATCCCGAGGTTTACCGTAGTCAACCGGATCCGGGCCGTATCCAGGTGAGATTGAGGACCTACGCCTTGACACGACCACAACGCACCCCTGAAGTGTCAGCAGAGATTGAGTCAACTAGATCATCCATTGTAAAGGCCTCATCGACACGACAGCCAGTGGCACAGTTCCTCAACAAACTGTCCATACCGGCGTGATGAATACGATCCTCAACTGGATTGAACTGGAATAAATACTTTGAATGTTGCGATCCTATCGGGCTTATGATAGCTACCTGAATCGTAACAAAGCACTGTTTGCCAGAGGAGAACTGGCCCCCCGACTAAGCCTGGTTTTTCCCAAGGTATTTTTCTCCATTTTAACACCTATTTGCCACCTGTTTGCCACCTGATGTCACCTGTTGGAGTTTGGGTTCCTTGCCGCTGTCGCCTTTGGCTTGCTTAGTTGGGGACATTTGACATTTGATATTCAACAGTGTTTTGCATCTGCCTGCACTGACACCATTTTCTTTAAGAGCTGCTGTGCAGCCAAAATTATATACCAGTTATCACTGTAAAGCTGCTTTGACAATCTGCATTGTAAAAAGCGCTATATAAATAAAGGTGACTGGTTATCATAATCAAGGTCGGAAATTAACGGGGGCTTGGGGCAAAAATGCCTCAATTTATTAAAAAAAAAAAACACATGCACCGTTATAAATGCCCGTGCTCATATTACTTTCACTTCTGAAGTAGAAGCAATTTGGAGGCGGTAATTGCTTGAATGGTGGGTGGGTTCATTATTATTCTTAATGAAAAACACAACAACAAAACAGTACAATAACAAACTCGCTTAAATATGCGCTTTTACATTTCGCTTTTCAACCAAATCTTCATCCCTCATCTTGTCATTCCGAAAAATGAGGCGAAATAGGCGAAGTGAAGTCAAATCTGACTCCTGAGCTGATCTGTGCTGCGACTCTCGTTCGGCTCACTGAATTGAGCAGACGCGTTCAGTTTTTAACTGTAGTGTCTATTTTCTAACTAAACTAAATTATTATTATTACTATAAAAAAATCGAAACGACGTTGGGGCTGGTGCCGCGGTCACAGTGGGTAAGTGATGTAATCGGTGTTGCGGCTGAACACTGGTAATACCGTCTATCACAGCAAGCCTAATATGTGTAAGTTAAGTACTATCACACGAGTATACTCCTGTTTCTCCAAGTATTGGCATGATTGCAAATGTGATACTTACTGATCTGATTGAAGTCAAATAAACAAGCTGATATTAAGTGACAATTTTAGCCATAATACTGTCTGTTTTTGCTCCATTTTGGGTTACATTTTATTTTACAGTGCCGTAGTTACATTGTAATTACTCAAATAAGTACTGAGTACTATTAATTAACTACATGTACTTACAGTTAGGGTTTGGTTTAGGGTTAGTTACTTGTAATTATGCATAATTTACTGTTATTACTATAGTAAGTGCATGTAGTAACGTGTAACTACAACACTGTAAAATAAAGTGTTACCCTATTTTGTGAAAATAGTTTGCAACAAAGCCACACCAGAGCTGTTGCGCATCTCCAAGCAACGGCGATTCCTGAATGAATCTGCGTTTTGAACGACTGAATGATATGACTCGCACATCAAGATTTACCGCCACCTACTGGCTGCTTTATTTTCATATTTACACTTTACATAGACTGTTTTTACTTAAAATATTAAACTTTTAAAGATTTTTATTTTATTTTATTTATTTATTTATTTTTTTACATATTTCAAAAAATTATATTTAAAAACATTCGTACAACATTATTTACCAATGAGCACTAAGCAGTCTATGTAAATGTCTAAATAATACCACTTCAGATGGAGCTTCTGAGCCACTTCTGCAGTGCAAAGATGGATTTTTTTGATGATTTATTTTGATTGGTAACAGTCTGATTGAGTCTTATTTGTTGTAATTGAATTTGTTTAACAATTAAAAACTAATTTTCTATTTTAATTTAAGAAATTAAATATGATGCATACATTTAATAAGATTAGAAAAATTGCTCTTATAATGGTACAAATGGAAATTAATTTAAAGGGCCAAATATCGCCATGTAATGGGAAAGTTAATGTCTGTTATTGAACAGAACATGCTCCTAAATTTCTGATTGTGCTCCTAATTTTTTTTATTAGGAGCACAAGTGCTCCTAAAGAAAAATGCTACCGTAGAGCCCTGTAGGAGATAAAAAAAAAACCTTGGATTTCATCAAAAATATCTTAATTTGTGTTCCAAAGATGAACAAAGGTCTTATGGGTTTGGAACGATATGAGGGTGAGTAATTAATGACAGAAAATTTAATTTCTGGTGAATTAACCCTTTAATTTGAGGGAGGAGTTGGGGGGGGGGGGGGGGGGGATTTTATGCATAATTTAAAACAAAATTATCTCACCAAAATGTTTGCCAATGTATTTGTGTTTTTATGAGGTAATTTGTTGCAATAGTCAGAAATAAAACAAGAATGAATAAACACAGAAGCAGCAACATAAATAAATAAAATAGAAAATTAAAGCTGCAAGCAGCGATGAAAGGGCCCTCGCACCCGGGCTCACCGCCACCTGTTGGTCTTAGGAAAACAGTGAACAGTGGGCGGCATGCATGTAAGTGAGTAAATACAGGAGAATTATAACAAAGTCATTTCAAAGTGCCACACTTCCTGCTGCCAACAGGTGTCGCTTTTAACTGAATATTGCCATGTAGATGTCTTCAGGCTAAGACTATTATCAAACATGTGAAGTTTGGAGCAGATCGGACATTGTATGCCTGAGTTACAACAACTTCCTTTTTCGTTGCGTTAATCACAAACATTAGCACCAGCCACCATAGTCACATTTCGCCGGGAGCCAGAGCACCTGACATCAAAGCAAATTTAAAAGTGCTGGCTAATGCTAATCGTAAATACTCTAAAATTATAATTCATGTTGGCACTAATGATGTTCGACTTCGCCAGTCGGAGATCACTAAAATTAACATTAAATAGGTGTGTGAACAATGTCAGAAACAGTAATTTGCTCTGGCCCTTTTCCTGTTCGTCGGAGTGATGAGATAGTTAGCAGATTATCATCATTCAATGGCTGGCTGTCTAAGTGGTGTCCGCAGAATAATATAGGTTTCATAGACAATTGGAAAAGTTTTTGGGGCAGACCTGACCTGTTGAAAAGAGATGGTATTCATCCCTCCTGGGATGGTGCCGCTCTTCTCTCTAGCAATATGGCACATAGTTTTAGAGCTGAAACATGACAAACCGGGGCCCAGGTCAGGAAGCAGACAGACTGGCTAAACCGACTGTCTGCTAGCTGTCTCACGTCACAGAAGTCAGATAATTCCCAACACATAGAAACTCTTCCACCTAGATATCACATAGAGACTGTGTCTGTACCCCGAATTAGTAAAATCAAAAAAACTTCCAAACCCATTTAAGGGTAAAAATTTAATTGATGTTCAACAAATAAAAAATAGAGATAATACTGATAAACAAATGATAAAGCTTGGGTTGTTGAATATTAGATCCCTTTCTTCAAAAGCACTTCTTGTAAATGATATTATCACAGACAATAATCTAGATCTGCTGTGTTTGCAAGAAACTTGGCTAAAACCAGACGATTACATTACTTTAAATGAGTCTAGCCCTCAAGGTTACGATTATAGACACAATCCTCATCAGAAAGGCAAAGGGGGAGGTGTTGCTGTAATTTATAGTAATATTTACAGTATTACTCAAAAGTCTTTCAAATAGAATTCCTTCGAAGTGATGGTACTTTATGTAATGTTATGTAAGTTGACATTTGTGCTGGCTACTGTATACAGGCCACCAGGACACCCTACAGACTTTATCAAAGAATTTGCTGATTTTCTATCGGAGTTAGTACTGGCTGCGGATAAAGTCCTTGTTTTAATTTTAATTTAATTATTAAATTTTAATATCCATGTAGATAATGAAAAAGACGCATTGGGATTGGCATTTACAGACATTCTAAACTCTATTGGAGTTAGACAACGTGTCAGGACCCACTCATTGTCATAATCATACTTTAGATCTAATATTGTCACATGGAATCGATACTGATGCCGTTGAAATTCTGCAGCAGAGTGACGACATCTCAGATCATTATCTAGTCTTGTGTATACTACATTTAGTCAAGGCTGCAAAACTGCCTCCCTGCCACAATTATGGTAGAGCCATCACTTCTACCACTAAAGATTGCTTTATAAATAATCTTCCTGATCAGTTTCATCGCCTTAGCATACCAGAGAGCTTAGAAGACCTCAATGTTGCAATAGAAACTATTGCCTGTCTTTTCCAGCACATTAGACTCAGTTGCTCCTTTGTGCTTTAAAAAGATTAAGGAAATTAATCCAACGCCGTGGTAC
Source organism: Ctenopharyngodon idella (assembly GCF_019924925.1). Lineage (NCBI taxonomy): Eukaryota > Metazoa > Chordata > Actinopteri > Cypriniformes > Xenocyprididae > Ctenopharyngodon > Ctenopharyngodon idella. The sequence continues at coordinate 35,318,075 of NC_067237.1, read as the reverse complement.
AATGAGCACACTCGGGCCCTAAAGGGAGCAGCCAGGAAAATGGAGCGCAGCTGGAAGAAAACAAAACTAGAAGTTTTTCACATTTCGTGGAGAGAGAGAATGATTGAGTACAGAAAGGCCTTAAAAACTGCTAGATCTGCCTATTTTTCAAATCTTTTAGAAGAAAATAAACAACCCTAGGTATTTATTTGATACAGTGGCTAAATTAACAAGAAATAAAGCTTCAACTTCTGATGTTTCCAAAGAGCACAGCAGTAATGACTTTATGAACTTCTTTACTTGCAAGATTGACAATATTACAGAGAAAATTATAACCATGCAACCATCTACTACAGTATCGCGTCAGACAGTGCATTGTAGTGTCCCTGAGGAAAAATTAAATTCATTTGCTTTTTTAGGAGAGGAAGAATTGTCTAAACTTGTTAAATCATCAAAATCAACAACATGTATGTTAGACCCTATACCGACTAAGCTATTGAAAGAGATGCTTCCAAAGGTCATAGATCCTCTTCTTAATATCGTTAATTAATCTTTATCACTAGGATACGTACCAAAAACTTTTAAGCTGGCTATTATTAAACCTCTTATTAAAAAACCACAACTTGGTCCTAGAGAATTAGTCAATTACAGGCCGATCTCAAATCTCACTTTTCTGTCAAAAATACTAGAAAAGGCAGTATCATCACAACTATGTTCCTTTTTTAGAAAGAAATGGTATCTGTGAGGATTTCCAGTCAGGATTTAGACTGTACCATAGTACTGAGACTGCTCTCATTAGAGTTACTAATGATTTGCTCTTATCATCAGATCGTGGTTGTGTCTCTCTATTAGTGTTACTGAATCTTAGTGCTGCATTTGACACTATTGATCACAACATTCTTTTAAACAGACTCAAAAATTATATTGGCATTAGTGGAATTGCATTGTCATGGTTCAAATCATACTAATCTGACCGTTATCAGTTTGTAGTAGTAAACGAAGAGATGTCATATCGATCACAAGTTCAATATAGAGTACCGCAAGGCTCAGTACCAAGACCGTTGCTTTTCACTCTGTACATGCTACCCTTGGGAGATATCATTAGGAAGCATGGCGTTAGTTTTCACTGTTACGCTAATGATCCTGAGCTCTATATTTCTTCGCGCCCTGACAAAACTTACCAATTCACAAAATTAACGGAATGCATAGCTGATATAAAAAAAAAATTGGATGACCAGTAATTTCCTACTACTAAATTCAGAAAAAACAGAGATTCTAATTTTTGGACCAAAAACTTCACTTAATAACCTAGAATACTGTCTAACACTTGATGGCTGCTCTGTTAAGTCTTTGTCATCAGTTAGGAACCTGGGTGTGCTCTTTGATACCAATCTTTCATTTGAAGGCCATGTTTCTAGCATCTGTAAAACCGCATTCTTCCATCTTAAAAATATATCTAAACTACGACATATGCTCTCAATGAAAAATGCAGAACAGTTAGTTAATGCGTTCATGACCTCAAGGCTAGATTACTGTAACGCTCTACTGGGTAGTTGTTCCGCTCGCTTGATAAATAAACTACAGCTTGTACAAAATGCAGCTAGAGTTCTTACTAGAACTATGAAGTATGACCATATTAGCCCAGTTCTGTCAACACTGCATTGGCTTCCTGTTAAACATTGTATAGATTTTAAAATCTTGCCAATTACTTACAAAGCACTAAATGGTTTAGCTCCCCAGTACCTGAGTGAGCTCTTAATGCATTATAGTCCTTCATGTAAATTGCGATCTCAGAATTTAGGCCAGTTGATAATACCTAGAATATCAAAATCAACCGCAGTCAGTAGATCCTTCTCCTATTTGGCACCTAAACTCTGGAACAATCTTCCTAGCATTGTTCGTGAAGCAGACACACTCTGTCAGTTTAAATCTAGACTAAAAACGCATCTCTTTAACCTGGCATACACATAACACATTATTCATTATATATTTTAAAATCCGTTAAAGGATTGTTAGGCTGCATAAATTAGGTCAGCCAGAACCAGGAACACTTCCTATAACACCAGATGTACTTGCTACATTAGAAGAATGGCATCTACGCTAATATTAGTCTCTCTGTTTATCCCAAGGTTTACCGTACTCAGCCTGATCCGGGCCGTATCCAGGTGAGATCGAGGACCTGCGCCTTGACACGACCACAACGCACTCCTGAAGTGTCAACTAGATCATCCACTGTGAAGGACTCATCGACACGACAGCCAGTGGCACAGTTCCTCAACAAACCGTCTGTACCGCCGTAATGAATACGATCCTCAAAAGGATGGAACTGGAATAAATACTTTGACTGTTGCGATCCCATCGGACATATGATAACTGCCTGAATCATAAAGCACTGCTCACCAGAGATGAACTGGCCCCCCAACTAAGCCTGGTTTTTCCCAAGGTTTTTTTTCTCCATTTTAACACCTGTTTGCCGCCTGATGTCACCTGTTGGAGTCTGGGTTCCTTGCCGCTGTCGCCTTTGGCTTGCTTAGTTGGGGACACTTGACATTTGATATTCAACAGTGTTTTGATCTGCCTGCATTGACACCATTGTATGCAAAATGAACTGAGCTGGATGATGACATCAGTTTACTCCAGTGCTGATATAGATAAATTAACTAAATTAATAACTATTGTTTCTTACATCGGAATGAATCAATACTGAATTTACTTAAGATGGATACTGACACCATTTTCTTTAAGAGCTGCCGTGCAGCCAAAATTATATACCAGTTATCACTGTAAAGCTGCTCTGACACAATCTGCATTGTAAAAAGCGCTATATAAATAAAGGTGACTTGACTTGACATTCGCATTAAGACTGGATTACATTTCTCAGAGTACTGTTGAATTTGCACAAATAACAGTATGTAATTTGCTCTGGAGTTTTTACAGAGGTTGTCTGAGAAAAACACAGACATGAAAGATTAGGATGATATTCTGTACTCATTTGAAACTGACCTATGATATTCTATGACATGAAATTAATCTAAATTTAAACAATCTCATGGATGTGGTTGTTGTAGTTTGTGGTCATATGGGCACCAACTGCTGCAGTAAATGTGGTGTATTGAAATGACTGACACATTCCTTTTATGTTTACCCGTTTTAAACGCCTAATGCCCGCTGTGCACAGTTGCCCTGAAGCCACCGGGGTGGCGGTGCCACCGGGCTTGGGCCCGTCATCGCTGCTTGCAGCTATATTTATAGTTAACTAAAACCATTAAAAACATTTTTTATTGCTTGAAATAAATGTTAATACTAAAATAAAAATCTATACAAACTAAACAGGCATGTTTAAAAACAGCAAAACATAAAACTAAAAACAAAAATTAAAACTTAAATGAAAGCAGAAAATATAAAAATCTAAACGGATTAAAAATATTAACAAAAACTATAATAGTATTAAGTGAAAATAGTGACATTCATTTCCCAGAAAAATCACATACATACATATATTTACACACATATATATATTTACACACACACACATATATATATATATATATATATATATATATATATATATATATATATATATATATATATATATATATATATATAAAAACACAACAGGATGACTAAAAGTAAGTGATTTAAAATTTTAAGTTCATTTTTGTTTGGCTCTTAAAAAAAAATTCTCTGGCACCTGTTTTTCCCCCTATAGGAGCCAATGGCTCCTTAATGATTTTTTTTTTTTGTCTGGAGCCCTGTAATATGATTAGCCTTTTGCTTGACTACGTTCTCAAACAGCTACTAATGTGTTGCTAATGTTACATAAACCATGTTTCCATTCTTCATCTCAGAGTCAGACAGATGCCTTCTAACAATAAGTATCATATCAGCCTTCTAACAACTCAGAACATCAGTGGAGAAAGGCATATAGTTCATCATAACATCATAGCCTCACTATATTGCTAAATCTACACAATTTTCTTATCAACAGAAAATATACCGGAATAACCTGGCTTCTCTCGATACTCTCCTACTTCAGAGCACTCATGGTTAATGATATGCTAAAGCCCGCCGGCACGTTGACGTGATTGGTTACAAGGTAGTTTGTGACGTCACAAACACCAGCGACTTCACACCGCGGGGTTGTCTTTTTTCCCCTGCAGATTTAAACATAAAATACTCAGCAATGGTGTTGACTTATGAATTTGCACATGGTTTGTCTTAATGCATATTAAAATCACCACATAGACATATAAACATTAAATACTTGATTTTCACCACAGGGGGTCTTCAAATACAACTCACAGGTTAATTATAATTTAAAGTTTTGTTAATTTATTATTTTTCAATCTCATCCTCAATCAGTTTATAATACATAAACATCTTATATTGAACTGTTATATTTATAATAAATTACATTTCCTTCCTTTTAACTTTACTAGTTATATTGTTTATATTCTTTCCCCTGGTAGTTTTGTATATTACATATTAAGGGGCTTGTTTAGGTTTTTTATGACATCTGGCAACCCTTCACCTGGTGCTTTAATGAAGGTTAGAATTTCAGGAAGAGTGCAGAAGAGCAATAGCTACTGTTAGTGCCAGTCATTTGAGACTTATTTAATAAAGTAATTTAAATTACACGCACCTTGTAGGCGTGTTATTTTACTCTAGCCCGCTGCCGCTCAGCCCTTCATATTCGCCTCTTCGGCTTGAGCGGCGCACTTTTGCATCATTAAAATGTGATCAGTTTATGTGAGCGTCAAGTTGACAGATATTTAGAATCAAAGTAAGTGATTATCAGCTGGATCCGATCAGTGGACGATCGTTTGGGGTTAGATATATATATATATATATATATATATATATATATATATATATATATATATATATATATATATATGCATGCACTGTTGGATTCTCAATATTTAGTACTTTAGCTTCAGATATAGGATATGTTTATAAATGATAATATGATTATTCGTTTGTAACTAAACATTATTTAAGGCTATTTTTAATCATGTGTGACTTTTGCCTCTTTTGACCCAACATCACATCATTAATTTTTCTATATAAAGCATTTTGCCTCCTTTGTTCTCTGACTCTTCTCCTTTGCGGTCTCCTGTGTCTCGTCTTGCAACACATCATCTGAAGGTAATTACCTGCTTTTCTACTTTATTTAGCAAAGCTCTTTCTAATACTCTTTTCTAATGTTTTTTCTCTATTCTACCAACATGCTCTTAATAAATGCTTAAAACAACACTTGTAGCATCTTTCTTAATAAACTAATTATCTTAATAAATCAATTACAATAACAGTTGTAGTGTCTTTCCTTATAAACATTCTTAAAAGCTTTTACAACAATAAAATGTTGTCTCTTTTCTTAAATAACATTCTTAATAAATGCTTTTATAAAAAACAGTTGTTTTGTCTTTCTTAAAAAAACAACTCATATTATAAATCACGTATCTTATAAATCACATATCTCAATAAATGTTTTCTTGCAAATAACAGTTGTATTGTTTTTCTTAAGGAACAATTAACTCATATCTTATAAACAGAAGAGGTATACTTGTTACAGGACAATTGCATATTTTCCACAACAATATATATACGGATGGATGGATGGATGTTCTCATCGCTTCATAAAATTAAGGTTGAACCACTGCAGACACATCAACTATTTAAACAATGTCTGAACGTTGAAAGTGGTGGTTAAATTGCTGTCTATGGACGAGTCAGATACCTCTCGGATTTCATCAAAAATATCTCAATTTGTGTTCCGAAAAAGAACGAAGGTCTTACGGGTGTGGAACGCCTTCACACTAAAGTTTGAGGTACATCAAATACAGGTACGCTGCGCATCCATCGAGCTGAACTGAAATAGTACAGATCACATGACGGAGAGCAAAACTCTCAAGCGCTCAGTCAGTGTTCAGCGAGTGAAAATATATCTATGCTTCAGTTATATTTAGACTCTAACACGCGAGTAAAATCTAAGAATTTATTAGCCAACAGCGAATGATATACATTATTTAGTCACCCAGAGTGAAGATTTAGTCACATATGCGAGTGATTTACTCACATTGTAGAGGGATGTAAAGGAATATATTCATAAGGATATATTAATAATAATAAAACAATGTTTTTCCTTACAGCGAGAGTTAAACAGGAATGCGTTAAACTTGTACAGCTGAGATGCCAGTGTAAGCGGTAGTAACCAACCAGTCGGGATCACGGTCATTTGACCACATTTTTTGGGATAAACCGTCCCAAAAGGTCGGCCATGTAAAAGAATAGATCCATAAGAATAGTTTCACAATAATAATAAAATAAAAAATTGAACTTCTCAAAATGAGAGTGGTAGAGGACGCGTCAAACTGGATGCTTAACAGCAGCTGGCTGGACCAAAGCAGCCATAAGTCACCAGTTGGGATCGAGAATATTTGACTGCTTTAATTGAAATAAAATCCTCTAAAACATAAAAGAACAGAATCACGGGAACAGATGCACAACAATAAATGAATTTAATTTGTTGAAGCAAGAGAGGAAGAAGCGCAAAACACAAAATCTGCCAAAAATCAATGGTTGCCGAAACTTGCCGGGGTGGACTGCCAGCCACTGGCAGGTCAGTTAGTGATTGAACCCCTACTGCGATGCACCCTTGTACTTCTCCATGTCACAGTTTATGTTCTGAGATAACACTGCCATTTAGTGGTCAGGTTTAAACCAAACACAAAGCCACTGGCACAGATCTTGGATGTAAACAAATAAATAAATAAATGTCAATACAGTACCGTCAAACATAATATCACAGTATTCATGTGTATCGATATTTTCTTTTTTTAATCGATATTTTTCTTTATGTATTTTCTTATGTCCTATTCAATGGATGGGCAAAAATGATGAAAGAATATTACAAATATCTTTGTTTTCCAAGGATGAACCAAAGCCTTTTTGGTTTGAAACAACAGCAGAAAATTAAATTTCTTCTAAGAACAGAGAAAGTATATTCGAAGATGAACAAACACATGCTTACATGACAATACAAGTGATAGCTTGTCAAAGGTTTTTAAATGGACTTACATCTGGCACGGGCAGACTGATCTAAGAGTTGAGCCAATATGGAGTTCCTCATCTCAGTCTCTCTATGAAAGACACAATGACAATAAAACTGCTCAAACATAATCAGTCTTGACAAGAAATAGGCAAAATTAACCACACAAAATGTTAAATAAATGCTGCATTTTACAGGGCATTATACCATGGTCTTTCTGAATACTCAATTCTGATTGGCTGGAAGGTGTGCAATAAAACCGTTTAATGCACCGGTAGTTCAAAGTCAGTTTTATCACTGCTCTATATTAATGTGCTGTTTTCATTGAAGCGTGCACACACATACGTCACTTGCAGAGATCGGAGATCCCGCTGTGCACCCAGACATTCAGGAGCACGGAAACTTATCAATGCTGCCCCGCGAGTTTTATTAGCAAAACAGCTTCGCTACTGAATCGCTACATTATATTTCTCAGCAACTGGGGGTACACATCGCCAGATAATTAAACTCACAGCTTCGTTGTTAATAGAAAGAGACGCTGAACAGACGCTTATTACCTCTCTGTCAATAAATCAAATAAATGCTATAATTCATTCATCCAAAGAAATGTAATCTTAAGCAATACTTTCAATACTTGTCTGATTCAAAGCAGGCAGAATGCTATATCTAGGCATGGGCCAGTTACCAGTTTCAAGGTATACCGCGGTATGAAAATGTCACGGCCTCGAAACTACTAAAATGTTCCGTTATACCGTTCCTGCGGTATGAGCTGTTATTTTATGTCTCATCAAAGATGGAAAGTGCAGAAATCCCTTGGGTTGTGTGCAGTGTAGAGAGTAACACTGCTTAAGGTTATCATGCTGTCAAAATCTCATACCGGCCCATGCCTAGCTATATATAATAAGCCATAACTGATGAAAATATTGCACTGCAAACAAAAATAACAGCTTTAAGTAGTCGATGCTGGCAAATGACCATGGTATAAGAGGGATAATCCATGACTAGCTGTGCATTAAACCAGTGCTGAAAAAAAGTGATTCTCAAAACCGTTTTGAAAGGGTTGGAGTGTGCGGTTAAAGAAACAACAACAAACATTTTCTGATGCGAGACTTTTATTTTGGAAGATGTGCATGAAATCTGTTGACACTTCTTGTTTGGGACTGCTATTTAATAAAAATAACCTTAATAAATAAATAACCTTAAAAAAAATAAATAAAAGCAACCTTACCTTATACTGTATATTCATCAGTGTTAGTGATATTCTCACAGTTTATGTGTATGTTAAGTAAAGTGGGACGGTTCTTGTGTCAGCCAATTTTGTGAAATACATTTGCTTGTTTTTTTAAACGCAAATTTATTATAATTTTTATAGGCTAATTATATACAACATTAAACGATTTGAATGCACTCTGCTTCTCGTCAGGTAGTTCTTAGCCTCCATGTCGTTCATTAAAATCGTAAAATGCACCACTAGCCGTGGATTATCCCTTCCATAAACTGAGCGTTAAATTTAATTTTATTAAAAAGGTTCTAAATGTAACTATATAAACAGATTTAAGAGACCTTCTGACCTTGAGTAACAGTAATGTAAAAAAAAAAAACCTGAATAATGCTTTTTTTTTTTCCTCAGACCAATAACTTATAATACAATTTCATTTGCAACACAGAAACTTTTGTTTGTTGTACCTCTGTTTGGCCTCCTGCTGCCCCTGCTGGTCATTGGAATGGTCCTAAAAGGGGATATGCAAAATTCACACATATCTTTTCATCATTTTATTCCAATTAGAACTTTTAATCTAAATGAAACCTATGAATTTCGAAAAAAAAAAAAAAAAAAAACCATAAGGAATTTGACTTAATCGTCCATGTATGCTAGGGACTGACTATTGAACTTAAGGTTTTGAAGATATTTGAAAGGTGTTATTGTTGCTTCTGGGCATTATTTTCTGTGTATGCCTTAATGCAGAGATATCAGTTTGGCGTCTTTATTTCTAAATTAACGCCTGTTTAGGATGAATATTTAAGACTGGATGTCGCTTGATGACTAGTAATTTAGCCACTGCTAGCTAGCTTCCTTTTACTCTACAAACATAAAGGCTACTTAAATCATAAAAATAACTCTTGGTAACTTATCTTATGTTCAGTATGAAGCTCTGAAATTTATGAATCCATGCTAATGACGTAGACAGATCTGACTCATATTCAAGGGCCTTACATGTGCGGTTCAATTTACAGCTATTAAAAAGCGATATTTTGGACGTTTCTTTCTCCGTTTCTCTTACCCCATGTTTCGCCTGCAGTTCGGCCACACGTTGCCGTCTAATGGCTTCCAATTCTTCATCAGCCATGGATTTATAATACACAGCGAGCTTACAGAGAGAAATATGACACGATTCGTGTGTGTTATGCTTATGGATGGAGAGAGACAGCAAATGAAGCTACGTTGGTTCCAGGTTGTATTAATCACAACCAGAGCGATCGAACCTCACCGATCCATTCAGACGAGCAGAGTTTCTTTGCAGTTAGCACTTATGATGCTCGGATTGTATCATTCCTTTACCCTGTGTCGGGTACTCCGTGCTTAAATCAAGCGTCCGAACCAGAGCCGTAGAAACGACCGATCGAACGTCAAACAGAAAATATATCCAAACGTCTTCTTGTACATTGAGGAGTATGAGGTCTCTGCGGAACAAAATTGGGCGTTTCTGTATTTGTGGGTGTTTTCAAACTGGTGGGTGTTTATATATCATACAATGAAGATGACACATAGAAATCAATAGACTTGTGACAAGGCCCCTGAAACAATCAGGCCTTCATTTTTAAGCTTTCATTAAGTGATGAGTGATTTTTTTTGCTAGACAAAGAGCAGGAGAAATACCAAGTGTTTCAGAGCCAGCAAAAGCTATGAAAAGAGTGACAGAGTAATGCAGCCAGCAGAAGTGACATGCGTGGTTGTGAACTATCCACTGTAGTCAAAGCACAATAAAGTCAGCTAGCCTTTTCCAAGGCCCATATTTACTAAAATACAGACCTCTGGGAATACTCTGTGGCCTGTTGCATGAAGCTAGTTGAACAAACTCTGAGTTTCAGAGTAGGTTTGGAGTTGACAAATCCAGATAAATCCAACCTGGTTTAGATCAGGATCATCTGATCTATCAACCTTCTCTGTCAACTCAGGTTTAATCCAGAGTTTGCAAAGCGCGTGCACCTGAAAGTGTGACACGTGCGGCAACAGCCATTCAACAGCCATTCACACAGAACAAGGAGAACGTCAGTTTGATTCACTTCTCGCAATTCATGTCTCTTCCGAAGATTACAAAGCAGGAATATATATAAAATATATAAAAATATATGACTATATCAATGCATGTGAATCAAACAATAGACCAAATAATTAATATAGTTTCACAAAGAGCTCAAAGGAATACATCCCAGCAAACACAAAACGTTTTTACAACTTTTCACAACGTTGTTTTTTGGTTGCAATTAGGTAATGTTGTAGTACAACGTTTTGAAAACGTTTTTTTTTTTTTTTTTTAATAAAAAAAAAAAAATAATGTAACCAAAATAACACGTTTTAAAAACGTTGTGAAAATAAGCTGGTATGTTTTCTTTCAGTAGTCCAAAAAACGTTAATATCACGTTTGTCTACTACGAAAACGAAACTATACCAAATTGCAACTTTTGGGAGACGTTTTATTCAGGTTTTAAAATAACGTGATTGGAATACGACGTTTAAAAAACGTCATGACAGTACCAAAATACAACCATGTCAAAACAAAGACTATAGGCCAAAACGCGTACATTCTGTTTTTTTTTTTGTTTTTTTTTCCCAATAGCCTATAGCCTACTTTTATTTCTGCACCACGTTTATCATTTTTGGTATATATAAAACATGTTTTCTTTAGTCAAAAAAAAAAAAAGAAAAAAAGAAAAGAAAATGCAAGTATTCTAAAGCTATTATATTATATTATGCCTATATTATATTACTATAGCCTGATATAAACTGACTTCAAACATTGTTTTACAATCTCAATACAGCTTTCATATTCTCATTCCACAGTTTGATAGTAGTCCAACGGTCTACTATAGGTCTACAATACGTTATCAAGTTTCAGGACCTTTTTCTGGTAATTGACTCCATCAGTATGTAATGTTTTAACTTTACATGCATAAACACTAGCTGCTTAACTTTTGACATGTTTTAATCGGCGTGCGCGTTTAACATTCTAGTCGCGTGAGCGATCGGATTGGAGTCACCATGGAAACGGGGCGGCAACTCAACCAACTGACAAGTGACAAGCAGGAGCGTGGTCTGTCACTGTTATTTTCACTGCTTTCAGGTAAGTTTAGGACCTAAAATTACACAAATCATACAACTGTTCCTGACACTTTCATACATGTAATTGACAAGCTTCTGTTGAATATTTTCTTTATAGAAAAGGTTTGTTGTCTTTGGAAAAAGATCGTTAGCATCTCAACCGTTAGGCTAACTATAAGATGTAGGCTAACAATTGACTTGAGCTCTTATTTATGAAAGTTTGGGCTTTTAATCACATATTATGTGTAGATTAGAGGTTTTGATAGTTTTGTAAATGATTTGCTGGCAATTTGTCAATGGATGATTAGAAATATAACTTAAAAGTATGCGGTGTACGGTTAATCGGTGACGTCACTTATATGGAGCGTGAAAATGGGGTGAAACTAACGTTATTTCAGATATTTATATAACGTTATTTTATATTTCATGGTAAATAAATATTGATTAAAATTGCACTGTGATTTCAGGAGCGTCAGATGTATGTATAATTTATATTTATTACGTCCAAACATAATTAAGTGATATTGTATGAGGAATACTAAATAAGTAAAGCTACAAATGTAAATTCTGGCATCTTAAGACTTTTCTTTTACACACACACACACACACACACACTTATTTATTTATGTATGTATGTATGTATGTTCTGTATATTATTCTTTCTCTTTTATGCATTTCACCTCTATTCTATTTTTTTTTTATTTTAATACACATGACATTGAATACTACATTTTGTTGGCCCTGTGACAAATTGTTTATTGTTCCTAGATTCTTCCATGTTAAAGTTTGATCAAAAGTTTATCAAGTATTCAAAAAATTCATCAAATATTTTTTGAGTCCTCTATGGCCATCTTGTTTAACTCTGCATTGAGGACATTTGGTATACAGTCAGCAATCTACAGCAAGGTCCAACATAATTCAAAATGAGACACAGATGATAATGAAAAAAGTACTGAGCATTGTGAATGTAGGAGCCTCACGTTATATTAATAACAATCATTGCTGATGTTTGAATTGCACTTCAGGGCAGTTTGTGAAGACGAGATGCTGTGACAACCTGGACAGAAATCGGTTCCAGATCCACCTTCAACAGCAGACTTCTCATATGGATTGCTGTCTACTAGCATATTATTTGTTTGCTTCAGAATTAGGTGCATGCAGACAATTGTTTATAACCTTATTTCTTTCTGGTGTTGTGTCGAATTCTGTGACCCACCAAATCATATGACTATAGGCATTGCATTGACCTAATCTGACCTTTTACTAAACCCAACCCTAATCCTACCCTTTTGATAATTAACCATGGTTTTATATATTTATAGTAAAACCATGTGTTTTTTTTTTTGTTTTTTTTTTTGGCGTATTGATTACCATTTGTATAATCATACAAATACCATAGTTATAACTGTTTTTGTAGCAAAACCATGGTTCATTTGTGGGAACCATGGAATTACTACAATGACTAAATTTTTTTGCTTTTAATCATGGTAAAACCATGGTTGATTTCCATAACCTACCCTCATAACCTACTAGGGTCACATAATTTAGTGTGTTACAGAATTCGGCATTATAACTGTTTGGATCAGCACTTAAAGAGTTAGTTTACCCAAAAATGAAAATAATATCATTAATTACTCACCCTCGTGTCAGTCTACACCTGTAAGACCTTCATTGATCTTCGGAACACAAATTAAAATATTTTTGCTGAAATCCGATGGCTCAGTGAGGCCTCCATTGCCAGCAAGAATTAGTTCACTTTTTGAATGACAATGTCCTGATAATTTACTCACCCCCATGTCATCCAAGATGTTCATGTCTTTCTTTCTTCGTTAGAAAAGAAATTAAGGTTTTTGATGAAAACATTCCAGGATTTTTCTCCTTATAGTGGACTTCAGTGGACTCCAGATGGTTGAAGGTCAAAATTACAGTTTCAGTGCAGCTTTAAACTATACCAGACGAGGAATAAGGGTCTTATCTAGGGAAACGATCTGCCATTTTTGTAAAAATACAACTCTATATGCTTTATAAACACAAATGATTGCCTTGCGAGTGTTTCCGTGTTCCGTATTCTTCAAAAAGCTTGTCAATATCACAGCTCATCAAATAATGTGGATAAATACACGTCAACGATTAGGCTACTTATACAAACAAAATGAAAAAAAAAACAAAAAAAAACACACCAAATACACAACAATAGATAAATCACAATAATTTTTTTAAAAGTAGTCCAGGCTGCTTCACTAAAGAAGAATACAAAGCATGTTAGTTTAATATACTTGCACGAAGGACGAAAGCGTTCAACACTTATTCAAACTTGTCGTACAGATAAATTGGGCAGAATAATCTTTAAAAACACTGTAAATCAGCGGTTCAAAACCGCGACGTCCACAGCCAGTCGTATCCTCGGTGAAACAGCAATATGAAACGGATATATGAAATCAGTCAATGAAACATGTATAAAACACGTATATAAACCAGGTATAAAACAGCAGCTAGCGCTTAGGCCGCACCTGAAAACAAAAACAACAAATAGTAAAAACGTTTCAAATGATTTCCCCCTTCCCAAAAAGAACCCACGATAAGAGTGTCTTACCTCCCAAGCAAGATTCAAGCAAGATCATAGCGCGATCCAGACATTGCCTCCTCTCACGTGACTTTCCCCCCATTCATTCTCAATTACAAATACAATTTGCGCCAGCCATTCCTATGATAAAATGTGCAACCCATTTGAATTCTATTGAGAATGTACTGTAGTAAAACACTATGGAGAAAGTCAAACATGATCTAAAAACAGCCACTAAAAAGACTGATGAAAAGAGAGGAAAAAATTATGATGATCCTGCAAGCTTTTTAAATTGCACCTTTACTAGTATTTATCATATTCTATTGTATTTATTGTGGCACATTTTAACAAACTTGTTGAAGAATTTATAATATATAATCTGTTTAGGGAATAGATTTGAAAAAGAAAGAAAAAAAATTAACATTGGCCTAAGCATGCAATGAGGAGCCATCAATGGTCTACCTGTAGTTAGCTATATCCTTATTGTAAATGTAGCAAGTCTAAAGAGTGTTTTATGTTTTATTCAAGTGTAATCTAAGTGCATGTATGTTCTTTTCCTATGTTATGTGTTCTGATTGTGTGGGGCTTTAATGGGTGGGGTGTTCTTCTGAAGAAAGAGCCTGTGCAGTGATGTGTGGATAGGACAACTTTTCTGGGGGAAAAGTTCCAGAAGTTTGTTTGCTGTCTGTGAGGCAGGAGCATTGGCCAAACAGGTGCTCACGTTAATAAAGGAGCCTAAACCATTTAAGTGAGTCTATCATTTTCTCTGTTCGCTACACTGGTGTCAGAAGTGAACTGACTGAATCCAGTTAGTCTACGGGATTGCTGTCATTATCGTCCCTGCAACACGATTGTTCGAGCCAGAAGCAAGCCGGATGTTTCGTGAGGTTTTGTCTGCTTTGGCGTGGACTTCTGATCAATTTGCAACAGAGGAAGACTTTCTGGAATCACATAAGGCTCGTGTGAAGGAGGCTACTAGGAGAATGGCTGCAGACACCAGGCTTTTGAGCCGAGTGCCACAGAGTACTGCCAAACTTTCATGAGGACAACAAACAGACATGGCGGCGCCTAGGGAACCGTGCTGTCTTCAGATATAAATAGGCCACGGAGCTGTGCTGCTTTCTGACATGAATGAAAATGGCGGCTTCCACGCTGCTGTGCCTACGGTGTGTGGTAGGTTTTCCCCTACGCACCTGACTTAAGTTAAACCGGGTGTCCCAGACACCTTTGAATTTATACTCTACTAAGCATACTTCAATACCTGTTTGAGTCGGCCGATGTCTCGGCCTGTTTGGGCACTATTACCTGGTAATAAGCTCTTTAGTGCTCCTCCACTAAACACTATCACTTGAGTATATAAGTAAGATCTCTAGTGCCTAGTCTGCTGCACAGCCTAAAAACCAAACAGACTCCAGACTATGCCTTAGAATATGCTTTAATCACGGCCGGAGGACCTCGTATCAATCACAGAGAATCCCACCACCAAGAAGAATACAACAGTTTATATAGGATAAGAGCATGGTAAAGAATTCTACAATATGATTGGTTCTTCATATGTCAAACCCTCATGTTACTAGGTAAAGCAAGATCTGCCCAAATCATGTGTTTATTAGTTCGTTGGTTACTCAATATCATGGGGTTATTATAGTTAGATGGTTGTCTAGCTGTCCCTAAGTGTCATTTCCATTTTTCTTATTTTTGGACATGATTCACACACACACACTGACTTAGGCCCATGCAAGGTTTGAGGACATTTAGGTTTCAAAAGCATATAAATGTCATTCCTGCAAGGAAAAAGAAATGTTAGTTATGATTAATTAAAAAAATTCCATCACAGGTGGCAGTTAAAACCCCCAAATTCTCAGGTAAAGCTGATTGGGAAGCATTTCATGAACAGTTTGGACTGTTGGCTCATGCTGGAAACCACAAAGCCCACATGCCACCGTCAGTTCAAGGGGAGCTTGCGAAGGACCAATTCAATCAGGCCCTTACCCCTGTGGAGCTCCGTAGACAGACAAACCTGGCCCACCCTCAAACCCTGCAGGATGCCTTGGAGATGGCGTTGGAGAGGGAGATTATTTGGGGAACTTGCATGTCGGATGAGAGACAGCGAGATACTGTGTCGTTGAGGTCTACTGATGCGGTGGAGGGGCTAAGCGAAAGGACCAGCCTTGGATTCCGAAGTCAATGAATTGATCAGAGCTGTGGCACTGCAACCTGATCAACGGCCCCGCACACGACCAAGGGTTTGTTGGGGTTGTGGGCAGACTGGACATTTAGTTTGTCAGTGTTCGAAGTTAGATGGTAACCAGGGAAACGGGACGAGGTCCGCATGATCAGGGCCATGCGGACCCCCAACACTCATCCCCAATGTCATCACCAGCAGGAGTCTCAAGAGATGGACAAGGGGAAGGCAATCAAGGACTGTCGGGGGAGGGTGAATGTGGGCCAGAAGAGTCTGTGGTAGTGGTGGGATGAACATGCGACTACGCACAGTGACGGGTGAACTGGTGCCAATGAAGGGTAAAGGAGTGGTTGTGCTGACTGTAGGGGGAAAGTCATTACATCATTCAGTGTGGGTGGCTGCAGTCCAGGACCCTTGTATTCTTGGTCTTGACTTCCTTAGAAGTGCAGGTTGCCAATTAGACCTGAGAGAGGGCCTGCTCCATTTTGAATGGGGTCCTGAGGTTGTCATGTCCACTGAAAATAACATTGATATGTCTTTTACAGGTCTTCTGGATGCATCAGCTTCTCCTGAGGACCCTAGTTTGGAGCACCATACATTGCTCTTGCAAACATCTTCCATCTTCCCTGGGGTGGCCACACAGTCCCCTTTAAAGTCACCCTCGAGCCTCTCCAGCAGGTATGGGCATGAGAATGGTGTTCCATTTTTGCCTCTTGAGGAGCGGGAGGCGTTGTTTGCTTGGAGGGAGTTGTGGCTGAAGAATTGTGAAGAATTGTCAGCGGGGGCAGTTTTGGGATTTGTTAGTTAATGGCACGATGGAAGAGAGGGTGCAGGCGGTTAGCAACTGGCCCACTCCTACAACCTCGCAGCAGCTCAGAAGTTTTTTTGGGGTTGGCCTTAATATTACAGGAGGTTTGTGCTTGGTTTTTCAGCATTGTAGACCCACTTTTCCACCTACTGAAGAAAGATAAGTCCTTCACTTGGACTGAGGAGTGTCAAAACTCGTTTGCTGCCCTGAAACAGGCTCTGGTCACCGCCCCTGTATTGGACCCCCCTGACCTGTCACCAGATGGGAACTTGTTGCTGTGCTTTTTGCAGTCCGACACCTTTTTTAGTATTACCTGTGCGGGCTGCCTTTCACTGTACGCACTGATCATGCAGCTCTCCAATGGCTAATGTCATTCAAAGAGCCAGAGGGCCAGCTGGTACGCTGGATTGAGGAACTTCAGGCATACAACATGAGGGTAGTACACCGTTCAGGGTCAGGCCATGCAAACGCAGATGCTCTTTCTCGTCGGCCATGGTTAGCCGACCGGTGTTTGTACTGTGACAAAAGGGAGGACAGGGACACAGAGCTGGAGAACCCGGATGCCAGTGGTGCTTCTGTGCAAGCGTGGTGATACGCCAGCGTGTTTGACTGTGGGGACAGTGGGAGTAGAGGACTGGAGGCGGCTGCAAGAGGAAGATGTGGACCTACAGCCAGTAATCCAGTGGGTCCAAACTCAGCAGCGACTTCTGTGGGAGAAAGTGGCCGTTTTCTCTTTATCCACAAAATCTTATAGGCCAAATTCAAGGACCTGCGCCTTGAGACTGGGTGTTAGAGAGGGAGTGGAAAGACCCCGCCACCGTAGAGGGGAGGTGGCAGGTGGTAGTGCAGAGGTCACGGGAAGGGGGTTATCAGGGCTGGTAGTGGTTTTTGTTTTCTTCCAGCTGCGCTTCATTTTTCTGGCAGCTCCCTTTAGGGCTCGAGTGTGCTCGTTGTACCACGCCATTGGATTAATTTCCTTAATCTTTTTTAAGCGCAAAGGAGCAACTGAGTCTAATGTGGTGGAAAAGACAGAGGCAATAGTTTCTGTTGCAACATCGAGGTCTTCTAAGATGTCTGATATGCTAAGGCGATGAAACTGATCAGGAAGATTATTTATAAAGCGATCTTTAGTGGTAGAAGTGATGGTTCTACCATATTCATGGCAGGGAGGCAGTTTTGCAGCCTTGACTAAATGTTGTATACACGAGACTAGATAATGATCTGAGATGTCGTCGCTCTGCTGCAGAATTTCAACGGCATCAATATCGATTCCATGTGACAATATTAGATCAAAAGTATAATTACGACAATGAGTGGGTTCTGACACGTGTTGTCTAACTCCAATAGAGTTTAGAATGTCTGTAAATGCCAATCCCAATGCATCTTTTTCATTATCTACATGGATATTAAAATCACCAACAACAAGGACTTTATCTGCAGCTAGTACTAACTCGATAGAAAATCAGCAAATTCTTTGATAAAGTCTGTATGGTGTCCTGGTGGCCTGTATACAGTAGCCAGCACAAATGTCAACTTACATAATGTTACATAAAGTACCATCACTTCGAAGGAATTATATTTGAAAGACTTTTGACTAATACTGTAAATATTACTATAAATTACAGCAACACCTCCCCCTTTGCCTTTCTGACGAGGATTGTGTCGATAATCATAACTTTGAGAGCTAGACTCATTTAAAGTAATGTAATCGTCTGGTTTTAGCCAAGTTTCTGTCAAACACAGTCAAGTCAAGTCAAGTCAAGTCACCTTTATTTATATAGCACTTTTTACAATGTAGATTGTGTCAAAGCAGCTTTACATTAATAACTAGTACATTATTTGGCTGCACAGCAGCTCTTAAAAGAATAGTGTCAATGCAGGCAGATCAAAGCACTGTTGAATATCAAATGTCAAGTCAAATGTCAAGTGTCCCCAACTAAGCAAGCCAAAGGCGCACAGCACATCTAGATTATTGTCTGTGATAATATCATTTACAATAAGTGCTTTTGATGAAAGGGATCTAAAAAGCACTAAGGGATCTAATATTTAACAACCCAAGCTTTATCATTTGTTTATCAGTATTATCTCTATTTTTTATTTGTTGAATGTCAATTAAATTTTTACCCTTAAATGGGTTTGGAAGTTTTTTGTTTTTACTAATTCGGGGTACAGACACAGTCTCTATGTGATAATATCTAGGTGGAAGAGTTTCTATGTGTTGGGAATTATCTGTACCTTCTGTAATGTGAGGCAGCTAGCAGACGGTCGGTTTAGCCAGTGTGTCTGCTTCCTGACCTGGGCCCTAGTTTGTCATGTTTCAGCTCTAAGACTATGTGCCATATTACTAGAGAGAAGAGCAGCACCATCCCGGGAGGGATGAATACCATCTCTTTTCAACAGGTCAGGTCTGCCCCAAAAACTTCCAATTGTCTGTGAAACCTATATTATTCTGCGGACACCACTTAGACAGCCAGCCATTGAGTGATGATAATCTGCTAACTATCTCATCACTCCGACGAACAGGGAGAAGTCCAGAGCAAATTACTTTTTCTGACATTGTACTTGCGAGTTCACACACCTCTTTAATGTTAATTTTAGTGATCTCCAACTGGCGAAGTCGAACATCATTAGTGCCGACGTGAATTATAATTTTAGAGTATTTACGATTAGCATTAGCCAGCACTTTTAAATTTGCTTTGGTACTCTGGCTCCCGGCAAACATGTGACTATGATAGCTGGTGTCTCTATTTTCACGTTCCGTGTAATAGAATCGCCAATAACTAGGGCACTTTCAACAGGATTCTCAGTGGGTGTGTCACTGAGTGGGGAGAACCTGTTTGATGTTTTTATTGGAACGGAGTTGTGTTTTCCGTGGCTAGGCCGCCTCACCATTACCCAGTTTGCCCTGCTGCGCGGGCTCTACAGCCGGAACCGAACAATGTCTCTTCCGTTCCAATAAGAACATCAAACAGGTTCTCCCCACTCAGTGATACACCCACTGAGAATCCTGTTGAAAGTGCCCTAGTTATTGGCGATTCTATTACACGGAACGTGAAAATAGAGACACCAGCCACCATAGTCACATGTTTGCCAGGAGCCAGAGCACCTGACATCAAAGCAAATTTAAAAGTGCTGGCTAATGCTAATCGTAAATACTCTAAAATCATTATTCACGTCGGCACTAATGATGTTCGACTTCGCCAGTCGGAGATCACTAAAATTAACATTAAAGAGGTGTGTGAACTCGCAAGTACAATGTCAGGAGAAGTAATTTGCTCTGGCCCCCTTCCTGTTCGTCGGAGTGATGAGATAGTTAGCAGATTATCATCACTCAATGGCTGGCTGTCTAAGTGGTGTCCGCAAAATAATATAGGTTTCATAGACAATTGGAAAAGTTTTTGGGGCAGACCTGACCTGTTGAAAAGAGATGGTATTCATCCCTGGTGCTGCTCTTCTCTCTAGTAATATGGCACATAGTCTTAGAACTGAAACATGACAAACTGGGGCCCAAGTCAGGAAGCAGACAGACTGGCTAAACCGACCGTCTGCTAGCTGCCTCACGTTACAGAAGTCAGAAAATTCATATAACTCCCAACACATAGAAACTCTTACACCTAGATATTTTCAAATAGAGACTGTGTCTGTACCCCGAATTAGTAAAAACAAAAAACTTCCAAACTCATTTAATGGTAAAAATTTAATTGATGTTCAACAAATAAAAAATAGAGATAATAATGCTAAACAAATGATAAAACTCGGGTTGTTAAATATTAGATCCCTTTCTTCAAAATCACTTATTGTTAATGATATTATCAAAGATAATAACCTAGATGTGCTGTGTTTGACAGAAACTTGGCTAAAACCGGACGATTACATTACTTTAAATGAGTCTAGTCCTCAAGGTTATGATTATCGACACAATGCCAGTCAGAAAGGCAAAGGGGGAGGTGTTGCTGTAATCTATAGTAATATTTACAGTATTAGTCAAAAGTCTTTCAAATATAATGCCTTCGAAGTAATGGTACTTTACGTAACATTATGTAGGTTGACATTTGTGCTGGCTACTGTATACAGGCCACCAGGACACCATACAGACTTTATCAAAGAATTTGCTGATTTTCTGTCGGAGTTAGTATTGGCTGCAGATAAAGTCCTTGTTGTTGGTGATTTTAATATCCATGTAGATAATAAGAAAGACGCATTAGGATTGGCATTTGCAGATATTCTAAACTGTATTGGTGTTAGACAACATGTGTCAGGACCCACTCATTGTCGTAATCATACTTTAGATCTAATATTGTCACATGGAATCGATATTGATGCTGTTGAAATTCTGCAGCAGAGTGACGACATCTCAGATCATTATCTAGTCTCGTGGATACTACATTTAGTCAAGGCGGCTAAACTGCCTCCATGCCATAAATATGGTAGAACCATCACTTCTACCACTAAAGATCGCTTTATAAATAATCTTCCTGATCAGTTTCATCGCCTTAGCATACCAGAAAGCTTAGAAGACCTCGATGTTGTAACAGAAACTATTGCCTCTGTCTTTTCCAGCACATTAGACTCAGTTGCTCCTTTGCGCTTAAAAAAGATTAAGGAAATTAATCCAATGCCATGGTACAATGAGCACACTCGGGCCCTAAAGTTAGCAGCCAGAAAAATGGAGCGCAGCTGAAAGAAAACAAAACTAGAAGTATTTCGTATTTCGTGGAGAGAGAGAATGATTGAGTACAGAAAGGCCTTAAAATCTGCTAGATCTGCTTATTTTTCAAAACTTTTAGAAGAAAATAAACACAACCCTAGGTATTTATTTGATACAGTGGCTAAATTAACAAGAAATAAAGCTTCAACTTCTGATGTTTCCAAAGAGCACAGCAGTAATGACTTTATGAACTTCTTTACTTGCAAGATTGATAATATTAGAGAAAAAGTTATAACCATGCAACCGTCTATTACAGTATCGCGTCAGATAGTGCATTGTAGTGTCTCTGAGGAAAAATTCAG
This sequence comes from Ctenopharyngodon idella, assembly GCF_019924925.1. Classification (NCBI taxonomy): domain Eukaryota; kingdom Metazoa; phylum Chordata; class Actinopteri; order Cypriniformes; family Xenocyprididae; genus Ctenopharyngodon; species Ctenopharyngodon idella. The sequence goes on along the minus strand of NC_067237.1, from coordinate 35,296,158 downwards.
TTCATTTACTGCTTTAGGAGAGGAAGAATTGTCTAAACTTGTTAAATCATCAAAATCAACAACATGTATGTTAGACCCTATACTGACTAAGCTATTGAAAGAAATGCTTCCAGAGGTTATAGATCCTCTTCTTAATATCGTCAATTCATCTTTATCACTAGGATGTGTACCGAAAACTTTTAAGCTGGCTATTATTAAACCTCTTATTAAAAAACCACAACTTGATCCTAGAGAATTAGTCAATTACAGGCCGATCTCAAATCTCACTTTTCTGTCAAAAATACTAGAAAAGGTAGTATCATCACAACTATGTTCCTTTTTAGAAAGAAATAGTATCTGTGAGGATTTCCAGTCAGGATTTAGACCGTACCATAGTACTGAGACTGCTCTCATTAGAGTTACTAATGATTTGCTCTTATCATCAGATCGTGGTTGTATCTCTCTATTAGTGTTACTGGATCTTAGTGCTGCATTTGACACTATTGATCACAATATTTTTTTAAATAGACTCGAAAATTATGTTGGCATTAGTGGAATTGCATTGTCATGGTTCAAATCATACTTATCTGACCGTTATCAGTCTGTAGTAGTAAACGAAGAGATGTCATATCGATCACAAGTTCAATATGGAGTACCCCAAGGCTCAGTACTAGGACCGTTGCTGTTCACTCTGTACATGCTACCCTTGGGAGATATCATTAGGAAGCATGGCGTTAGTTTTCACTGTTACGCTGATGATACTCGGCTCTATATTTCTTCGCGCCCTGACGAAACTTACCAATTCACAAAATTAACAGAATGCATAGCTGATATAAAAAATTGGATGACCAGTAATTTCCTACTACTAAATTTAGAAAAAACAGAGATTCTAATTTTTGGACCAAAAACTTCTTCACATAATAACCTAGAATACTGTCTAACACTTGATGGCTGCTCTGTTAAGTCTTTGTCGTCTCTTAGGAACCTGGGTGTGCTCTTTAATACCAATCTTTCATTTGAAGGCCATGTTACTAGCATCTGTAAAACCGCATTCTTCCATCTTAAAAATATATCTAAACTACGACATATGCTCTTAATGAAAAATGCAGAACAGTTCATGCGTTCATGACCTCAAGGCTAGATTACTGTAACGCTCTACTGGGTGGTTGTTCTGCTCGCCTGATAAATAAACTACAGCTCGTACAAAATGCAGCAGCTAGAGTTCTTACTAGAACTAGGAAGTATGACCATATTAGCCCAGTTCTGTCAACACTGCATTGGCTTCCTGTTAAACATCGTATAGATTTTAAAATCTTGCTAATTACTTACAAAGCACTAAATGGTTTAGCTCCCCAGTACCTGAGCGAGCTCCTAATTCATTATAGTCCTTCACGTCTATTGCGATCTCAGAATTCAGGCCAGCTGATAATACCTAGAATATCAAAATCAACCGCAGGCGGTAGATCCTTCTCCTATTTGGCACCTAAACTCTGGAACAATCTTCCTAGCATTGTTCGGGAAGCAGACACACTCTGTCAGTTTAAATCTAGACTAAAAACGCATTTCTTTAACCTGGCATACACATAACACATTACCAATTTATATTTTCAAATCTGTTAAAGGATTATTAGGCTGCATAAATTAGGTCAGCCGGAACCGGGAACACTTCCTATAACACCTGATGTACTCGTTACATCAGAAGAAGAATGGCATCTACGCTAATATTAGTCTTTCTGGTTGTCCCGAGGTTCACCGTAGTCAACCGGATCCAGGCCGTATCCAGGTGAGACCAAGGACCTGCGCCTTGACACGACCACAACGCAGCCCTGAAGTATCAGCAGAGATTAAGTCAACTAGATCATCCACTCTGAGGGCCTCATCGACACGACAGCCACGACACAGTTCCTCAACAGCCGTGATGAACACAATCCTCAATTGGATGGAACTGGAATAAATACTTTGAATGTTGCGATCCTGTCGGACTTATGATAGCTACCTGAATCGTAACAAAGCACTGTTGGCCAGAGGAGAACTGGCCCCCCGACTAAGCCTGGTTTCTCCCAAGGTTTTTTTCTCCATTTAAACACCTATTTGCCACTTGTCTGCCATCTGATGTCACCTGATGGAGTTTGGGTTCCTTGCCGCTGTCGCCTTTGGCTTGCTTAGTTGGGGACACTTGACATTTGACTTGACATTTGATATTCAACAGTGCTTTGATCTGCCTGCATTGACACTATTCTTTTAAGAGCTGCTGTGCAGCCAAATAATGTACCAGTTATCAATGTAAAGCTGCTTTGACACAATCTACATTGTAAAAAGCGCTATATAAATAAAGGTGACTTGACTTACAACTCCTAGTAGAGCATAATAAGAGGATTAGAGAAGTTCCAAAATATGAAAGCACATAAAGTTACAAAACTAGGGAGGTTAATTACTAAAATTAAAATTGAATAAAAGTAATGTTTTTACCAAATGCTATTAAGGAAAATAGGTGAGAATTAAATGCTTTTTCTATAAACAACAAAGAAAGATTGCCATAAGGACCTACAATGTGCCTGTAGGTGATGATACTTTATAGCAGGGATGTTATTTAAAATAACATTTGTCAGTTTTAGTCAATGCAAAGACTATAAAGATAACAATAAAGAAGCTTGGAAAAAGCACAACTAAATATGAAAAATGATAATAAAAAAAATGAATTATTGACAAATATGAGTGAATTTAGAAGATTTTAAATACTTACACACAAAATTAGTGAGAACATAAGCTGATTTAAAATCCCTAAAATAAAAAGTAGTTTGAGACTAAATTTTAGAGACTTAGTTACTAAATTAAGTCAAATGGCGAATCTAGTAAAGTGATAGAATAAAACAAAAGATAAAATTATTTGTTAGAAGAAACAGTGTATGCTAAAAAAAAATGGAGAAAGAGCTCTGAAAATACACATAAATCCAATTATGAGAGTACATAGTACATACCTGTTTGGAAGTTGCAAAAATCCTAAGATTGAGTTTTACTTGTAAAACAGAGGAATAACGTCTCGGTTACGTATATAACCCTCGTTCCCTGAAGGAGGGAACGGAGACGTACGTCAGTAGTGACCGACGAATTGGGATATCGCTAGAGAGCGCTATCAGCTTCGAGTGAACTACAGCAGGCCAATGGAGTTGGCGTGCGATATTTGCATAATGCGCACCGCCCCCACCAGGTGGTATAAATAGGGGAGCAGATGCCATCGCACTCTGTTTTTCGCTGAGGAGACAATCTAGTCCACACTACAGCGAGGGTACAGCAACTGTGGCGATGGGACGTACGTCTCCGTTCCCTCCTTCAGGGAACGAGGGTTACATACATAACCAAGACTTTCCCTTTCAGTCGGTCACGTTCGACGTACGTCAGTAGTGACCGACGAATTGGGATCCCAGATAAAGCGCCACAGTATGAATCCCTTCCAGTGCCCAGCGCAAGCTCTAGCCACCCGGCGCACCAGTAGGACGGGAAAGGGGGCGAGCTTTACCCACTAAGTAAACTAGACTACACTGGGGAAGCGAACCCATGGGGGACGCTGCGGAGACCACTACCCACCCGTAGGGGAGGAATGTACGTGGAGAGTACACATATGGACTGGCCATGGGCAGTACGCTTATGGAGTCCCTGGGATGGCTCCACCTGGGTAGGGGGAGACTCATCTGACAGGTGACAGCAGAGCTGGCTCTGCTAAGGGAAAGACACGGGCTCGCCGTAGGGAGTTGACTGTGGACAAATACACACATGGGACCACTCACGTGGAGGGGTCACGACATGTGGAACCCAGCCAAACGTCAACGTCGATGACGGAGGCTCTTCGCGTCTACCGGCTGGTGGAAGCGAGTACACGGGAAGATACCGGTTCTACATGAAGGCTATAGAATCTAGCGAACGTGTTAGGTGTCGCCCAGCCTGCAGCTCTACAGATATCTGTCAGCGAGGCGCCGTGCGCCAGCGCCCAGGAAGAGGCCACTCCCCTGGTGGAGTGGGCTCTCAACCCGAGCGGGCAAGGCACACCCTGGGATTTCATACGCCAGGGCGATGGCGTCCACTATCCAGTGGGCCATCCTCTGCTTGGAGACAGCCTTTCCCTTCTGCTGGCCCCCGTAACAGACAAAGAGCTGATCTGAGGTCCTGAAGCTTCGTGTTCTGTCCACGTACAGGCGCAGAGCGTGGACGGGACAGAGCAAAGCTAGGGCTGGGTCTGCCTCCTCCGAAGGCAGCGCTTGCAGGTTCACTACCTGATCTCAAAAGGGAGTGGTAAGAACCTTGGGCACATATCCAGGCCGGGGTCTCAGGATAACGTGAGAGTCACTGGGCCCGAATTCCAGGCACAATTCGTCAACCAAAAATGCGTGCAGGTCCCCTACCCTCTTGAGCGAGGCCAATGCAACCAGGAGGACGGTCTTTAGGGACAGTACTTTTAACTCAGCTGATTGCAAAGGCTCAAAGGGACGACCCCGGAGAGAGATGTAAGAACCAGGGTCAGATCCCAAGAGGGTACAGAGGGGGGCCGGGGAGGATTCAGTCTCCTCGTCCCCCTCAAGAACCTGACGATCAGATCGTGCTTCCCTAGCGATTTACCATCAACTGCATAGTGATGTGCGGCGATAGCGGCAACATACACCTTGAGGGTGGAGGGAGGCAGCCTTCACTCCAGGCTCTCTTGCAGAAAGGAAAGCACGGCTCTGACCGAACATGATCCGGGGTCCTCTCGGTGAGAGGAGCACCATTCGACGAACAGGTTCCACTTCAGCGCATAGAGGTTCCTCATAGAAGGATCTCTAGCGGAAGTGATAGTGTCTGCGACCGCTTGTGGGAGATCACTCAGAACCTCCGCGTCCCGTCCAGGGACCACACATGGAGTTTCCACAGGTCGGGACGCGGGTACCAGAGGGTGCCCTGTCTCTGAGTCAGGAGGTCCTTCCTCAGAGGAATGGGCCAGGGAGGTGCTGTCGCGAGGAGCGTAAGGTCCGAGAACCAGGTCCGAGTGGGCCAGTACGGAGCCACTAACAAGACCTGCTCCTCGTCCTCCCTGACTTTGCACAGGAGCTGTGCGAGAAGGCTCACTGGGGGAAACGCATATTTGTGGAGGCTGCCGTGAGAGCTTGTCGGCTGCACGGTTGAGCACGCCTGGGACGTGAATGGCACGAAGCGACCTCAGATGCTTCTGACTCCATAGCAAGAGATGGCGGGCGAGTTGCGACATACGGCGGGAGCGTAGACCACCCTGATGGTTGATGTACGCAATGGCTGCAGTGCTGTCCGAGCGGACCAGTACTTGCTTGTCTGTAAACAGCTCCTGGAAGCTGCCCAGTGCAAGACGTACTGCTAGCAACTCAAGGCAATTGATATGCCAATGCAGTTGGGGCCACGTCCACAGACCTGATGCTGCATGCCCGTTGTACGTGGCTCCCCACCCCGTGGAGAAGGCATCTGTGTGGACCACAGCATGCCTGGACACTTGTTCGAGGGGGACTTCAGCCCGCAGGAACAAAGGGTCCGACCACTTGGTGAGGGTGCGGCGGCAGTTCGGTGTCACGGGGACACGGAACGTACCGCGCTGCCACGCCCATCTCAGGACCCGGCCACAGAGCCAGTGTTGAAGCGGCCTCATATGAAGCAATCTGAGCGGCGTGACTGCAGCTGCGGATGCTATATGCCCCAGGAGCCTCTGAAAGAGTTTCAGTGGGGCCACTGTCCTGCGCTTGAGCGTACTCAGGCAGGTCAACACTGACTGGACGCGCTCCTCAGTGAGGCGCGCAGTCCGTGCGACCGAATCCAGTTCCATACCGAGATAAGAGATCCTCTGCCTGGGGGAGAGTTTGCTCTTGTCCCAGTTGACCCGAAGACCCAACCGACTGAGGTGAGCTAACACCATGTCCCTGTGTTCGCACAACTGCTCCCGCGAGCTGGCCAGGATGAGCCAGTCGTCGAGGTAGTTGAGAATGCGAACGCCCTGTTCCTTGAGCGGAACAATGGCCGCCTCACAACCTTCGTGAAGACGCGGGGCGACAGGGCCAGCCCAAAGGGTAGGACTTTGTACTGATATGCCCGACCCTCGACGCAAACCGTAGGAAGGGTCTGTGATGAGGCAGAATCGAGACATGAAAGTATGCGTCCTTCAGGTCGATGGCTGCAAACCAATCCTGGGGGACGGATGCATTCGAAAATGCGTTTCTGCGTAAGCATCTTGAACGGCAGCCTGTGAAGGGACTGGTTCAGGACACGCAGATCCAGGATTGGCCGTAGCCCACTGCCCTTCTTCGGTACAGTGAAGTAGGGGCTGTAGAACCCTGACTTCATATCGGCTGGAGGGATCAGCTCGATTGCATGCTTCGCCAGGAGGACAGCAATCTCCGCCCGGAGAACAGGTGCATTGTCCAGGGACACCTGAGTGTAGCGGACACTCCTGAAGACCGGGGGACGCCGGGCGAACTGAATCGCATAGCCGAATCAGGAAGCGGGACGGGCTGAGGAGCGCTATCCAGGCTTCCAGACACCGAGCCAGCGGGACCGAAGTGGGGTCAGACTCTGCGAGGTGACAGTGTGAATGGGAGACGGCTGCGGGGTGGCCTCGACCATCACACTGGGACCTGCTGGCGAAGTGAGAGTGGGCTGCGAGTGGCAAGGCGGGGCCTCGCGCGCTGACAGCCGCAGTCTTTTGTGACCTGGAGGATTGGGAAACTGCTCTTTTTGTGATAAAGTGGGTACCGCTGGACTCCGGAGAGCCAGTGGTGGGACAGACAAATTCACAAATTCCCCCCGGTCCTCCTCTGGGTGTGGGAGAGACGATGGAGTCCTCTCCCGAAGAGCAGGAACCTTCCCCTCCAGGTCGCCCGTCTCAGGGTTGCGTCTTCCTCGACCTCTTGCCACCTGGCTTGGCCTGAGCGGGCTGGGCGCCGCGTCCGCGATCAGCACCCTGCTGTTTGGCTGGTGTTGGCTGCTGCTTTGCCGTCTTAGCAGGGGCGGAGGACGACGCAGGCGGGCGCCCTCAGCGACGAGCGGGCTGAGGCTGTGCGGCCGGCGGCGGGGTGGAGGCAGCAGCGGACCGCTGGGGCAGGACGTGTTTGATTGCCTCAGCCTGCTTCTGGGTGGCAGAGAATTGCTGGGCGAAGCTCTCTACCGCGTCGCCGAAAAGGCCGACCTGTGTTATGGGGGAGTCCAGGAACCGATACATGTCGGTATCCCTCATATCAGCCAGGGTCAGCCAAAGGTGATGCTGCTGAACCACAAGCGTGGCCATTGCCTGACCAACAGAACGTGCTGTCACCTTAGTCGCCCGGAGGGCGAGGTCCGTGGCGGTACGCAGCTCCCCAAGTAGCTGCTGGTCAAGACCTCCCTGGGGCATGTCCATTAACGCTTTTGCCAAAAGGGCCATGGCATGCAGGGTGGAGGCAGCCTGTCCGCAGGCTCTGTAAGCTTTCTCTGTCAGTCCTGATGAGAATTTACAGGCCCGGGATGGGAGACACGGCTCACCACGTCAGCTGGAGGCTGTTGGACACAGTTGCATCGCAACGGACCGCTCGACTGGGGGAATCCGCATATATCCCCTAGCCTCCCCGCCATCCAGGTTGGTGAAGGCGGACGAGGGACCAGGTCTCGCACAAACGCTATAGGGCGTCCGCCAGGACCTGGTCACCTCATCATGCACCTCCGGGAAGAATGGCATTGGGGCGGGGCGCTGGGGACCAGCGCGGGCCACCCCGAGGTACCAATCATCGAGCCGAGAAGGCTCTGGACACGGTGGAGGATTCCAGACTAGCCCGACCTTCTCAGCAGGTCGGGAAAACATAGCCGTCAACTCGGGATCAGGCTCGGACAATGCTACCGTCCCAGAGGGAGGTAACACAGCCGAGTCCTCATCTCCCGAGGACTCTTGCTCACCTTCCGATGCCGCGATCGACATGCGGTCATCCGCGGGTGCACCGAAGGATACGGCTGGTCGCTCCGTGGAGGGACCAGCACGCTCGATCAGCAACACCACCGGTTGCAGTGAGGTAGAGGGGACAGGGGCCCGCGGAGTGGCGCTCGGCGGGGAAACCCTGACCGTGATCCTCAGATCACCCTGCCTACACGCCGACACACCGTCACCCCGGCCGAAGCCAGAGAAAACGGTGGAACGGGGCATAGGGGAGGGGACCCCCGCTCCCTGAGAACCAAGGAACGAGAGTCTCGATCTCAGCACTGCAATAGTCATGTTCCCACAGTGAGAACATGAACTATCCACAAAAGCTGCTTCAGCGTGCTGAACGCCCAGGCACGTGATGCAGCGATTGTGGCCATCAGCGGGGACCAATGAACGACCGCATCCAGTAACGCACAGACGAAATGACATCTTGAAAAAGATGCAGGGTTCGTCTGTGAAGCTCTTTTAGGAGGGGAAAATTCAGCTCTCTTGTGCTGAAGCACACAGGGAGTGTCACGATGTGTTCGGGTACACCACTCCCCGAACACAACGGAGGAACCGGCCCAAATCTCAACAGACAAGAAGCTGGGAATTGGAAATTGTGCTGTAATAACAGCAGTTGAGAGCTTTCAAGCTCAGGCTCCCCGGGAAGCTCGCGACCTCGCTGAAGTGCCATCACACCAACACAAGACGCTATTTTCCTCACAAGGCTTGAAGAATTCACTCTGAAGTCTGAAAAGCTGGAACACAACTAGATGGCTCCGAAGCGAAAGACAGAGTGCGATGGCATCTGCTCCCCTATTTATACCACCTGGCAGGGGCGGTGCGCATTCTGCAAATATCGCACGCCAACTCCATTGGCCTGTTGTAGTTCACTCGAAGCTGATAGGGCTCTCTAGCGATATCCCAATTCGTCGGCCACTACTGACATACGTCGAACGTGACCGACTGAAAGGGAACAGCTTTGATTTAGAGTTGTAATAAGCTTTAGGGCTTTAGGATAAAATTACGACATAGCTTCCTATGAATAAAGTTATGAACATAAAAGATCAAAAGTCGTATAATAAACATGAAGAAATATACTAAAACATCTAAAATAATAGAAATTAAAAATGAAGAACAGGAGAAAGTCTAAGGAAACAGACTTTTTAGGTGTTTAAAGGCATGCAGTGTTTACTAAGTGAGTTAAAGCGGTAAGGTCAGAAGGTCAGGAGATAGAGCCACTCCGTGACAGTAACAGACGCAGCTCGCTGAGTGTGTGTGTGTGTGTAGTGAAAACATTGCAGAAATTAGTGTAGCATGATAAACGCAACCTATTCTAAATTAATCTAAAAATAAATTGTGTAAAAACCAGTATAGACTAGGGTCGATTTCTGTCTTTTCAAAACTGCGGGGGTCCTGAACCCCCTGTCCCCCATGTCAACGGCGCGCCTGGGTAGGATTAAGAATGTAAAATGAGGTCATGCAGAATAAGGCATTAATATGTGCCTAATAAGTACTAATTAATAGCCAATGTTGTAGTAATAGGCATGCTAATAAGCAACTAGTTAAAAGACCCTAAAATGAAGAGTTACTAAAGTTGTATATATTGAAATGTGAATAAAAATGAAGAGAAAAAGCTGATTAGAATAAGTAGAATAATTAAAATTGCAGAGACTGATAATAAAGGTATATAGAAAAATAACCTACATGATAAAGTGGAAAAACTATTAGATGAAGATTTTATCAAATAAGTGAAAATATATGAAATATATAATTTTTTCATTTAAAAGCTATATAAAGGAATAGTACAAAAAAAGAACAATAACAAACAGAACTAATTAGAAGCGTCATTATAGGATGTTATAAGACAAAAAATGAGCAAGAAAGCATTATTGTTAGAGGACAAACTTAAAGCTATTAGTTAAAAAGAGAAAAATAGGATAAATGTAATGAAGATTAAAATTTAACAAAATAAATATAAGCTATATAGAGTTAAATTTAAATCAAAATTTGGAAATGTAAATATAAACCTAAGGAAGGATTTAAGAAAAAGAAAAATAAGGGATAAAACTTGTTAAATTAGACATATTAAGAGGAAAAAATAAAATAAAGAGAGACTAAAATAAAAAAAAGAAAAATTCCCACAAAAAGAAAATATAGGAAAAACAAATAGCATAAAGTGCAGTTGTTGTAACTAACTAAGCTGAGTGTTACGTGCCAGAGTGTTCTAATGTCACTTTATTGTCAAATGCCTGTGTGCCCTGTGTTGTGCTCTGTTTCTCTCCCTCACCCTCTTACTCAGGTTAATTACCACTAGCTGCAACTCGTTGTGTGCATGCCTGAGTCTGAGCAGAGCAGTATATATGGTACTGTGGGATTACAAATTTAAGAATCTGTTAAAGATCTGCTGATCCTACATCCTGACATAACCTCACATGAAATACTAAGGTGAAGTATATTGTATTTAACATTTTGAGGTAAAGATAATGACAATTTAAGGAGATCAAGGCAGGCAGCCCAGGTGTCTGTAACATTAACCTTTTGTCTTTGTTTTGGTGCCGTGACCCGGATAGAGCTTCTCACCTCAATCCTGATTGAAACTTCAAGCACAAGAAAGATCTGATCCAAAAGAAGATCCAAGCTGAATTTTCCTGTACACCCAAGGGTTGGTGAGTGATACTCTATCCAAAAGAACCATTAAGACCAGTACAAAGTTAACAGAGAAGAGTTAACAGACAGCTGTAGGGTTTGGTTAACTAAGTTATCCTCTAAAAATGTTCTTTTAGAGATGAAGTTTATCCTCTGTTCAGGCAGGGAAGATTAGCATTACGTGCTAATATTGGTATCCTCTGTTCAGGCAGGGAAGATTAGCATTACGTGCTAATATTGGTTTATCCTCTGTAAAGTTAGGGAAGTTTTATCCTCTGCTTTATAAGGGAAGGTTGTGTGTTAACAGAATAGTCATCCTCCACTTTGCTAGAGAAGAAGGTTCATCCTCTGTTAATTCAGGGAAGGTTACAACTGTTACAGTGTGTAAGCAAGTTGGTTCTACTCTGCTCACCAGAGAAGGTTGAATATATTACGATGTGTATTAACTAGGTTAACCTCTGCTCTGTCAGGGAAGTGTTGAAGTGTATTGTTGTGCCAGAAAGACATTACAAAATGTTGAGAAAGAACGCTAGACTAATTCCAACAACTGAGAAAGGTGGACTAGCTACCCCTTTATGGACAGATAGTGAGTTCAAATCATTGTTAGGAAAGCACATGAACTCAATAGTGACTGAGTCGGTCAGATTGGATTTGACAAAGAAATTTGGGATTCATCCAGAAAAGGTTTGGTCTATTGAAGAATGCAAAAAGGTACTTGGTGCTTGTATTTGGAAGAAAAATATGAAGGGCATTATCTGCTGCCACAGAGAATTTACTCTATCCATTGCACAAGAACAAATCCAACGTATTGCTAAGTTAGAAAAGCAGGACAAACAGTTGCACACTCAAGTGTCTCGTCTCACTCAGAAGTTGGGCCTTAACAAAGCCTCATCCAAATGTGACTCAAAAGACCAACAGTCAGATGAAAGCTATCCTGACTTAGAGTCTTTCTGTAGACTAGAGGGCAATAGCAATACTGGATTTATGGATAAAGATGTAAATGCAGTTGAAGTGTGTGGAGCGAGACAAAAGGCTCAGAGTAGGGTAAAAGGGGTTGACACAGTTACATCTGTAACCCCCATACTCCAGTTACAAGCAGGCAGTACAGCTCTAGGTCCTGAAGAAATAGAAAGACTTGCTGAGAGTTTAGGACAGAGTTGTCCAGGAAAATGAAGCTCTATGTTATGTCCCTAGCTGAAGTTACCCAGCTAATGTCACAAATCCTGAAAGAGTCAGAATTCAGTGATTTTGAAAGTGCTGTAAATAATTCTGAGTTTCAGCATTCCAGCAAAGGTGAATTGAGAGAAGGAGTTCTGAGAGTGTTACAGAACCTTGTTGGACCAAAGGTGGACTGGTCAAAGATCACTAGTTGTGTACAGAAGAAGGATGAAACTGTAAGTGAGTACACTGAAAGATTTTGTCAGTCGGCTGCAGCATACAGTGGAATAGCTGACACTCCAGAGAAGGTGTTAGAGGATAATGGACCACTGGTCCGCATGTGGTTTGATGGGCTCTCATCAGAATACAGAAATGCATTGCCTTTCTTAGACCTCACATGGTCCAATGGAACTCTGCAAAACAACTTAGATCGGTTAGCTCTTTGGGAAAGAGACTCGGAGGTAAAGACAAGAGTAAAGATTGCAGCAGCATCCTTTAAGGTCAACACAGAGAATCGACAGAAACGTAAACGTCCTAAGAGAGAAGGCAGTTGTCATTACTGTGGTAAACCTGGACATTGGATGAAAGAGTGTAGGAAAAACAAAAAGACATTTAAAGAAATGAACAGCTTTACTCAGCTCCTACTCAGTCTACTTGCTACACTGAAACTGCCCCTCCCCTCTTCTCCAAACACTTGGAGCAACAGCTTACTGACATGCTAACCATTTGGGCTGTGAGTGCTTAATTTCCCCAGTAATCTACAGGAAAGCTGAAAGACTCATTCTGAACAAAAGAAAGTTGACTGTCACTTCCACCATTTGGGGTACACTGGTTAAGTACACTCACAGCCTTAAATGTTATGCTACAGCACACTCCATTCACTTATCCATCCTCTGTGGGTTATGATGTCTGCTATGACTGATGTTTCATTGGAAGATGAAGATGTAGCACAGTAAAGTTTACAAATTAACTACAGGGAGAGAATAGGACACACAGACCAGTGAGGAGCCCAGGGAAGAACCGAAGAGCAACAGGCCTCGGGGGCCAACCCTGTGGTGAAGACTTCCTTATAGGTTTCCCCCTCTCAGTAGTGACCACTATACGATCACTAGAAGTTTATGATGATCAGAGTTAGACAGAAAAACTATACGATCATCAGAGGTCTAACGTACTAAAGTCTATGCATGAATACTGCTGGTCTGCTGTTTCTTTGTTTTCTTGTGTTGCAGGTATGTGTATATGCCATGACGGCTCATAAGCAGCATGCACTTCCTGACCATTTGGCAGGACAAGCTCAAGATACAGTGGTGCCTTTGTCTCTATGATAATGTAAAGGTATGGGCGATACTGTCAGACTGAGTGGATTAGCACATATGCATTTGAATGACACCGTTGTGCTGATTAGATCATGGCTGGGAAATGTAGGGAATGGGCTGATTCCTGCACTGCATTTGCATGCTTTGTTTAGATTGTCTCCACCTCTACTCTATGTATCCCTCCCCCTTGAATGTATATGAACTACCAAGTACACTGCCTTAGTTAGACTTGGATGACTACAGCGACACACAGCACGTTTCTCAATAAAGAGTAACTTCTGCTTGAAAGATATCCCAACGTCTCCTGGTCTCTGCTTCGACGAGGAAAAAGTTTCCTACAGGTGCATTCAGAAGATCCTGTACTGAAAAACCCTTCTCCCCAGCCTTAGAGTGGAAATTGAATTGTCTGTGCTTGTGTATGCTGTGTGAGAACAAGTGCTTATATCTCTGAGTTATTGTGGGCCTATACTTATTTGCTGTGTGTCAGCAACATTCCTTAGCTTGTTTACTGGTCTATCCTTGTGTGGGTAACTAGAAGGTATGGTATCATTTAACTCTAAGTAATATTTGGTTACTTGGGAAATGTAGGGAGAGAGTGCCTTTTTATTTTTATGTACAATTGTTTTCACCTGTTTATTGATCAGAGAGGAAGCTCAGGGTAGTTTGTGTTGTTGTTTTTCATCTTTGTTTTAAGCAGGTTAAGTAGATTCTCTAAACCTTAGTTAGCTTCTGTTTTGTTTATTATTTTAGGCCATACTCTCTCCTGAAGATTTATTCCCTCATGTTTTTCTTTTTTGTTAAGCTCTTTTTTCATATAAGGAAATAAACATTCTTACTTTTCCTTAAAGTGGTGTTATGTTTTCACTCTGAGAGTGAGGCTGAAGTGTGTCCTCCACGTTTTTTTTTTACATCCTTGCATTACCTTTATTAGCATATGTTATTTTCTTTTGTTATCTTCCCTCCTAACCCTTAGACTGGGAGGGGAACGTAACACTGAGAAAGAATAAAACATCAAAATAGAAAAGGTATTATTTGCAGATAGTAATTAAAGCAAATTTATAAAGATCAAACCTAAACAAATAAATAAAATACCTGTCGAATTAAGAGTCTTTGAGAAACTTGTAAGAAAAAATGACGTATTTCCATGTGTGTGGGTTTGTCAGGAATGCGAAACAACACATGTCTTAAAAAGGGCCATATATAATTGCCTAAGTGTGTTTCTGGACGGGGTACCAAATTGGATCTGTAAACATTGGGTATGAGAAAATACTCAATAAGATACGTCTATTGATAAATGATAGACAGAATTTGGGCATGGATTTAGTGATTTGACTAGCAGAAAATAATAAGAAAATCAGGGCAATATGTAAACAGCTTGGCGATTCTGGTGTCGTTAAATTCATGGTAAAATGATGAGATACAAGGCAAGATGATTCTAGTTGATTGGAAAATCCAAAAGAACAAAAACTAGACTTTAAATTCTTGCTTTGATATATAAAATAAAATGTTTCAGCTTAATGAGGAAAAATATTCAGCTGAAACAATAACTGACGAAAATATTATTAATTAAAGAAAAACAAAATAGAAGGTTAACTTCCCAAGAAGGGGAGAGTTTGAAGAAAATTACTTCAGTAATTTAAACAACTGGACAGAACCTATTAATCATAATGGAAAATTATTAATAAATACTTAAAAAAAAAAAATAATTAAAGATACAAGTACTGATGCCAGAATTTCTAGAAGGGGGGAGTAATCCATCTGTAGAAGATCTTCTGACATGCAAACACAGATTTTTAAGCAATAGTTAATCTAATGACTATTGTTGGAACACAGATTCCAGTCTGTAAGTATGTTGAGGTTTCTGTGGGAAGATTTATGACCAGAGACACAGAAGGGTCAAATTTTCTATCCCTAAATTTTGTGAAAATTTAGGGATAATTTATATATGAAGAAATAAACATCCACTTATGAAAGAGTACACTTGGAGTAATAGAGATAAATCTAAACAGTCAAGAATAGACCTTTGGTTAATTTCTAATTCATTAGAACAAAATACAAACAGAGTGTCCATTGAACCATCAATATTGTCTGATCACAAAATGATTTATCTTCTTTGGAATAACAATACTTCTTTTAAAGGCTCTAAGACTTATTGGAAACTCAATAATAGATTACTGGAAATAGATAGTTTTAAACATGGGATTAAAAAGATAATACAAACCTACTGGAATCAAGCTAAACAAACACATTTATATTGTAAAAATTGGGAGCTTATGAAGTTTCAGATTAGTGCAATTAAAAAAGGCAAAGAAGTTGCAAAGTTAAATCAAAAGAAGAGGAAATTATTAAATCTATTTGTAACACTACTGGTAATAATACTGACAGGAATTTGTTAATGAATTTGCAGGCTGAGTTAGATAAATTATATCTAATTAAGGCAAAAGGAACATTTATTAGATCACGAAGATGTTGGTTAGAAGAAGGGGAAACTAATTCCCGATACTTTTAGAGAAAAGGAATGGAGAGTATACATCTATTAGAAAGCTTAATATTAATGGCCATGAAACACAGGACCCTATTATTATTTCAAAATATGTCTAAAATTTTTATGGTAAATTATATTCTACTAATGCATGTTCTATAGACAAAATAGATAACTTTTTAAAGCCCCTAAAATATAACATAGATAATATAGATGAAGATTTTTAACCTTTCACCTTAATTAATAATAATAGTAAAATTATTGCTTCTATATTTGCTGAAAGGTTAAAATCAGGATTAGAATCTATTGTTGGTGAGGTGCAGTCAGGTTTTATAAAAGGAAGACATATTTCCAACTAGATGAGAAAAGTTCGTCGAGACAAAATTTAAGTTGGCTGGAAAAAGCCGGTCCAGAAAGTTTGAAGCAGTTATAAAAGTTTTAAAAGTTTTCAGTTTTAGTTTAGTAGTTTTGTTAGTTAGATGAGTTTATGAGTTTGAATGAGTTTAGATAGATTTAGCATGATTTAGCATGTTGCTAGCATGATTTAGCACATTGCTATCATGTTCCTAGCATGATTTAACATGTTGCTAGCATTATTTAACACATTGCTAGCATCATTTAGCATTTTGCTAGCATGATTTAACATATTTCTAGCATGTTTTGATTTAGCATGTTGCTAACATGTTGTTAGCATGATTTAGCATGTTGCTAACATGATTTAACATGTTGCTAGCATGTTTCTAGCATTATTTAGCATGTTGCTAGCATGTTGCTAACATTATTTAGCATATTTGTTAACATGTTGCTAGCATGATTTAGCATGTTGCTAGCATGATTTAGCATGTTTGTTAGCATGTTGCTAGCATGATTTAGCATGTTGCTAGCATGATTTATCACGTTGCTAGCATAATTTAGCATGTTGTTAGCATGTTGCTAGCATGAATTAGCATGTTGCTAGCATGAATTAGCATGTTGCTAGCATTATTTAACACATTGCTAGCATGTTGCTAGCATGTTGCTAGTGTAGCAGTACGATCTGCCCTCCCCTGACGTCATCCAGCAAATTGAGGGCATGTTCTGATTGAGTGTCATTTACCTGCCTATAAAATCATTTCGGTTTGTGTTATGTGTGTGCGTTTGTTCTGTGTCAGCGAGCGAGCTGCCGTACTTCCGGGTTTTCGTGTGGATGGTGGCGAGGTAGGAGTGTTGGCAGTGAGTGTTTTGCAATGCTTATGGTCTATTACACTGGGTTTTATGAACCGATTTCATTTAAGGGTGGACTGAGGAGCTTTTCGGGAAGCCCTTTAATCGCTGCGTGTAATGGAGACATTCTTATTATACATCTGCATCCGTGCTTCGTGAGTCGCAGTACAGGTATGTGTTGATGCTGACTACTATTACTACTATTACTATACTATTAACTTTATATGGGTTTTCATGATCGGCTGATTAAAGTATGCTTTCCCTATTTAAGGTGCGGGTCAATGTGCAAGGGACGTTACAGTGGGCTGCTGTAGTGGGCTTGTTGCTTGCTGTGTGGCTTTTCTGCGCTATGTGCATCGTTTGACACTGCTTTGATGTTTGCCTGATTACCTGCTTTATCTAGCTACAGCTGCTTCACGCTGCGTCATCTATCTTGTCTGTTTCGTTTTGCTCAGCTGTGTATCTTCCTCTACATATCTGGTCTCTGGAGCTGTGTTATCTTCCATCTGCACTGTATGCGGTGACGCTGGATTAACAGTTGATTAACATTTTGCCGCTTCCGTATGTTAACAGTGTATTGCTGCCGTATTTAAATACTTACAGGATCAGCTGGACTGCGGTCTGGACTTGGGGTATGGTGCTTATTTCCAATAGTACCATGAGTAACTGATCTAAAAGTGGCATGCGACAGGGTAGCTACTACCTGACTGTCACTATCATTGTTTTCTTTTTTTGGGGTTATTGTGTTTGATTTAATTGTTTATTTTCTATTTTTTTTCTTCTTCTTCTTTTGCTTGTTATTATTATCCTTATTGATCTTTCTTTTTGGTTTCTATTTTTTTTGTTATTGGTTTGAGTTTGTAGTATAATTTCTTTTGTTTTCTGATCAACCCAGTTGAATTATTTTTCTTTATTTTCTTTTGTGACATGCATCCCCTTTTTGTACATGTGTCTCTGTGATCATTTTTACTGGCGTTCTGCCTATTTCAGCCTGCTGGTAACCCAGTAGCTGGGGCGCCCTATGTAACCAGCAGTTTTTGGATAGTTGACTGTGTTGAGAATCAGGTTGTTGTATGTGATGTTTGGTCCAATTTATGTGTTTTGTTTCTTTTCCCTTCAGGAGTGGGGCGGCCGGCGGCAGCAGTGTAGCATCTTGTGGTGATGGGCCTTTTACCTGCAGTGTTCACAGTGAGGTGTGCCGTGCTGTGGTGTGCTGTGGTGCGTGTGTGCACGCATGAGTGCTGTGTTCTCTCTGCTTAAAGGACGCCAGGCCTTCCCCCACCCTGAAGTGTGATGTCTTGTTTTTTTTGTTTTTAACTATTTGATACAGTGAATAAAATTGAATCTGTTTTGAATAAAGTCTTCTTAAGCTCAACTCTGGTCTGATACCTGACCCAGTCGTGACGAACCTGTGTGCTTTAATGTTGAGGGCAGTCCCAGAAATAGCCTCCGGGTGGCGTAGTCTGTATAATTTACTAGTTCGTAACGCCACACTAGCATGATTTAGCATATTTGTTAACATGTTGCTAGCATGATTTAGCATGTTGTTAGCATGTTGCTAACATGATTTAGCATGTTGCTAGCATGAATTAGCATGTTGCTAGCATGATTTAGCATGTTGCTAGCATGATTTAGCACGTTGCTAGCATGTTGCTAGCATGATTTAACACATTGCTAGCATGTTGCTAGCATGATTTAGCATGTTGCTAGCATAAATTATGTTGTTAGCATGTTGTTAGATGATTAAGCATGTTTGTTAGCATGTTGCTAGCATGATTTAACATGTTTGCTAGCATGTTGCTAGCATGATTTAACACTTTGATAGCATGTTGCTAGTATGACTTAGCATGTTGCTAGCATGTTGCTAGCATGATTTAACACATTGTTGGCATGTTACTAGCATGATTTAACACATTGCTAGCATTTTGCTAGCATGATTTAGCATGTTGCTAGCATGTTGCTAGCATGACTTAGATATTAGTTATAGTTAGATATTGTTAGATAGTTATTAGATAGATAGATATTACATAGATAGATATTAGATAGTTATTAGATAGATAGATAGATAAATATTAGTTAGATAGATAATTATTAGTTAGATATTAGTTATTAGTTGATAGATATTAGTTAGATAAGTAGTTATTAGTTAGATAGATATTAGTTAGATAGATAGTTATTAGTTAGATAGATAGATAGATAGACATTAGTTAGATATTAGATAGATATTAGATAGATAGATATTACTTAGATAGTTATTAGTTAGATATAAGTTAGATAATTAGATAGTTAGATATTAGATAGATAGATAGATAGATAGATAGATATTAGTTAGATAGATATTAGATAGATAGAGTTTCAATGAGTTTCAATGAATTAGAAATAGTACATAGAATGGCAGTTTAATTGAGTCTAATGGGCTTCCGTAGTCTTGGCTCATTTGAACATTTCGTCAATGGGATTTTCCAAGTTTTAATAGTCATTTTTAGGAAAACCGTAAGTTCTAGGCAATTGCTAAGGTGTTCTGGGTGGTTGCTAGGCGGTTGCTAGGGTGTTCTGGGTGGTTGCTAGGCGGTTGCTAGGGTGTTCTGGGTGGTTGCTAGGCAGTTGCTATGGTAACCTGGGTGGTTGCTAGGCAGTTGCTAAGGTACTTGGGGTGGTTGCTAAGGTGATGCTAGGCGGTTGCTAGGGTGTTCTGGGTGGTTGCTAGGCAGTTGCTATGGTAACCTGGGTGGTTGCTAGGGTGTCGCTAGGCAGTCGCTAAGGTACTTGGGGCAGTTGCTAGGGTGTTCTGGGTGGTTGCTAGGCGGTTGCTATGGTAACCTGGGTGGTTGCTAGGCAGTTGCTAAGGTACTTGGGGTGGTTGCTAAGGTGTTGCTAGGCGGTTGCTAGGGTGTTCTGGGTGGTTGCTAGGCAGTTGCTATGGTAACCTGGGTGGTTGCTATGATGTTACTAGGTGGTTGGTAGTTGTCACAGATGGTTACTATGGAGTTTTTATAGAGTTCTTAGCATGTTCCTAGCCCACTTTAGCACTTAGCTAATCACTATTAGCATGCAGCTATTCACTGCTAGCATGTGTAGCATGTTGGAAGTCCAGTTTGCTAGCATGAGTCAAAAGAGCCAACTGCCATGTCTCTACAATGCTCTGATGCAGAGATATAGGTCTTTCTAAACGTTTGCTAGGGTACTTTGTTTGGTTGCTAGGAAGAGGCTTGGCATCTGCCAGTGATGATAAACCAAAGGCTGCTTGCCAATATAAGCCAACCCCCATGTCTCTACAATGTTCTGATGCAGAGATATAGGTCTTGCTAAACGGTTGCTAGGGAGTGGCTTGGCATCTGCCAGTGATGATACACCAAAGGATGCTTGCCAATATAAACCAACCCCCATGCCTCTGTGACATTCAGATTTGAAGATGCTCTAAATTGTTGCTAGGGCGTGGCTTGATAGCTTCACAATGATCCTGAGAGACTGATTGGTTGCCTGAGTGAAATGAGCCCACCCCCTTGTCTCTATGACACTGTGATCAATAGTGAGAGATGTGAGTGAGTGAGAGAAAGGGTTCTAAGGCCCTGTGCGTGTGTGTGAGAAAGTGACAGTTGAGATTCAAATTTCTGAACATTCTGCCATTGAAAGTCAATGGGGCTTTTTGGCCGCTTTTTCATCCGCTGTGTGAACATCGTTGGTCCGATCGCTTAGAAAAGTCATAGCACACCTCTCCTCAATGAGCCGGTCGATTTGACACCTCATTTATGGGTCTATGACAAACGCTGCAGGAGGAGTAGCGCGCAGAAATTTTAGTGGAAGAAGAAGAAGAAGAAGCAGAATAATAAGTATGCATGAGAACAATAATGATGCTTTGCCTTTGGCAAGCACCATTAATAAGTTTAATAAGCATTTCAGTAAGTTGGCTTTTTCAAGCCAACTTAATAATATTAGACTTGTATTAGATCTCATAGAATATAATAAAATTATCAATGAAAATAGTTTTACTCTGTTTGTCGATTTTTACAAGGCCTTTGATACAATCGAACATGACTTTATTTTTAAAACCCGTGAGTTTTTTGGTTTTGGGGAAAAATTTCAAAAAGTAATCAGAACCCTATATAATAAGATTAATAGCTCTGTAAAATTGGCATATGGAACTTCTCATAGATTTGAAATCAAAATGGGGATTCGACAGGGCTGTCCTATTAGTCCATTGCTTTTTTTGTTGGTTGCACAAATTATGGCCATTCATATTAAGAAAGATATTTTTCATGGTATCAAAATAGAAGAGAAAGAAATTAAATGCACACAATTAGCAGATGACACTACCCTTTTCTTAAGAGACTATACTGAAGTTGAAAAGCAATTAAATGCCTGCAATTATTTTCATATGTATCTGGTCTTTCCCTGAATATTAATAAATGTGAGCTTATGGCTCTAGGTTCCTGTAACTTTCCAGCAATATGCAATATTCCAGTTAAAGAAGTTGTCAAATATCTGGGTATTAAGATATCTAAAAATAAGGAAGTCAGGAATGAGTTAAACTTTACACCTATTATTCAATCATTTGAAAAGAAACTGAATTCTTGGCTGATGAGAGATATTGTCACGAATGTGGCTCCCTCGGCCCTTCCTCCGGACCACCGGAGGGAGCCATCACCGGGATACTGATCAGTTCTCATTCGGACTACGTTTCCCATGGGCCCTCATTCCTGGGACTGATTGCACACACACCTGCACCGCATCACACTCACACTATTTAAGACACACTCACACACACACACACATCGCGAAGTCTTGATTTGCCTTGGTGATCATCTCTGAGCGTTTTCCCGTGGACTGTTACCTGTTATCGTTTGGACTGTTTATTCTCTGTGACCCTTGCTGCCTGCCCTGATCTTTGCCTGTTTCCTGGACTGTGATTGTTTGCTGCCTGCCCTGATCCTTGCCTGTACCCTGATTCTGTTTGTCTGCCGCCTGCCTCGACCATTGCCTGTCCTTGTTTATGTTCCTGCCTTTGACCCTGTCTACCTGTGTAAATACTGTTCTTAATAAAGCTGCAAATGGATCCCCGCTCTGCCGACCCATCATTACAGAAGACTTCGCCAAACAGCGATCCAGCAGCCCTCATGCAGATTTCATCTGAACTAACTGCCCAGGCCAACCAGCTAGCGGTACATCAACATCAACTTAACCGCTTGACTTCCCTTACCGAAGAGCTGGTGAAAACGCTCCAAGGCCTCCGATTCAGCCCTGCTGAAACCGCCACGCCGCCGCCTGTTGTTCCCGCCAATCCAGGCTTCGTGGCCTCCCCTGCAGTCAACCCTCGCCTAGCGCTCCCAGAAAAGTTCCACGGCACTCCCGCCAGATGTAAGGGGTTCCTTCTCCAATGCTCCCTGTTCATCAACCAGCAACCGTCTCTGTATCCCACCGAATCCAGTCGGATATCGTTTGTGTGTTCCCTGCTCACTGGCAAAGCACTGGATTGGGCCACTGCGGTGTGGAGAGATGACAGCCCTGTGTTCCCCACCTTCCAGGACTTCTTGCGAAGCTTTAAAGAGGTCTTTGAACATCCCGAAGGAGGCAAGAGCGCCGGCGATCAGTTACTATCTCTCAGCCTAGGTAAACAAACAGCAGCTGAGTACGCGCTCAACTTTCGCACTCTCGCCGCTCAGACGAACTGGGTTGAGGACACATTAAAACTGCTTTTCCGAAGGGGTCTATCACTGGAATTACAAGCTGAATTCACGTGCCGGGACGAGGGAAGCTCGCTCAACGCTTTCATCGAACTGGCCATTCACATTGATAATCTGCTACGCACTCTACGACCCGTTCGGCTATCCGCCTCAGCCGGACCCGCTTTGGAACCCATGCAACTCGGCTACACTCCGCTACTTCCCGAAGAGAGAGAAAGGAGACGACAACTACACCTGTGTCTCTACTGCGGCCAGGCTGGCCATATTAAGATTAACTGCCCCGTACGACCTCAGTCCTTAAATCCCAAAGCGGTGAGTTCTCCACAACACTCCAACTGCTTCAAAATTCCCATTCAGATTTTCGTAAATGGCCAACGTCTATCCACTCACGCCCTGCTGGATTCTGGAGCCGCTGGGAATTTCATGTCTGATGCTTTCATCAAAGATCATAACATCCCTCTAACCAACTGTAATTCCCTGTTAACAGTGGAGGCGCTAGATGGGAAGCCCATCGGCGGAGGCAAAGTGGTCCATATCACAGACGAACTCGCCTTGCAAGTAGGGGCCCTTCACCATGAGCTCATCCGCTTCTATGTTATCCACTCACCCAACAACCCCGTGATCCTTGGTCTGCCGTGGCTCAGAACCCATAACCCACACATTTCCTGGAAAGAGGGCCAGATTGTACAATGGGACGCTAACTGCCATACAAGCTGCTTGAAACAAATCACTCCCCTGCCAGTTCAAGCCGCTGCACTCCATGATTCTGACACTGAGAAATTAAACATACCCGAAGAATATTCCGATCTGGCTGTGGCCTTCAGTAAAGACAAGTCCACCGAGTTACCTCCTCATCGTCCTGGGGACTGTGCCATTGACCTGTTGCCCGGAACCACACCTCCCAAGGGCAGGATCTTTCCCCTGTCACAACCCGAGTCAGCAGCCATGAAAACCTACATCGAGGAGGAACTAGCTAAAGGATTTATCCGCCCATCCACATCACCGGCAGCCTCAGGATTCTTCTTCATCAAGAAAAAGGACGGCGGATTGAGACCCTGTATCGACTACCGTGGACTAAATGACATCACCATCAAGTTCCGGTACCCCTTACCTCTAGTTCCTCCAGCCCTCGAACAACTCAGGCAGGCCACATACTTTACCAAGTTGGACCTTCGCTGTGCGTACAACCTGATCCGCATCAGAGAAGGGGACGAATGGAAGACAGCCTTTTCCACCACCACTGGTCACTACGAGACCCTCGTCATGCCGTTCGGGCTAGCCAACAGTCCCTCTGTCTTCCAGTCCTTTATTAACGACGTCTTCCGTGACATGCTTAATCGCTGGGTCATAGTCTACATAGATGACATCCTCATCTACTCTAACTCTCTCCAGGAACATGTTCAGCACGTACGGGCGGTGCTGCAGAGACTCATTCAACATAAACTATATGCAAAAGCCGAGAAATGTGAGTTTCACCAAACCTCCACCTCCTTTCTGGGTTACGTTATCAGCCGTGAGGGTGTGGCCATGGATGACAGTAAGGTGAGGGCGGTACTGGAATGGCCACAACCCCGCACATTGAAAGAATTACAACGGTTCTTGGGGTTTGCCAACTTCTACAGGCGGTTTATCCGGAACTTCAGCGGCATTGCAGCCCCATTAACGTTTATGACCAAACGGCAGTCCTCTCGTCTCATCTGGTCCTCCAAGGCAGTACAGGCTTTCCACGAGCTAAAGGAGCGCTTCACCACGGCACCCATCCTCCGTCATCCAGACCCCGAACTCCCTTTCATTGTCGAGGTGGATGCCTCCAGCATGGGCATTGGGGCCGTTCTTTCCCAGCGCCAAGGTAATCCAGAGAAAATGTACCCCTGTGCCTTTTATTCAAGGAAAATGTCGGCGGCAGAACGTAATTACGATGTGGGCAATCGGGAATTACTGGCCATGAAGGCAGCTCTGGAGGAGTGGCGGCACTGGCTGGAGGGAGCTAAACATCCGTTCACCATTCTCACTGACCATAAGAACCTGGAATATCTGCGTTCCGCCAAACGTCTAAACCCACGGCAAGCTAGATGGGCCCTATTCTTCACACGCTTCCAGTTCTCGGTAACGTACAGACCAGGTTCAAAGAACACCAAGGCGGATGCACTATCACGACAGCACGAGGAGGTGGAACGGACAGAGAACGCTGAGAACATAATCCCCGACACCTTACTGCTCGCTCCGGTTCAATGGGACATTATCACCGAGATCACACACGCCAATGAACTGACCACTCCTCCTCCAACATGCCCACCGGACCGCACTTACGTCCCAGCACAGCTGCGAGACAGACTACTTCATCACGTCCACGACTTCCCAACCTCAGGTCACCCGGGTGTCACAGCTACCTTCCACTTGCTACAAACCCGGTTCTGGTGGGACTCCATGCTATCCGACACCACCCGCTTCATCGCCAATTGTTCACCCTGTCAAACCACCAAATCATCACACCAAGCGCCAGCCGGATTGTTACAACCGTTACCCATTACTCAACGTCCCTGGTCCCATATTGCCGTTGATTTCGTCACCGATCTCCCAGAATCTCAGGGCCACACCACCATCCTCACAGTCATCGATCGTTTCTCTAAAGCATGCAGACTTATACCACTGGCCAAGTTACCCACAGCATTCGAAACAGCCGAACTTCTTTGCAATTATGTGTTCTGCTTCTATGGACTACCCGAAGACATTGTGTCAGACAGAGGCCCACAGTTCACATCTCGAGTCTGGTCATCTTTCTTCAAAAACCTCAACATTAACGTCAGTCTCACTTCTGGGTACCACCCAGAATCCAATGGCCAAACAGAGCGCATGAACCAAGAACTCACACGATTTCTACGCACCTACTGCCAACGCCACCAATCTGATTGGAGTCGTTATCTGCTCTGGGCGGAGTACGCTCAAAACTCCCTACAAAAACCTGCCACTGGTGTCACGCCCTTTCAATGCATCCTGGGCTTCCAACCTCCACTATTTCCTTGGTCTGGGGAACCCTCCAATCTACCGTCTGTCACGGAGTGGATGCAAAGAAGCGAGGAAACCTGGGATCTAACTCACCATCACTTACAATGTGCCGTAAGAAGACAGGAGATGCAGGCCAATCGTCACCGATGCCCCAATCCCCAGTACGCCGTGGGTCAATGGGTTTGGCTGTCCACTAGAGACCTCCGGCTAAGACTCCCATGCAGAAAACTCAGTCCCAGGTTTGTAGGGCCCTTTCAAATTACCAAACAAATAACTCCAGTATCATTTCGTTTAGATTTGCCTGCTAATTACCGTGTCTCTCCCACTTTTCATGTTTCGCTGTTGAAACCCTCCGGGGGTCCGAGAGGGGAGCCAGAGGAAACCGAGGTCCGCTCCCCCCCCCACCCTTGATGATCGAAGGCGAGGAAGCCTATCAAGTACGAGAGCTACTCGATTCCAGGCGCCGGGGTGGGAGACTACAGTACTTAGTCGACTGGGAGGGGTACGGCCCGGAGGAGCGATCCTGGGTCAATGCGGATGATATCCTGGACCCCTCACTCACAGAGGAATTTCATCGGAGGCATCCGGAGAGACCGGCCCCTCGACCACGTGGTAGACCCCGGCGTCCGCTTCCTCGCGTCTGGAGCGGCTCACACGGGGGGGGGCTCTGTCACGAATGTGGCTCCCTCGGCCCTTTCTCCGGACCACCGGAGGGAGCCATCACCGGAATACTGATCAGTTCTCATTCGGACTACGTTTCAAATGGGCCCTCATTCCTGGGACTGATTGCACACACACCTGCACCGCATCACACTCACACTATTTAAGACACACTCACACACACACACATCGCGAAGTCTTGATTTGCCTTGGTGATCATCTCTGAGCGTTTTCCCGTGGACTGTTACCTGTTATCGTTTGGACTGTTTATTCTCTGTGACCCTTGCTGCCTGCCCTGATCTTTGCCTGTTTCCTGGACTGTGATTGTTTGCTGCCTGCCCTGATCCTTGCCTGTACCCTGATTCTGTTTGTCTGCCGCCTGCCTCGACCATTGCCTGTCCTTGTTTATGTTCCTGCCTTTGCCCCTGTCTACCTGTGTAAATACTGTTCTTAATAAAGCTGCAAATGGATCCCCGCTCTGCCGACCCATCATTACAGATATCTCTTTAACTGGCCGTGAGGGTTTATCTAGGTTGGTTTATACCACTCAAGTGCTAGATATACCCCCTCATTAATTAAAATGATAGACACCAAACTTTTTAAATTTATTTGGAAGAAAAAAATCACACTATATTAAAAAAGAAAATATTTGTAGATCAAAAATTGATGGAGGATTGAAAGTTTTGGATTTTAAGACATATAACACGATATTTAAAATAAAATGACTCCAAAATTATTTAAAAAATAAGCAAAGTATATGGTATACAGTACCTAACTTTACAGGTGCTGGTCATATAATTAGAATATCATCAAAAAGTCGATTTATTTCACTAATTCCATTCAAAAAGTGAAACTTGTATATTATATTCATTCATTACACACAGACTGATATATTTCAAATGTTTATTTCTTTTAATTTTGATGATTATAACTGACAACTAAGGAAAATCCCAAATTCAGTATCTCAGAAAATTAGAATATTGTGAAAAGGTTCAATATTGAAGACACCTGTTGCCACACTCTAATCAGCTAATTAACTCAAAACACCTGCAAAGGCCTTTAAATGGTCTCTCAGTCTAGTTCTGTAGGCTACATAATCATGGGGAAGACTGCTGACTTGACAGTTGTCCAAAAGATGACCATTGACACCTTGCACAAGGAGGGCAAGACACAAAAGGTCATTGCAAAAGAGGCTGGCTGTTCACAGAGCTCTGTGTCCAAGCACATTAATAGAGAGGCAAGGGGAAGAAAAAGATGTGGTAGAAAAAAAGTGTACAAGCAATAGGGATAACTGCACCCTGGAGAGGATTGTGAAAAAAAAACCCATTCAAAAATGTGGGGGAGATTCACAAAGAGTGGGCTGCAGCTGGAGTCAGTGCTTCAAGAACCACTACGCACAGACGTATGCAAGACATGGGTTTCAGCTGTCGCATTCCTTGTGTCAAGCCACTCTGACAGTGACAGTGTCAGAAGCATCTCGCCTGGGCTAAAGACAAAAAGGACTGGACTGCTGCTGAGTGGTCCAAAGTTATGTTCTCTGATGAAAATAAATTTTGCATTTCCTTTGGAAATCAGGGTCCCAGAGTCTGGAGGAAGAGAGGAGAGGCACACAATCCACGTTGCTTGAGGTCCAGTGTAAAGTTTCCACAGTCAGTGATGGTTTGGGGTGCCATGTCATCTGCTGGTGTTGGTCCACTGTGTTTTCTGAGGTCCAAGGTCAACGCAGCCGTATACCAGGAAGTTTTAGAGCAATTCATGCTTCTTGCTGCTGACCAACTTTATGGAGATGCAGATTTCATTTTCCAACAGGACTTAGCACCTGCACACAATGCCAAAGCTACCAGTACCTGATTTAAGGACCATGGTATCCCTGTTCTTAATCGGCCAGCAAACTCGCCTGACCTTAACCCCATAGAAAATCTATGGGGTATTGTGAAGAGGAAGATACGATATGCCAGACCCAACAATGCAGAAGAGCTGAAGGCCACTATCAGAGCAACCTGGGCTCTTATAACACCTGAGCAGTGCCACAGACTGATCGACTCCATGCCACGCCGCATTGCTGCAGTAATTCAGGCAAAAGGAGCCCCAACTAAGTATTGAGTGCTGTACATGCTCATACTTTTCATGTTCATACTTTTCAGTTGGCCAAGATTTCTAAAAATCCTTTCTTTGTATTGGTCTTAAGTAATATTCTAATTTTCTGAGATACTGAATTTGGGATTTTCCTTAGTTGTCAGTTATAATCATCAAAATTAAAAGAAATAAACATTTGAAATATATCAGTCTGTGTGTAATGAATGAATATAATATACAAGTTTCACTTTTTGAATGGAATTAGTTAAATAAATCAACTTTTTGATGATATTCTAATTATATGACCAGCACCTGTATATTTCAAAAAGTATGCGGTACTGAATTCATATTGAAATGTGATTATGATATTAATAAAATACCCATTAAACTTGCAAATTTCCACTCTTATGTATAGTCATAATTTTTCCCCCAATAAATGTACCATTTGGAATAACAAATACATAAGGATTAGAAACAAATCAATATTTTTTGAAAATTGGTTTGAAAAGGGAATTATTTGGGTTAAACAGCTAAAGATGGTGTTTTATACAATTATACTGAATTTGTTCATATTCATAACTTTTTAGTCGATCCTATCCAATACTGTTTGGTTTACAGGCAATTCCCAAGGAAATTTTGAGGCTATTAGAAGGTAGTAATAATTATTCTTTACAAACAGTTGAAGAATTTACTTCTTGTATTATGTTGCAGGGCAAGGATTTCACAAGTTTTGGATTTAATAATATTTTCTTACGCTCCCTTCTTCAATCTAAAAGTATACTTGCTGTTACTACTTGCTGGAATTCTCTATTTAAAAAGTGTCTTGATTGGAGTAAAATTTGGATGACACCTCATAAATATTGCATCACAAATAAAGTGAAAGAAGTTTCATATAAAATTTTTCATCGGGTTTACCCAGTTAAGTCACTTGTGGTACAGCGTTTTAAAGTGAATATGGAAGATATTTGTAAAATTTCCCCTGAGACTATTAATCATTTATTTTGGGAGTGTCCCAAGACCCAAATGTTTTGGAAAGAACTCAGTATTTACTTACAAAGAAAAGCTATGACGCTTGTTAACTTTGAAGAAATTGATGTTCCCTTTCGATACTTCACTCATACTGCGTGTGGGGAAAAACTCCTTTTTTCCTCGATACTGAAGCCTTATTCAACAACACAGTGTAACTGCACGGCCATTGGTTTAAACTGGAAAACTTTTTGAACCAATGACGGCGCGGCGGAGCTGCGCGAGCCTATGGCAATGCAGCGCGCCAAAGCCTGCCAAAATGGGCGAGGTGATTTTTCTATATGTATTCTCGCTGGCGTTTGTTTCAAAATGCTGTGCCTCCGAACGCGTCATTTGCTGGGTCCGCTCCCGCAAACCGCGTTCATCGAGGACGAGTGCTCTCATTACGAGAGCACGAGAGCGAGCTTATTCTGACTCTCAGCTGAATTTGACATGATACTCTCCCCTGACTTAGGTGAGACTCATGATACATATTCAATCAGAGTGCATTTCTCCGGTGTTTGTCGTAATGCCGAATCTCTCAGCGCGTCGCTTGCCGGTCCCGCCCCCGCAAGCCGCGTTCATTGAGAAATATGACATGACGCTTGACATGACGCTTCATTGAGAAATATGACATGACGCTCCTCCCCGTCTCGGGTGAGACCTATGTCATATATATTCAGTTGATATAGCATATTTCTGCCGTGTTTGCTGAGTTTCTCAGCACGTTGCTTGCCGGTTCGTCTCGCAAGCCGCGTTCATTGGGAATGAGCGTTCTCGCAATGAGAGCACAATACCATATTTATTGGTCTTAAAATGCAGAGCCTCTCAGCGCGTCGCTTGCCAGCCCCGCCCCTGCAAGCCACGTTCATTGAGGACGTATGTGCTCACTGAAGAGCGAACTCAATGCTCACTTATGCTCAGCTGAACATGACATTTGCTCTCTGTTTATTATGCTGGATCTCTGTACACGTTGCTTGCTGGCACCGCCCCCGCAAGCTGCGTTCATTGAGGAAGAGCGGTCTCACTTCTGACACCGCTCAGCTGAATATGACATGACGCTCTCCCCTGACCCAGGTGGGACTCATGATATATATTCAATCTGAAGGAGCATATTTCTGCTGTGTTTGCTGAGTTTCTCAGCGCGCCGCTTCCCTGTTTCACCCCGCAAAGCCGCGTTCATTGAGAATGAGCATTCCCACTATGAGGACATAAGAGCATATTTTTCCAGTGCTTGTTTTAAAATGCAGAGCCTCTCAGCGCGTCGTTTGACAGCCCCGCCCCTGCAAGCCATTGAGGACGAACGCTATCTCTGAGAGAGCGAGCTCAATGCTCATTTATGCTCAGCTGGACATGACATATGCTCTCATGTTTATTGTGCTGGACCTCTGTGCGTGTTGCTTGCTGGTCCGGCTCAGCAAGCTGCGTTCATTGAGGAAGAGTGGTCTCACTTCTGACACCGCTCAGCTGAATATGGCATGATGCTCTCCCCTGACTCAGGTGGTACTCATGATACATATTCAATCTGAAAGAGCACATTTCTTCTGTGTTTGCTGAGTTTCTCAACGCGTCGTTTGCCGGTTTCGCCTCCGCAAGCTGCGTTCATTGAGAATGAGCGTTCTCGCAATGAGGGCGCGAGAGCATATTTTTCCTGAGGGCCGAGCCTCTCAGCACGTTGCTTGCCAGCCCTGCCCTTGCAAGCTACGTTCATTGAGGATGAATGCTCTCACTGAGAGAGCGCGCTCAGTGCCCATTTATGCTCAGCTGAACATGACACATGCTCTCTGTGTTGGTGCACAGGCCCCTAGACAGCGGTCTGTCAACCGACTTAATCCAACCCCTTGGCAGGCCATCCCCGGAATGTCAAGCTGGGTGTTGGGGACAATAAACTGAGGTTACTTACTGCAGTTCACCCGAAGACCCCCGCTTCAGCAGAGTGGTTCCCACTTTGGTAAAACCGAACAACGCTCATGTCCTTCGCGTCGAAGTGATGACTCTGTTAGGAAGGGAGCCATAGAAATAGTTCCCCCCTCAGAGAGCGAATCGGGTTTTTACAGCCGATATTTCCTCGTCCCCAAGAAGGATGGCGGTCCCAGACCCTCCTGAACCGCTCCCTCATGAGACGGAAGTTCAGGATGTTAACGTTGAAACAGATCCTCCCGCAGATTTGCTCCGGGGACTGGTTCTTCTCTCTGGACCTGAAAGATGCGTACTTTCACATCCAGATAGCCCCCCATCACAGACCATTCTTGAGATTTGCATTCGAGGGAGTGGCTTACCAATATACAGTCCTTCCCTTTGGGCTGTCCCTAGCTCCCTGCACTTTTACGAAGTGCATGGACACGGCGCTTTCCCCTCTGAGACAGATGGGAATCCGTTTCTTGAATTACCTCGACGACTGGCTCATATTGGCCCAGTCGCAGACCAAGCTACAGCATCACAGATCCGTACTCCTCAACCACTTGGTGCCTAGGACTCAGGGTCAATTTCGCCAAGAGTTCACTGCTCCCCAGCCAACGTATATCGTTCCTGGGTGTAGTTTTCGACTCAGCCCATATGAGGGCCGCAGTCTCGCCAGAGCGCGCTCTGGCCATTCAGCAGCTCATGGCCTCTGTCAAGATCAAAACCCGTCTCCCTCTGAAGTTTTTCCAGAGGATGATAGGGCTCATGGCTTCTGCCTCCCCGGTTTTGCAGATCGGCCTCCTACGGATGCGGCCTCTGCAATACTGGCTAAACTTTCGGGTCCCACTCACGCTTGGCAGTCCGGTCGGACAGCATGACAGTGGTGTCCTACATAAATCACCAAGGCGGGCTTTCATCCAGTCGCCTCTGTGCACTGGCAAAGCAGCTCTTGGAATGGACCCTGCCCAGGCTGCAATTGCTAAGAGCATCGCACATACAGGTCAGATTGAATCTGGGAGCAGACATGCTATCTCGGAGCAATGTCCCCTCAGATGAGTGGATGGTCCATCCCCAGACGATTCTCAGAATCGGGGAGATCTCCGGGAGGGCAGAGGTTGACCTCTTCGCCTCAGAAGACAACTCTCACTGCCCAATCTTCTTTTCGAAGGACATAGACACCCTGGCCCACGACTGGCCCAGCCTCCTTCTTTACGCTTTTCCCCCGATCGCTCTGATCCCTCAGGTCATCAGACGAATCAGGGAAGACAATCACAGAGTCCTCCTGGTGGCCCCACTCTGGAGGAACCAACCTTGGTCCCCGGAGCTGTTAAGGCTTTCAAAGAAAGCCCCATGGCCGATCCCCCTGAGACGGGACCTCCTCTCTCAGACAAACAGGACAATCTGGCACCCCCAGCCAGAGAACTAGGCTCTGCACCTGTGGTCCCTCGATGGGAGCCTGTTAACCTCCCAGGGGACGTGCTGAATACCATTTCTCAAGCGAGAGCCCCGTCTACTAGACGCCACTACGCCCAGAAATGGTCAGTCTACATCGACTGGTGTGCAGCTCGAAAGGAAAACCCTGTTGAGTGTGACATATCTCCGATATTGTCATTTCTCCAGGAGCGTCTGGACAAGGGCCTCACCCCTTCCACGCTCAATGTGTACGTAGCAGCCATAGCAGCGTTCCACGCACCTATCGCTGGCCAGTCAGTGGGACGAAACAGCCTTGTAGTGCATTTCTTAAGAGGTTCTACGCGGTTGAATCCCCCCCGTCCTCTCACTGTACCCACTTGGGACCTTTCCATGGTCCTCAGAGTGCTCAAAGGGGCCCCCTTTGAGCCGTTGCGGTCAGCTGACCTTCGGCCCCTGTTGCTTTTTTCTGTGTTGCCTTTCTCGCTGCTGCCTCGCTGCTCAGATTGGTTTGCGTCTGTAACTCCGTATAGCTTTGTTGAATCTCTTACTTTTATTCATAGTTGGTTTTTTTATTTTTTATTTTTTTTTATTACCTTATATGTAATATTGCCTACCACACTAATCTGACGTCGCTAGCTTGTAATCTTTGAATCTAAATCGCTGTTACAACGCGTCTGCGTTTGCAGGGCTAGCTTGTTAACTTGTTAACAGTCTCTCCCGCACTCCTTTTTCAACGCTTTCTTCAAACAGCTGTGGTAAGTCGCTAGCTTGTAATCTTTGAATCTAAATCGCTGTTACAACGCTTTTGCGTTCACAGCACTAGCTTAGCTTGTTAACTTGTTAGTCTCTCGCGCGCTCCTTTTTCAACGCGTTCTTCAAACAGCTGTGGTAAGTCGGATCAGTCTACAAACACGGTGAGTCATGTCATCCTCTCCCAGCATTGCTACCTGTTCCATCTGCCACATGTTTACCATAGCTCTCTCTGTCAGCGACGAGGGATTTACATGTCATAAATGTAGGGAAATAGTCAGGCTGACAGAGAGAATCTCAGAATTAGAGACACACATCCAAACTTTAATCGAGGATAGTAAGAATGCAAGGGCTTCAGATACTGTTTTGGATGCGACTAGCTTAGAGAACTCTGTACATTGTCCGGTTCCGGTTGTAGAGCCCGCGCAGCAGGGCACTTGGGTAACGGTGAGGCGGCCTAGCCGTGGAAAACACCACTCTTCCGTTCCGATTAGAACATCAAACAGGTTCTCCCCACTCAGTGACGCACCCACTGAGAATCCTGTTGAAAGTGCCCTAGTTATTGGCAATTCTATTACACGGAACGTGAAAATAGAGACACCAGCCACCATAGTCACATGTTTGCCGGGAGCCAGAGCACCTGACATCAAAGCAAATTTAAAAGTGCTGGCTAATGCTAATCGTAAATACTCTAAGATTATTATTCAAGTCGGCACAAATGATGTTCGACTTCGCCAGTCGGAGATCACTAAAATTAACATTAAAGAGGTGTGTGAAGTGTCGCAAGTACAATGTCAGGAGAAGTAATTTGCTCTGGCCCCCTTCCTGTTCGTCGGAGTGATGAGATAGTTAGCAGATTATCATCACTCAATGGCTGGCTGTCTAAGTGGTGTCTGCAAAATAATATAGGTTTCATAGACAATTGGAAAAGTTTTTGGGGCAGACCTGACCTGTTGAAAGAGATGGTATTCATCCCTCCCGGGATGGTGCTGCTCTTCTGTCTAGCAATATGGCACATAGTCTTAGAGCTGAAACATGACAAACTGGGGCCCAGGTCAGGAAGCAGACAGACTGGCTAAACAGACCGTCTGCTAGCTGCCTCACGTTACAGAAGTCAGATAATTCCCAACACATAGAAACTCTTACACCTAGATATTATCAAATAGAGACTGTGTCTGTACCCCGAATTAGTAAAAACAAAAAACTTCCAAACCCATTTAATGGTAAAAATTTAATTGATGTTCAACAAATAAAAAATAGAGATAATAATGCTAAACAAATGATAAAACTCGGGTTGTTAAATATTAGATCCCTTTCTTCAAAATCACTTATTGTTAATGATATTATCAAAGATAATAATCTAGATGTGCTGTGTTTGACAGAAACTTGGCTAAAACCGGACGATTACATTACTTTAAATGAGTCTAGTCCTCAAGGTTATGATTATCGACACAATGCCCGTCAGAAAGGCAAAGGGGGAGGTGTTGCTGTAATCTATAGTAATATTTACAGTATTAGTCAGAAGTCTTTCAAATATAATTCCTTCGAAACTATGGTACTTTACGTAACATTATGTAAGTTGACATTTGTGCTGGCTACTGTATACAGGCCACCAGGACACAATACAGACTTTATCAAAGAATTTGCTGACTTTCTATCAGAGTTAGTACTAGCTGCAGATAAAGTCCTTGTTGTTGGTGATTTTAATATTCATGTAGATAATAAAAAAGACGCATTAGGATTGGCATTTGCAAATATTCTAAACTCTATTGGTGTTAGACAACATGTGTCAGGACCCACTCATTGTCGTAATCATACTTTAGATCTAATATTGTCACATGGAATCGATATTGATGCTGTTGAAATTCTGCAGCAGAGTGACGACATCTCAGATCATTATCTAGTCTCATGTATACTACATTTAGTCAAGGCGGCTAAACTACCTCCATGCCATAAATATGGTAGAACCATCACTTCTACCACTAAAGATTGCTTTATAAATAATCTTCCTGATCATTTTCATCGCCTTAGCATACCAGACAGCTTAGAAGACCTCGATGTTGCAACAGAAACTATTGCCTCTGTCTTTTCCAGCACATTAGACTCAGTTGCTCCTTTGCGTTAAAAAAGATTAAGGAAATTAATCCAATGCCATGGTACAATGACCACACTCGGGCCCTAAAGCTAGCAGCCAGAAAAATGGAGCGCAGCTGGAAGAAATCAAAACTAGAAGTATTTCGTATTTCGTGGAGAGAGAGAATGATTGAGTACAGAAAGGCCTTAAAATCTGCTAGATCTGCCTATTTTTCTAAACTCTTAGAAGAAAATAAACACAACCCTAGGTATTTATTTGATACAGTGGCTAAATTAACAAGAAATAAAGCTTCAACTTCTGATGTTTCCAAAAAGCACAGCAGTAATGACTTTATGAACTTCTTTACTTGCAAGATTGATAATATTAGAGAAAAAATAATAACCATGCAACCGTCTACTACAGTATCGTGTCAGATAGTGCATTGTAGTGTCCCTGAGGAAAAATTCAATTCATTTACTGCTTTAGGAGAGGAAGAATTGTCTAAACTTGTTAAATCATCAAAATCAACAACATGTATGTTAGACCCTATACCGACTAAGCTATTGAAAGAAATGCTTCCAGAGGTCATAGACCCTCTTCTCAATATCGTCAATTCATCTTTATCATTAGGATACGTACCAAAAACTTTTAAGCTGGCTATTATTAAACCTCTTATTAAAAAAACCACAACTTGATCCTAGAGAATTAGTCAATTACAGGCCGATCTCAAATCTCACTTTTCTGTCAAAAATACTAGAAAAGGCAGTATCATCACAGCTATGTTCCTTTTTAGAAAGAAATGGTATCTGTGAGGATTTCCAGTCAGGATTTAGACCGTACCATAGTACTGAGACTGCTCTCATTAGAGTTACTAATGATTTGCTCTTATCATCAGATCGTGGTTGTATCTCTCTATTAGTGTTACTGGATCTTAGTGCAGCATTTGACACTATTGATCACAATATTCTTTTAAATAGACTCGAAAATTATGTTGGCATTAGTGGAATTGCATTGTCATGGTTCAAATCATACTTATCTGACCGTTATCAGTTTGTAGTAGTAAACGAAGACATGTCATATCGATCACAAGTTCAATATGGAGTACCACAAGGCTCAGTACTAGGACCGTTACTGTTCACTCTGTACATGCTACCCTTGGGAGATATCATTAGGAAGCATGGCGTTAGTTTTCACTGTTACGCTGATGATACTCAGCTCTATATTTCTTCGCGCCCTGACGAAACTTACCAATTCACAAAATTAACGGAATGCATAGCTGATATAAAAAATTGGATGACCAGTAATTTCCTACTACTAAATTCAGAAAAAACAGAGATTCTAATTTTTGGACCAAAAACTTCTTCACGTAATAACCTAGAATATTGTCTAACACTTGATGGCTGCTCTGTTAAGTCTTCGTCGTCAGTTAGGAACCTGGGTGTGCTTTTTGATACCAATCTTTCATTTGAAGGCCATGTTACTAGCATCTGTAAAACCGCATTCTTCCATCTTAAAAATATATCTAAACTACGACATATGCTCTCAATGAAAAATGCAGAACAGTTAGTTCATGCGTTCATGACCTCAAGGCTAGATTACTGTAACGCTCTACTGGGTGGTTGTTCTGCTCGCCTGATAAATAAACTACAGCTCGTACAAAATGCAGCAGCTAGAGTTCTTACTAGAACCAGGAAGTATGACCATATTAGCCCAGTTCTGTCAACACTGCATTGGCTTCCTGTTAAACATCGTATAGATTTTAAAATCTTGCTAATTACTTACAAAGCACTAAATGGTTTAGCTCCCCAGTACCTGAGCGAGCTCCTAATTCTTTATAGTCCTTCACGTCTATTGCGATCTCAGAATTCAGGCCAGCTGATAATACCTAGAATATCAAAATCAACTGCAGGTGGTAGATCCTTCTCCTATTTGGCACCTAAACTCTGGAACAATCTTCCTAGCATTGTTCGGGAAGCAGACACACTCTGTCAGTTTAAATCTAGACTAAAAACGCATCTCTTTAACCTGGCATACACATAACACATTACCAATTTATATTTCCAAATCCGTTAAAGGATTATTAGGCTGCATAAATTAGGTCAGCCGGAACTGGGAACACTTCCTATAACAGCTGATGTACTCGTTACATCAGAAGAAGAATGGCATCTACGCTAATATTAGTCTTTCTGTTTATCCCGAGGTTCACCGTAGTCAACCGGATCCGGGCCGTATCCAGGTGAGACCAAGGACCTGCACCTTGACACGACCACAACGCAGCCCTGAAGTATCAGCAGAGATTGAGTCAACTAGATCATCCCCTGTGAAGGCCTCATCGACACGACAGCCACGACACAGTTCCTCAACAACCGTCCATACCGGCGTGATGAATACGATCCTCAATTGGATGGAACTGAAATAAATACTTTTAATGTTGCGATCCTATTGGACTTATGATAGCAACCTGAATTGTAACAAAGCACTGTTGGCCAGAGGAGAACTGGCACCCCGACTAAGCCTGGTTTCTCCCAAGGTTTTTTTCTCCATTTTAACACCAATTTGCCACTTGTCTGCCACCTGATGTCACCTGATGGAGTTTGGGTTCCTTGCCGCTGTCGCCTCTGGCTTGCTTAGTTGGGGACACTTGACTTGACATTTGATATTCAACAGTGCTTTTGATCTGCCTGCATTGACACTATTCTTTAAGAGCTGCTGTGCAGCCAAACAATGTACCAGTTATCAATGTAAAGCTGCTTTGACACAATCTACATTGTAAAAAGCGCTATATAAATAAAGGTGACTTGACTTGACTTGACCTTGCTGTTGCCCAGATGTGGGCCAGTTCTGCTTTATTAGTTTTGTTTATGGCTGACATGCGGCATTGGTATGGATTGCTTGTGACCCAAATCTGGCAAACAGGAGTGGACTGCCCAAGTGCCATCATTCCATGCGGTATGTGGGCCAGAGCAAGGTGTTGGATCTGGGCCAGAATTAAAATGAACTGTTGCCCAGATGTGGGCCAGTTCTGCTTCATTTGTTTTGTTCATGGCTGACATGCGGCATAACTGTGGCTTTCTTGAGGCCCAAATCTGGCAAACAGGAGTGGACCACCCAAGTGCCATCATTCCTGCCAAATGTGGGCCACATGAAAGTGCCAAGTGTGCGCCAGATCCAACCCCTTTGCTCTGGCCCACATACCGCATGGAATGATGGCACTTAGGCGGTCCACTCCTGTTGGCCAGATCTGGGGCACAAGCAAGCCGCAGTAATGCCGCATGTCAGCCATGAACAAAACAAATGAAGCAGAACTGGCCCACATCTGGGCAACAGTTCATTTTAATTCTGGCCCAGATCCAACACGTTGCTGTTGCCCAGATGTGGACCAGTTCTGCTTTATTCGTTTTGTTTATGACTAACATGCGGCATTGGTATGGATTGCTTGTGGCCCAAATCTGGCCAACAGGAGTGGACCGCCATCATTCCATGCGGTATGTGGGCCAGAGCAAAGGGGTTGGATCTGGCGCACACTTGGCACTTTCATGTGGCCCACATTCGGCAGCAATGATGGCACTTGGGTGGTCCGCTCCTGTTTGCCAGATTTGGGCCACAAGAAAGCCACAGTTCTGCCTCATGTCAGCCATGAACAAAACAAATGAAGCAGAACTGGCCCACATCTGGGCAACAGTTTATTTTAATTCTGGCCCAGATCCAATACCTTGCTCTGGCCCACTAACCGCATGGAATGATGGCACTTGAGCAGTCCACTCCTGTTTGCAAGATCTGGACCACAAGCAAGCCTTGGAAATGCCACATGTCAGCCATAAACAATACGAAAAAAGCAGAACTGGCCCTAATCTGGGCAACAGTTCATTTTAATTCTGGCCCAGATCAAACACCTTGCACTGGCCCACATACCGCGTTTAATGATGGCACTTGAGCAGTCCACTCCTGTTTGCAAGATCTGGACCACAAGCAAGCCTTGGAAATGCCACACGTAAGCCACTAACAAACCAAATAATAAACCAGAACTGACCCTAATGTGGGCCACAGTTGATTTTTATTTTAACCCTGGTCTTTCTCACGTTCCTCATGTGGCCCACATGCTGCATAGAATGGTGACATTTTGGCAACGCATTACTGTTTACCAGATCTGGTCCACAAGC
The DNA here is from genome assembly GCF_019924925.1 of Ctenopharyngodon idella. Lineage (NCBI taxonomy): Eukaryota > Metazoa > Chordata > Actinopteri > Cypriniformes > Xenocyprididae > Ctenopharyngodon > Ctenopharyngodon idella. The sequence goes on along the minus strand of NC_067237.1, from coordinate 35,256,726 downwards.
AGGCCATTTCAAAAGTCAAGTCACCTTTAATTTAACACTTTATAGACTGTTTCAAAGCAGCTTTACAGGTATAAACAGGAGAATGATTCAATTATTCCAACAGAGTTCAATTCTGCTGTAAAGCAGCTCTAAAAAGAAAATAGTGTCATTGTTCAGCTGAAGTCAGTTTAGTTTTAATTCAGTTCTGTTCAATAGCTGTGTAGAGTTAATCAATTATGAAATCAGTTCAATTCGTTATAAAGCAGCTCTGCAGAAAACAGTGATGTCATTGTCCAGCTCAGTTCAGTTCTCATATGATAGTGTCAGTGCAATCAAATAAATATTATTGCTGAATATTAAGTGTCCCAAACTTAGCAAGTGAAAGGCAACAGTGGTAAGGAACCCAAAATCCATCAGGTTACAGAAATGGAGAAGAAAAAACCCCTTGGGAGAAACCAGGCTCAGTCAGGGACCAATTCTCCTCTGGCCAATGAACAAACATGGTGTGATATGATTCAGGCTGCATCACAAGTCAGATTGTGGATTGGTATAATTTAGAATATTTCATCTGGTTCCATCAGTTTGCAGATCAAGATACAACACGCCGGCATAGAGTTGAATCTGGCCGTAGGGGTCTGTGCAGAGGACTTGTCTGGTTCTTGTGGACTTTGCTGAGGATCTGTGCCGATGGCTGTCAACGAAGTCGTCACAGGGGATCTGTCTCTAGGGCTTGTCTAGTTGACATGGTCATTGCTGACATTTAGGCTTTTGGTCATGCCAAGATGCAGGTCCACCATCTGATCTGGATTTGGAAGGGATCCAGCTGACTATGGTAACCTCGGGATAAGGAAGAAACAGACAAAATGTTGACTGAGTTCTGAACTCACACCAAAACTCCCATTATAATCAACGAACCTCTTATTTACATTGTGTTTGCACTATTAGTTATGATGAACGCATTTGTTAGTGAGCAGAATTCGAGTTTCATTGATGAGATCACTGCTTACATACACTCAACATGACTGTGATCAGCTACAATGCTCATTCAGTGTTGCAACCTTTCATGCCACTATCTAAATACAATGCAATAGATCTAAATGTAATGTTATAATTATGTAATAATTTCACAGTTAATCTCTAAATTAAAAACAACAAAGAAACGACATAAAGACAGTATATTTTAAATACTTTTTTAATGGCATGTTTTTATGAATTAAGGACAGTATCACTGAAACTAAAGCCACATTCGTGCACCGTCTGCATGAAGTAATGTTTGTCATCCGGAGGGCTCACGGATGTCCACAGACCCCGTCCGTGTGCAGGCCAAATTTCGAGACTGTGAGGACGGTGCGTGTGCAACAGCGCATGTGCAAGCTGTACAGAAGAGTCCACTAGGTGGCAAGATGCACAGTACTGAGCATAGTGTGCAGTCCTCGAAGAAGTGTGTGGAAAGAGCAATTCAAAAACAAGAGTAAACTTAGAAGCTTATCCATCTCCATCGATTTTGATTCTTGTTCTCTTGGTGTATCTTCAGAACTATGTTGCAATGGTGGATGCACTATTTTTCTTGTCTGATCCTGCTCAGTGAAGTCCCGTTGATAGCACGACTCGTGAATTAAATTGTACTGCTCGTGTCAAACTTGGTCATCCGCGCACATCCGTAGTTGAGTATACTTTTAAAGATGCGCGGACACAACTGCATGCGAGACGCATCTGGCTGCGGAAAGTAAAGTATACCCGGGCCTTAATACAGCTACTGATGTCTTGATGAAATTGATTTTTTTCCCCAATTTTAAACATGAATTATAGCCATTCAACATTTTAGTCTGAAAGTTTTTTTTTTTTTTTTTTTTTTTTTACATTTATTAGTCTCCAAAAATATAACAACTTTTAAATTTAAGTGAACTTAGAACAATCCTCATATAAACCCATAATAAATGTCATATTTACCTGTGCCCTTCCTACCTGTCTCACAGATAGGACAAATACAGAAATTGAATAAAGTTACCAAACAGTCTGCACTGCATACTTTATAGCCTAAAGATTAATCATTATTAAAGCTTCATTCAGCTTTAATTAAAGATTTATTATTTTCATTGACATTGGTTGCTGTAGCTTTAAGAGCTGCCGCTGCTGCACATGGTGTGGATCTCACACGTGTCCCACTTTCTCACAACTCTTTACTTTTCATTTAAGACTTTAAAGTCGTCATGAAATCAAAATTGACCCTATTTACTTTGTTAGTGCATTTTACTAGTCTTGTGGTGAACAATTAATCCGTGCAAAGTAATACTCAGAAAAAAAAATTATTTATCGTGGTAATCTTTAATCAAAATCTGAAAAGTTACTTCCGGTCTGGAATGGCGTTCCTTTCCTGATGACGTCAGTTTGACGGCTTGGGCTGAAAACGCTTAAACCACTCCCCTCTAACCATTAGTCTGCTATGAGTGAGAGATGGAGAGGAGGAGCACTAAAGTAAAACCCTGCCCTCTATTCAATATTCCGTTTCGCTTGGAAATACGTCACAACACTGGAGAAAAGTCGTTTGCAACTTCCAGTTCACAGGGACTTTAACTCATTCAAGGCTGCTCCAATGGTTATATTCAACAAAACTGACATTTTTGACATTATTGTGTGTTATTGTTTGTTCAAGCGTGATAGAGAACTCGATACTGGTGTGCCGTCCATGCTCACTATTCTGGCGCGCGTCTTTCTGTGCGTCGTGTGTGTGACAGGACATTCACAGACAGTGCATTCTCTTTTTCTCTTTTGCCGCGCTTAAATGGTTTAAAAGCATTCACAGAAATAAGAGCGTAATCATATATTGTAATGCTAGCCAAAGGATGAAAAAAGAAAAAAAAAAAAAACCAGATGCTGCATTAACTGTTAAATATTTTAACGCGTTAAACTGGAAAAATGAATCCCATGCATTAACATTGACAGCACTAAGTATTTTAGTTGATTTACTCTTTCCAAGCTCTGATTTCTGACACATGGAGAGGCAACAGCAATACGGCTATTTGATTTGTGCTCATTTCATTCATAGAGTTTACACTCATTCACTTCACACACTCATTATTGCATAGTGATTTTGGAGGTTTAAGTACAAACCCGATTCCAAAAAGTTGGGGCACTGTACAAATTGTGAATAAAAAAGGAATGCAATGATGTGGAAGTTTCAAATTTCAATATTTTATTCAGAATACAACATAGATGACATATCGAATGTTTAAACTGAGAAAATGTATCATTTTAAGGGAAAAATAAGTTTAAATTTCATGGCATCAACACATTTCAAAAAAGTTGGGACAAGGCCATGTTTACCACTGTGTGGCATCCCCTCTTCTTTTTATAACAGTCTGCAAACGTCTGGGGACTGAGGAGACAAGTTGCTCAAGTTTAGGAATAGGAATGTTGTCTCATTCTTGTCTAATACAGGCTTCTAGTTGCTCAACTGTCTTAGGTCTTCTTTGTTGCATCGTCCTCTTTATGATGCGCCAAATGTTTTCTATGGGTGAAAGATCTGGACTGCAGGCTGGCCATTTCAGTACCCGGATCCTTCTTCTACGCAGCCATGATGTTGTAATTGATGCAGTATGTGGTCTGGCTTTGTCATGTTGGAAAATGCAAGGTCTTCCCTGAAAGAGACGACATCTGGATGGGAGCATATGTTGTTCTAGAACTTGGATATACCTTTTAGCATTGATGGTGCCTTTCCAGATGTGTAAGCTGCCCATGCCACACGCACTCATGCAACCCCATACCATCAGAGATGCAGGCTTCTGAACTGAGTGCTGATAACAACTTGGGTTGTCCTTGTCCTCTTTAGTCCGGATGACATGGCGTCCCAGTTTTCCAAAAAGAACTTCAAATTTTGATTCGTCTGACCACATAACAGTTTTCCACTTTGCCACAGTCCATTTTAAATGAGCCTTGGCCCAGAGAAAATGCCTGCGCTTCTGGATCATATTTAGATATGGCTTCTTTTTTGACCTATAGAGTTTTAGCCGGCAACGGCGAATGGCACGATGGATTGTGTTCACCGACAATGTTTTCTGGAAGTATTCCTGAGCCCATGTTGTGATTTCCATTACAGTAGCATTCCTGTATGTGATGCAGTGCCGTCTAAGGGCCCGAAGATCACGGGCATCCAGTATGGTTTTCCGGCCTTGACCCTTACGCACAGAGATTGTTCCAGATTCTCTGAATCTTTGGATGATATTATGCACTGTAGATGATGATAACTTCAAACTCTTTGCAATTTTTCTCTGAGAAACTCCTTTCTGATATTGCTCCACTATTTTTCGCCGCAGCATTAGGGGAATTGGTGATCCTCTGCCCATCTTGACTTCTGAGAGACACTGCCACTCTGAGAGGCTCTTTTTATACCCAATCATGTTGCCAATTGACCTAATAAGTTGCAAATTGGTCCTCCAGCTGTTCCTTATATGTACATTTAACTTTTCCGGCCTCTTATTGCTACCTGTCCCAACTTTTTTGGAATGTGTAGCTCTCATGAAATCCAAAATGAGCCAATATTTGGCATGACATTTCAAAATGTCTCACTTTCAACATTTGATATGTTATCTATATTCTATTGTGAATAAAATATAAGTTTATGAGATTTGTAAAATTATTGCATTCCTTTTTTATTCACAATTTGTACAGTGTCCCAACTTTTTTGGAATCGGGCTTGTATAATATCATGCTTTCCTCTGGCTCACCCGTTATCCAGCAAACATGAGGAGAAACTGTGTCAGCCTCAGCAAAATATTATTTGGCAGAATCATTAGTTATATATTTTGAAGCCATTATCTGTGTCTTTCTGAATCAGGTATTTGGCTTTGGGCACACCCCTAATGGAAAGTCATGGAAACCCAACATGAGTGTGTGCCTTAATGAAGGCAAGCGCATTAATGTAGAATGGTAATTAAACTGACTGGAACTACCTGTGCATTAATAGCAAAACTGTAAGTTTATCTGCTTTAAGAACAGTGGCGTTACCTCGCTAGTGAGAAATGTCATGTAGCTTTTAAGTTGTTAGTTCAGTTTTTACTGATAAAATAGAGCAGTGCTGACAACAGGTTTACGTGCAAGTGTGTGTCCGTTAGGGGTGGGGGAAAAATTTGACTCTTAGATGCATTTTAAAAAAACAACCTGTTTAACACGAAATACTATTCTTCTCATTTGTTTTACTATATTTACGGTCCACAAGAAAAATAACGGAATAAATTAAGACAGTTAGGATAGCCTACCATTATCAGCATATTATGCTGAAATTCATCTCTTGAGAAAAGTTTGCACATTGCTTTTTGTGTGATATACATTGGCTCGCCTTCTTGGTTTGAAATGGAAAGATTTCCCAATATTGCGACGTAACCATTTTGGCTCGCAGTGGGCCCTGCAGATTTGCGCTACACCACTGTGTGTGAGTGAAGAACAACGCACACGGACAGTGCTTACATCTACTGTGTTTACATGAACGCTCACCAGTGCAGGCATTTTGACACGGTGTATTTGACCAATTAGACGCGCAACCAAAAACAGAGGCTTCAATGCTTGTCTGTGTTACACTCGGAGCACACGCACAGAAACATCCTGCCAGTATTGAGTTTTATTTTTAATATGAAGCACGTCCTACTCTTTACTTTCTCATTCATTCATGTTTCTTTATTAATAATGCCAACAGTCCTGCCCACTGAAAGCTGCGTGGACTGTCATACAAATACGAATATGACACATTTATAGGACATAAAGGTCTATGCGGTAAAACGAAAGTAACCGGTGAAATGTTTTGAAATGTCCCTTGGCCCAGCAGAGCACCAGTTTTAATAAAAGCATATGTTTAAGTTCAGTCACTATTTTACATACTTTAACATTTTCGCGGATGTTCAACAAATCATTCTTTTCGCCGTTACCACAAACAAGCTGCAGCCGCATGAATCTGATGAGCGCAGGAGCTCTTGGTTACCATAGAAACGGTGCGGTGATGACGTTGATGGCCTCAACATCACGGTAGGCATCTCATTACTGTGGTATTGCGGTAATGCGGTTATCGTCACAGCCCGAATTCAAGCATTCAACAGCCTCGTAGTATAATACAAATTATTACACACATATAGCAAAATAGACAGTGTAACTGACTTACAGGTTTCTTAGACAGTCCATCTTCATTCCTTTTTCTTTTCTCGCTCTGTATCACATGCAAGTTGAAGCCATCTTTTGATGCAGGATTCTTCTTCTTAATCTGTTCCTGTGAGCCTGATGTTTCTGACAAGTAAAGTAATAAAACTAGTTAGTGCAGTATGATATACAATGAATACATAGATGAATGTCCAATTGAATTATAGTCATAATTTTTATTTTACTGTTATGCCATAATAAAACATGAGTAAAAACACTTGTCTACACTACCGTGCTGAACCGACTGCAGGTTGGTAGACAGTGAGTGAAAGGGAATTCATGCTGGTCAGTGCTGGTTTTTTACAGCAGGAAGATCTACATTGAGGAGACAGACAATGTATCACTTCAGTATTATTGACCACTGGATTTACAGTTTAACTGGGCTACATGCTGCCTTCATGGGACTTAATTGTAGATCAGATCATGTTACTGACTATTTATTCAAGTCATTTTATCCATTTGAGCTGAATTACATTAAGTGTTACATTATCAATACCCAGATTCCCCTAAAACATTTACTTGCACAAACTTTGATAATATTTAAAATAAATAATAAAGTAATGATAAACAACAACTAATAGATAAAAGCTATTGCAGCCACAATAACAATTTATAACAAAGATAAATTATTAATTCAGGGTCTTAGGCCTCGTTCATTCCTTTGTCACTTGATAGCAGCATAGGCTAGTGCAGGAAACAGACAGATATGACTATTTCATCAGCATTTATTTAGGAATTATCATTTAATTATCACAAACAAAAAAAAACTGTCTATCACATATTCACAAATTTAAAGTGCAAGAAATGAGATCAGGAACGCGTCATGTACTCACTGAGTACAAGGAGTAAATCCAAACTAACGTTATCTTAATGTATGCTGTCACGTGACGTGACAAACGAACGAAAGAGACTCGGTTCAAAAGAGTCGGAGGTGAACTAATCAACGTTATTCACGAGATATTAAATAAAATAGTTAAAACAAAGAACTAATCTTGATCTGCTGGCCGTAACAAAGTATCATAAGAAAAATGTAAACAGCACGAACATAGCAAATCTATGTCACGGTCACTTACAATCATCATTCAGCCTATTCTCTACACAAACATTCATATTTTAAAAAAATCCTGAAAATCCAGAGATAGCAAAAGTTGAAATGACTAAATAATCTTCAAATAGCCTTAGCTATGTGTTTGCTTGCTAACAATTTAAGTTATCGCTAACTTTAATATCACAAATACTCCAATCAAATATAACGAAGCAATCGCCAACAAAAAGACATTGTTTAAATTCATTATTTTTTTATGAAATCTTACCTTGACTTTACTTTGTGCAGTTTTCCACCGTCAATTCTCCAGCCGATCCTCTCTGCTGTTCCTTCTTTTGGGCGCCTTTTCCGCGCGCCTACTTTTAAATTTAAAGGGCCGGAAATAGGAAAATTCGAACCAGTTTGAACTTTGATTAAAAAAATATCTTATCTCTAACAAAGTTAGCTGAAGCCTATAACATGATAAAAAAAAAAAAAAAAAAAAAAAAAAAAAAAAAAGTTAAATAATAAATGGTTTGAAAAGTTAATAATATCAAAATAACATACAATGTTCTCATTGCAGTTTGTGCTGATTTACCCACTCATAATTTAATTTATCAATTAATATTATGATAGGCTATTTTTATTCATAAAAAAGTCATTTATAAATGTAAATGTCAATATTCAGCCAAAATGTAAGACAAATTAAATATTTTTATTAATGTTTATTTTGTAATGTTTTATTTATTTATTAGTGCAACGCTTTCTGGGGTTCGCAAATTTCTACAGATGTTTCATCAGAAACTTCAGCTCAGTTGCTAATCCTCTAATGTCAATGGTCAAGAAAGGAATCAACCGTCTCGAGTGGTCCAACGCCACTTGTTGTCTTTCAAACAACTCAAACAACGTTTCGTCTCTGCTCCCATTCTGCATCACCCCAATCCAAGAACCTGGAATACCTGAGAACCGCCAAGAGACTTAACCCCAGGCAGGAGGTGTCCGGTGATCAGGGTCCCCTACCCATCATGGTGGAAGGCGAGGAGGCTTATCGGGTCCGAGAACTGCTGGACTCCAGGCACCGGGGAAGAACTCTCCAGTATTTGGTCGACTGGGAGAGGTACGGTCCAGGGGAGCGTTCTTGGGTCACTGCAGATGACATACAGGTGCTGGTCATATAATTAGAATATCATCAAAAAGTTGATTTATTTCACTAATTCCATTCAAAAAGTGAAACTTGTATATTATATTCATTCATTACACACAGACTGATATATTTAAAATGTTTATTTCTTTTAATTTTGATGATTATAACTGACAACTAAGGAAAATCCCAAATTCAGTATCTCAGAAAATTAGAATATTGTGAAAAGGTTCAATATTGAAGACACCTGGTGCCACACTCTAATCAGCTAATTAACTCAAAACGCCTGCAAAGGCCTTTAAATGGTCTCTCAGTCTAGTTCTGTAGGCAACACAATCATGGGGAAGACTGCTGACTTGACAGTTGTCCAAAAGACGACCACTGACACCTTGCACAAGGAGGGCAAGACACAAAAGGTCATTGCAAAAGAGGCTGGCTGTTCACAGAGCTCTGTGTCCAAGCACATTAATAGAGAGGCGAAGGGAAGGAAAAGATGTGGTCGAAAAAAGCGTACAAGCAATAGGGATAACCGCACCCTGGAGAGGATTGTGAAACAAAATCCATTCAAAAATGTGGGGGAGATTCACAAAGAGTGGACTGCAGCTGGAGTCAGTGCTTCAAGAACCACTACGCACAGACGTATGCAAGACATGGGTTTCAGCTGTCGCATTCCTTGTGTCAAGCCACTCTTGAACAACAGACAGCGTCAGAAGCGTTTCAAAAAGGACTGGACTGCTGCTGAGTGGTCCAAAGTTATGTTCTCTGATGAAAATAAATTTTGCATTTCCTTTGGAAATCAGGGTCCCAGAGTCTGGAGGAAGAGAGGAGAGGCACACAATCCACGTTGCTTGAGGTCCAGTGTAAAGTTTCCACAGTCAGTGATGGTTTGGGGTGCCATGTCATCTGCTGGTGTTGGTCCACTGTGTTTTCTGAGGTCCAAGGTCAACGCAGCCGTATACCAGGAAGTTTTAGAGCACTTCATGCTTCCTGCTGCTGACCAACTTTATGGAGATGCAGATTTGATTTTCCAACAGGGCTTGGCACCTGCACACAGTGCCAAAGCTACCAGTACCTGGTTTAAGGACCATGGTATCCCTGTTCTTAATTGGCCAGCAAACTCGCCTGACCTTAACCCCATAGAAAATCTATGGGGTATTGTAAAGAGGAAGATGCGATAAGCCAGACCCAACAATGCAGAAGAGCTGAAGGCCACTATCAGAGCAACCTGGGCTCTTATAACACCTGAGCAGTGCCACAGACTGATCGACTCCATGCCACGCCGCATTGCTGCAGTAATTCAGGCAAAAGGAGCCCCAACTAAGTATTGAGTGCTGTACATGCTCATACTTTTCATGTTCATACTTTTCAGTTGGCCAAGATTTCTAAAAATCCTTTCTTTGTATTGGTCTTAAGTAATATTCTAATTTTCTGACATACTGAATTTGGGATTTTCCTTAGTTGTCAGTTATAATCATCAAAATTAAAAGAAATAAACATTTGAAATATATCAGTCTGTGTGTAATGAATGAATATAATATACACGTTTCACTTTTTGAATGGAATTAGTGAAATAAATCAACTTTTTGATGATATTCTAATTATATGACCAGCACCTGTACTCGACCCCAATCTCGTGGAGGAATTCCACCGAACTCATCCAGAGACCCCCTCGACCACGTGGAAGACCTCGGCGTCGGTTGCCTCCTCGCGCCAGGAGTCGCTTGCAGGGAGGGGGCTCTGTCACAGAGACGAACTCCGTGATTCCCTCCTCTGGCCATCAGAGGGCGTCCTCACCCGAATATTGACACACGCACACACACTACATTTCCCATCGGCCCCGTACCTGGCACTGATTACGCTACCCAGCTGCAGCTTGTTTATTGGCCTATATAAACTGTCACTGCACCGGTCCTCTTTGTGAGGTCTTGTATTACTACGGTTTGCATCTCTAAGTGTTCTTTATTGTTTTGCCTTCCTGTTGTGACCCTGTTGATCCCCGGTATTCGATTCTCTGCTGCCTGCCCACTGGACTATTTACTTTGCATTTTGACCTGTGATTGTTCTCCGCCTGCCCTGATCTACTGCCTGTTCTACGACTACGAATCTGTCTGCCCTCTGTTACTGTTTCTGCTGTTATCTGACCACTGCCTGTTGACCACGAGTATCAATAAAGCATGCTTATGGATCCCACTTCGAGTGACGAGTCGTTACAAGTATGCACCACATATGCAAATTTCTTGACAATGTATCTTTAATTTGGCCAAAATCAAACAGGTAATTTTCTCCAAGAGATTCTGTTTAATGAACATGTTTGTTCATAATTCATAAATGTTGTTCATTGACCTTTCATGTGACTGCTTGATAATTAAGAAAATATTGTTTGGAGGAAACATAATTAATGTTTAATGTTATTTTAGATTATATAATATTTTATATTCAAATGCATTTAAAAAAATTATTGAAAGTAAAAAAAAAAAAAAAAAAAAAAAAAAAATCTTTCCAACTGTCCCCCCAGTGAATCCATTTCCAGACCAAACAACATTAAAAACTTGATTTTCACCAAGTGGGGTCTTTAAAATCGTTAACTGTTTCTATTGTCTTTTGATTGATCTTAATTATAAAACCATTAATTAATTTCTTTCCTTCTAATTGAAAAACACATTGAGACAGTTTTTGAACAATTCAAGGTCAAACAATTGTTTTGCAGCCACTGTGACACGCCGGTCATTTCATCTGTTAATATATCTGCAGCTAAGTGTGGAGTCTGTGCTGAAACATAAATTACTGTCATCTGCATATAACTGACATTTAGTTTCCTTAAAACAATTTGGTAAATCATTGACATATAAGGAAAACAACAGTGGACCTAAAACTGATCCTTGAGGGAGACCCATCTCATTGTTTCATTAAGATGATCTTGAATTATTTATTTTAACGCCTGTTGAGAGTAACATATCAATAATACAAATGTGTATTAATGGTTGGTAAATGATTAACTGATAATCAACAAAACGCTTAAATTACTTATATCTGACAATTATTATAGTGTTATCCCATGAGGAAACATTAAATATTTACTGGTGCATTGGCACAGAAACATGCATAAACTTTACATCTAACTTCCTCTATATGTACTGTAAGAGAAACGGCTCAGAAGCAGAGGAACGTGGTACTTCTGAGAAGAATCAGTGATGGTGAAGACAACCTGAAAAAAAAAAAACAATAATAAAAACACACTATCAATTGAACATTCTTCTAACACACATTAGAAGGTGTGTAAAACAGTGGTTTACAATCCTGGTCCTGGGGACCCACCGATCTGCATATTTTGTATATCTCCTTTATTTAACATCAGATCATCAGCTTTTTAGGAGGCATACATACGTGACATATGCCCATAAGGCATAAGTCACGTACACCTCAAAATGATGTGCTCACGCCATATCACTCAAATTTCACTATATTCAAGAAGTGGTTTATCTGTTGCCCTTATGGAAGATTTGGCTCATGTTCTCATGTTCGCATGTTCTGTGAGCAGTTTTTCCAACTCCTCTTGGTGAACGTGATGAGTTTTTGGAAAGTGTGTGTCCTCGGTTTAGTCCTGGAGGGGATACACATGACAGACACATGAGGTGTATACAATGTTTGAGTGTTAAACATGCTCAAGCAGAGCTTAACGGCCTGTCTGATCGTTGCCACTGTCATAGTTTAAAACTAAAAGTGTTGCGCTCTAGACTCGCCTTCTGTCTGAGGAAAGAAGGATGCTTGTTTAGCCCCCGTTGTCCCATCTCTGCAGTTGCCGAGGCACTGCATGAGCTGGACACTTGGGGTGACTGCGAGGAATTTGAGGATTTTTCCCTTTCGCACACTCTCTCCCCGGATTATGTGCATGGTAACACTTCAGTATAGGGAACACATATTCACTATTAACTACAACTTTTCCCTCAATAAACTCCCAATTTACCGCTTATTAAAAGTTAGTAAGGTAGTTGGTAAGTTTAGGTATTGGGTAGGATTAAGAATGTAAAATAAGGTCATGAAGAATAAAGCAATAATATGTGCTTAATAAGTACTAATAAATAGCCAATATTCTAGTAATATGCATGCTAATAAGCAACTAGTTAAAAGACCCTAAAATAAAGTGTTACCATGTGCATTCGGCGAAAGAGTGCTTTTCGAAACTGGTCATTAATAAAAGTGCTTATTTGTGTCCCAAACCGGAAGCTCATAATAAAATTGCTTTCTGTCTTTTCTCACATCAGCCTCAGCCCCCCTCTGGAAGTCTTGGCCATTGCTGCCCTCTAAGCCGTGCAGGGTCACTTCCACTTTGGTCGATAGACCACTCCATGGCTGGATTAATGCTGGTAGAGTGTCACCTCTGGCTAAACCTGACTGAATGAAGAATAGGACCTTCCTTTTGGATGCTCCTCTGTCTTAGGAAGGCCTTTTTGGAGACGCTGTCAATACAACAATACAGCATATACTGTGTGTGTGTGTGTGTGTGTATATATATATATACATACACAGTCTATATATATATATATATATATATATATATATATATATATATATATACACAGTGGGTACGGAAAGTATTCAGACCCCCTTAAATTTTTCACTCTTTGTTATATTGCAGCCAGTTGCTAAATCATTTAAGTTTTTTTTCCTCATTAATGTACACACAGCACCCCATATTGACAGAAAAACACAGAATTGTTGACATTTTTGCAGATTTATTAAAAAAGAAAAACTGAAATATCACATGGTCCTAAGTATTCAGACCCTTTGCTCAGTATTTAGTAGAAGCACCCTTTTGATCTAATACAGCCATGAGTCTTTTTGGGAAAGATGCAACAAGTTTTTCACACCTGGATTTGGGGATCCTCTGCCATTCCTCCTTGCAGATCCTCTCCAGTTCTGTCAGGTTGGATGGTAAACGTTGGTGGACAGCCATTTTTAGGTCTCTCCAGAGATGCTCAATTGGGTTTAAGTCAGGGCTCTGGTTTGGCCATTCAAGAACAGTCACGGAGTTGTTGTGAAGCCACTCCTTCCTTATTTTAGCTGTGTGCTTAGGGTCATTGTCTTGTTGGAAGGTAAACCTTCGGCCCAGTCTGAGGTCCTGAGCACTCTGGAGAAGGTTTTCGTCCAGGATATCCCTGTACTTGGCCGCATTCATCTTTCCCTCGATTGCAACCAGTCATCCTGTCCCTGCAGCTGAAAAACACCCCCACAGCATGATGCTGCCACCACCATGCTTCACTGTTGGGACTGTATTGGACAGGTGATGAGCAGTGCCTGGTTTTCTCCACACATACCGCTTAGAATTAAGGCCAAAAAGTTCTATCTTGGTCTCATCAGACCAGAGAATCTTATTTCTCACCATCTTTAGCAAACTCCATGTGGGCTTTCATGTGTCTTGCACTGAGGAGAGGCTTCCGTTGGGCCACTCTGCCATAAAGCCCCGACTGGTGGAGGGCTGCAGTGATGGTTGACTTTCTACAACTTTCTCCCATCTCCCGACTGCATCTCTGGAGCTCAGCCACAGTGATCTTTGGGTTCTTCTTTACCTCTCTCACCAAGGCTCTTCTCCCCCGATAGCTCAGTTTGGCCGGACGGCCAGCTCTAGGAAGGGTTCTGGTTGTCCCAAACGTCTTCCATTTAAGGATTATGGAGGCCACTGTGCTCTTAGGAACCTTAAATGCAGCAGAAATTTTTTTGTAACCATGGCCAGATCTGTGCCTTGCCACAATTCTGTCTCTGAGCTCTTCAGGCAGTTCCTTTGACCTCATGATTCTCATTTGCTCTGACATGCACTGTGAGCTGTAAGGTCTTATATAGACAGGTGTGTGGCTTTCCTAATCAAGTCCAATCAGTATAATCAAACACAGCTGGACTCAAATGAAGGTGTAGAACCATCTCAAGGATGATCAGAAGAAATGGACAGCACCTGAGTTAAATATATGAGTGTCACAGCAAAGGGTCTGAATACTTAGGACCATGTGATATTTCAGTTTTTCTTTTTTAATAAATCTGCAAAAATGTCAACAATTCTGTGTTTTTCTGTCAATATGGGGTGCTGTGTGTACATTAATGAGGAAAAAAAAATTAACTTAAATGATTTTAGCAAATGGCTGCAATATAACAAAGAGTGAAAAATTTAAGGGGGTCTGAATACTTTCCGTACCCACTGTATATATTTACTGTTGATTATCAGCCACACCCTGCTTCATTAGGAAATGCAACTTTAAAGTGCTAGTTGTACCTCTTCTGATTATAAAGAATAATCATGAGAACACAACTGAGATTTAAGAAGAAAAAACATGTATTGTGATAAGTGTTTATAAAGAGAAAAGATAACTTGTTTATGATAAGTGTTTATAAGGAGAAAAGATAACTTGTTCATAAGTGTTTATAAAGAGAAAAGATAACTTGTTCATGATAAGTGTTTATAAGGAGAAAAGATAACGTGTTTATGATAAGTGTTTATAAAGAGAGTAGATAACTTGTTTATGATAACTGTTTAAGGAAAACAAGACAACTGGTTTTTGTAAAAGTGTTTAATAAGATAAATTGCTTATTAAGAAAGACAAGACAACTGTTTGTAAAAGTACTTTAATAAGAATGTAGTTTATAAAGAAAACAGACAAAACTTTATTGTTGTAAAAGCTTTATTAAGAATATGTTTATAAAGGAAGACACTACAACTGTTGTTTTAAGATTTTAATGAAGCATGCTAGTAGAATAGTAAGGACATAACATGTATTAGTAAGAAAGGCAGTTATTACCGTTGAAGGATGTCTTGAAGACGAAGCGCAGGACACAGCAAAGGAGAAGAGTCCGAGAACAAAGAGACAGGGCCTTTATATAAACTCAGATGAAGGAAATTCCAAAGAAGATGACTTCAAGAGGTTAGATAGTGTAATGATTCGTCACTCAGGCTGGGATCCATTTGCAGGCTTTTATTAAAGGAAAGCGTGGTACAACAGGCAAGGTTGGACAGGGGCAAACAGGAATGGCAAGGGACAGACAGAATCGTAGTCAGGGTACAGGCAAAAGGTCGGGGCAGGCAGATAACACTCACAGTCCAGATAACAGTCAAAAGGTTCCAAGGGCAGGCAGCAGAGAATCGTAGACGAAAGGCAAAACAAGATCAGTAACAGGCAGGCAGATAATACAAGAAAACGCTCAGAGATGTATACCGTGGCAATACAAGACTTCGTGACAATGAGAAGCACGAGGGAGTCCTTTATAGTCCGTGTGATTGGCAACAGCTGAGAGGTGATTGGTCTAAGGTACGGGCTTCTGGGAAATGTAGTGTGTGGTGAAGCGTGTGTGTTTTAGTATTCGGGAGAGGGCTCCCTCCGATGGTCAGAGGAGGGAATAGCAGAGTTCGTTTCCGTGACAGATAGTCTATAAAAGGCTGGAACGTGAAGAGAACAGCAGAGGCTGACACCAACACCAGAACCAACGCTGATGATGCCTCCATCGCTGATATTGCTTTGACTGAAGAACATTTTGATATTTATACTTTATTTAATTACTTGTATAGAATGTTTGTAGAATATATTATATATATATATATATATATATATATATATATATATATATATAAAATGTTAGAAATACTATTGTAATAAATAAATGAACTTATAATTTTATAACTCAACTCAGCCTCATGTGGCATTAATTTAAGACTTTGAGCCTGAACAGACCACGGAGAAGTCTTCTGTCTGATTGTAAGTATTTTAAAGTGCTTATAATTTAGATCAGATTTGACCTACTTACCTAACCTGAGAATAATAAAGAATAAGGTAAAGGTGTTTAGAGACGCAACATAAAACATGGCGCCCAACGTGGGACAGATTGATAATCAATTACTGGCCAGGATTGATGACTAAATTGCTCGACAGTTGGCTTAATACTCGCTCGTATGTTTAATATTTAGAGTATGAGATAAGAAATTACTGAGGAAAAACTATATCCTGTAAGACCCAAAAAGAATAGAATAATTCTAAGACAAATTATTTGATTTGACCCAGAAAGGGTTGAGTGCACGCATTAAAAAGAATAAACCATACAAGCTAAGAGGGCTGTAAAGTTTATTTAGCCAATAGATGTGAGATAAGATCTCATATGGCAGGTCTCAGAGAGGCTAGAATAGCAAAAGAGACAGGGCTTCTGTCAGGTGAGGGAGGCCTCACTAACAGAAAGCCAGACTCTTCATTCAAGTTTATACGAGTAATATGCTTGAATGAGAGAAATGTAGCTTTAAAAGTGAAAATATTGATTAAAGAAACTGAATTGGGTAAGCTGATCCTTTGGATCCTGTCCAGATTGAATTAGAAAAAGAGCAAAATACTCAAAAGAGAGTTAAAAGTGAATAAGTGATCTTTACAGTGATCTTGTTTAATGCTCGGTAGTCTATACAAGGCCGCAAGCCTCCGTCCTTTTTTGCCACAAAGAAGCAGCTCAAAGCAGCAGGGGAAGTAGACGGGCGGATGTAACCTTGGTCTAGCGTCTCCTTGATGTATTCCTCCATGGCCTTCTCCTCAGGAATGGACAGAGGGTAGATCTTCCCACAGGGCACTGACTCACCCGGAAGCAGATCAATCGCGCAGTCCCATGGCCGGTGTGGAGGCAGCTTGGAGGCTCTTTTGGGGCAGAAGACGTCACTGAAGGGGGCGTAACATGGAGTGATGTCCACCGAACGGTTCTCCAATGGACTTTCGATGGAGGTGGTACAGATGGACAGATGTTCTGGACGCGGAGAGACAGGCAGAGGTAACACAGGGAAACAGTTCGGAAAACAATGTTCGCCCCACTTCAGGATCTCACCGGTCCTCCAGGAGATGACGGGGTTATGCTGCTCCAACCATGGGCGCCCTAATATCACATCAGCGGTGGATTCCTCCAGAACCAGCAGGTGTTGATGTTCAATGTGAAGAAGGCCGACTTGGAGCTGTAGTGGGCCGACACACTTGTGTACCCGTCTACGGCAGACAGGTTTTCAAATTATTGAGTGGATCTGGTAGGTGGACGGCGTAACGGAGGTCTTGAGCTTGAGGCAGAGGGTGCCTGAGATGAAACTGTCAGCTGACCCTGAGTCGAGGAGTGCATTGACTGGAATAGAAACATCAGCAGCAGTAAGGATTACGATAATAGTGAGTTCCTTTATCTTATTGATAGGAGGAAGAATGGCACTCACCATAGGACGAGGAGGACGAGTGGGGCATGCTGATATAACATGCCCAGAGGCACCACAATATAAGCACAGTTTCTGGGTCAGCCGCCTCTGCCGCTCAGCGAATGTCAGCCGGGTATAGTCGAGTTGCATAGCTTCGTTGACTGGTTCTGGAGGGCTGATGGATTCTCGATGGCGGAGGGAAGATGTTAATGGCTGCTGGCCCTGGTGCTCTTTGAGACACGACTGCATACGAGTGGCGAAGCAGATGGAGAGTTGAATGAAGCTTTCTAGCCCGATGGAATCCTCGTATGCAGCGAGATGCAACCGCACACGTGGATCCAACCCTTGACAGTAGGTAGTGAGTAGAGACTGTTCGTTCCATCCACTCGCAGCAGCAAGTGTTCTAAATTTAA
This sequence comes from Ctenopharyngodon idella, assembly GCF_019924925.1. Lineage (NCBI taxonomy): Eukaryota > Metazoa > Chordata > Actinopteri > Cypriniformes > Xenocyprididae > Ctenopharyngodon > Ctenopharyngodon idella. The sequence continues at coordinate 35,238,802 of NC_067237.1, read as the reverse complement.
GGGCATAATCATTCACAGTCATATTTCCTTGTTTTAAATGATATAGTTGCTCACCAATCGATGAATCCCGGCTGGTCGACTGAAAACTTCCTTGAAGTGGGTCATGAAGCTGGTGAGAGACTGGATAACTGGACTAGTTTGCGACCAAATAGTCTCAGCCCATTGAAGCGCTCTGCCGTTTAACTGTGAAATAATGAAGGCTACCTTGGAGTGATCGTTGGGGTATAAGTGCGGTTGCATCTCCAAGACCAGCGAGCATTGTAGCAGAAATCCGTTGCAATCCTCCGCCGAACCAGAGAAGGGTGCCGGTTTAGCCATGGGACTGGCGTACACTGGCGATGAAGGAGAGACGGCGGTGTTGACGGATGTGATCGCTGGTGGAGGTGGTGGTGGATTGTTAGTGAGTGTTCGACGTAATACATCGACGAGTTCTTGAAATGGATCCGGGGTGCTCATACTGGTGTTCTGCGGTGTTGGTCCGGTCTTCTGTTACAGTACAGAAGGGTCGGAGACAACAGGAAACAGGTAAGTGATGTTTATTGAACAACCAGTGAGATAAACAGGAGTGCAGGTGAGTAAATGGCTGGATTACAGGTAGAATGATGGTAAACTGAGTGGTAATACTGTCCTTGTATGTTGCAGATGTGAAGATCGTGGAAGACAGCAGAGTGGCGTTGGAGATTGAACAGAGAAGACACTTTGGAACTCACACGGAGACAGGAACACAGGAGGAGACTAGGAACATGCTGGAGACAACTTGGAACATGCTGGAGACAACTTGGAACACGCTGGAGACGAATGAATAGGTATACAGGAGTCCTTAAGGTAAGCATAGAGGTAAGTCTATGAACAAACGAGTCCGGACGATGACTGAGTGTGAGTGAGTGTCTTTAAACTGGTGGTGATTGCGGTGCTGATGAAGTGCAGGTGCTTGTGATCAGTACTCTGGTGAGGGAGTGCGCTGTGATTGGGTGATGGTAGAGCCTGGCGTGTCTGTGACAGTCCGGTCCGCAACCTGTAAAAATACCTGCAGTGAGAAGAGATTTACAACAGTCACTGTGAGACAGTTGTGATAGTTAGAGCTTAAATTACTCTTTATAACATAGAGAGCAAAAAATAGTGAATCACATAATAGAATACTAAAAGACAGCATTTATAGAATATCGAAAGAGACAGTGATTAAATGTGATTGAAAAAAAATATATATATTGTTGAAACAGGAGAAAATAAGTGTAAAATGTGAAAGAGATTAAAATTAAATAAAGGCAAAAAGACTTGAAAATGAAAATAGAAAATGTTGATGAAAGTGGGACAAGTAAGTTGTCCCAAAAAGAAATTTAACTAGCAAAAAGAGAAGATTAATTAGTTGCAGAGCGTTACGCAGCTTGAGAAGTGATTTAAAACTGAAATAAAGTGTACAGGACGATTGCAATTAGAGAATAATAAACAAATGATAATATTAGCCGAATAAAAATAATACATTTTAGAACAAATAGTCTAAGAAGATTACTAAAAAAGGAAAAACAAGAATAAGAGGACTTATAAATTCGATCAAGTCTAAAAACTGAGAAAGAGAAAGAGTCTCAGGGAGCAGAAAAACAGAGATAAACCAGAAACATTAAGGTTTACGATAACCCCAGACACTAGGAGTTTAGTGAGAGCAGAATAAGAGAACAGAAAAGTGTGAAGAGATCACATTACAAAATAAGAAGAAAGAATGTTAAAGTAATTACAGTAACTCATCAGATTTAAAATACTGATTTAAAACAGAGAATAAGGGAATAAGAAATAAAAGTCCTGTATTAAAGAAGTAAAGTGAAGCACATAAGAAGTGGAACAAAAAAAGTTATTCCTTAATGAGAATTTAACTTGTAGTTATATAAGATCTACTAGTTTATCAGCCTACATTACGCTTTACAGACAACTAAAAAGCAAGGGTTGTCAGAAGTGCAGATAATATTTTTGTACAGTTGTAATTTAACAAAAAGATAGGAAAACTGAGCTATAAAGTGTTTAAAACCAGACAGGGACTCTAAAAAAAGAGCTTGAGATAATAAAAAAATTAAAGGGAATTAAAGAAGTAATATGAGTTAGAGAATTAGCAGCATTAAATTATTGAAAAGATAAAGTAATAAATAAAAGTGGATCTGATAAGATGTAACCATGTGCTCCTGACAGTAAAACAGTTAAATAATCTAGTCAGGCAGCTTGATTGTATGAGCCTCAGAGGAGGCAGACTAGAAATCAGAGTAGAAACACAAAAATTTTTTCGTCAACACTTGACCCAGCAATATTAGCACTTTTTATTTTACTTTTCTTTTTTCGATTTTCTATTCTCTTTCTCCATCTATGAAACTGTGACTTGACATGGCACTTACATACTGTTATACTCATGTTGATTTGATTGCTTCTACTATTCTCATTTGTAAGTCGCTTTGGAGAAAAGCGTCTGCTAAATGACTAAATGTAAATGTAAATGAGTGACAGCGACAAGACAAGACCCAGATAATAAAAAGAATAAAATAATAATATACAAATATACAAGATAGACAAAGTGCAAAAAAAGCAAAAAACAATATATAATATAGCCAATTTGTATGTACAGTTATGATGTGTGCAAATTTGAAATATAAATAAGTATGTGTTTTAAGTAAATAATGTATAATTGTGTTGTGTGTTCCGTGTTTGTCAAGTGTTCATGAGATGGATTGCCTGAGGGAAGAAACTGTTCCTATGTCTGGTCGTTCTGGTGCTCAGAGCTCTGTAGCGTCGACCAGATGGCAACAGTTCAAAGAGGGAGTGTGCTGGATGTGAGGGGTCCAGAGTGATTTTTTTTGCCCTTTTTCTCACTCTGGATAAGTACAGTTCTTGGAGAGTGGGGAGGGTTGTACCAATGATTCGCTCAGCAGACCGGACTACCCTCTGTAGTCTTCTGAGGTCAGATTTGGTAGCTGAGCTGAACCAGACAGATATAGAAGTGCAGAGGATGGATTCAATGATGGCAGAGTAAAACTGTTTCAGCAGCTCCTGTGGTAGGTTGAACGTCCTCAGCTGGCGAAGGAAGTACAACCTCTTCTGGGCCTTTTTCACAATGGACTCAATGTGGTTGTCCCACTTCAGGTCCTGGGAGATTGTGGTGCCCAGGAACCTGAATGACTCCACTGCAGTCACAGTGCTGTTCATGATGGTGAGTGGTGGGAGAGCAGGGGGGTTTCTCCTGAAGTCCACAATCATCTCCACTGTCTTGAGCGTGTTGAGCTCCAGGTTGTTAAGACTGCACCAGACAGCCAGCTGTTCAACCTCCAGTCTGTAAGCAGACTCGTCACCGTCCTAGATGAGGCCAATCAGTGTGGTATCATCTGCAAACTTCAGGAGCTTGACAGAGGGGTCTTTAGAGATGCAGTCATTGGTGTTCAAGGAGAAGAGCAGTGGGGAGAGAACACAGCCCTGAGGGGCGCCGGTTATAAAGTAAGAAAAAAAAGATGTGTAAAGATGGACAAAGATACATGATCCATAAAAATTAATTAAATAAGACTGTGAAAAGTATAGTAGCTAACAGATATTGTTGAAGAAATAACAATATCAAGATTAAACAGATATGTACAACTCCTATTAGAGCGTAATAAGAGGATTAGAGAAGTTCCAAAATATGAAAGCACAAAGTTACAAAACTAGAGAGGTGTTACATACAGAAGGGAGCGGAGACACAGGTAAGGATTAACAGGTTTATTTCAGGTAAAGCAGAGCGTGAGCAGAGTGCAGGTGAGTGATGGCAGATGAATAGATCAATGAGCCAATGGACTGGAACTGATACTTGTCTGTGTGTACTTAGGGAGCGAGGATGCCAGGAGACGTGGAACAGACAACACACCGGAGAAGCACAGGAGACGAGGAGACACTGGGAATCACTGAGGACACTGGAGACAGGTAAGTAGATGAGCAAGGGAGTCCTGGAGGTAAGTGAACACTGGTATGTGTTAACGAGACCGGACAGTGACTGAGTGAACTGGCGTGTCTTTATGTGGCTGTGGTGATAAGTGTGAATGAGCGTCAGGTGTGGCTTGTCAGTACTCAGGAGAGGGAGTGCGATGTGATTGGGTGAGTGTAGAGCCTGGCGTGTCTGTGACATTACCCCCCCCTCCACGGTCCGCTCCTGAGGACCGCGGACCCCGACGTCGTGGTGGTCGACCTCTGCCTCGGGGAGCTGGCTTGCTGGGATGTCTGGCGTGGAAGTCGTCAAGGAGGCTGGGATCTAGAACATCATTCCTCGGGACCCATGAGCGTTCTTCGGGACCATAACCTTCCCAGTCGACCAGGTATTCAAGGGACCCACCACGACGCCGGGAGTCCAAGATGTCTTTCACCTGGTAGGCTACTCTGTCTTCTGCGATGAGTGGAGGAGGGGGATCTTCGGGGTCGCCAGGCTCTGTGGAGGGAAGGACAGAGGGATGGTGAGGCTTCAAGAGTGATACATGGAAAACTGGGTGGATGCGATACTCAGGAGGGAGTTGCAGGTGACAGGTGACGGGGTTGACTTGCCGGATGATGGTGAAGGGGCCAACGAACCAAGGACTCAGCTTCCTACAGGGCAGGCGCATCCTGATGTCCCTGGTTGACAGCCAAACCTTCTGCCCTGGCTGGTAGTTGGGTGCGTGGGAGCGTCGAAGGTCGGCTGTCAACCTGCGCCTGCGTAGGGCTCGCTGGAGTTGCAGATGTGCTGAGTCCCAGACCCTCTCGCTCTCCCGGAACCAGTAATCCACCGCTGGAACGTCTGATGGTTCCCCATCCCAGGGGAAGAGTGGGGGCTGGTAGCCGAGCAGGCATTGGAAAGGTGTAAGGCCTGTAGTGGGTTGACGGAGTGAGTTCTGGGCGTACTCGGCCCAGCCCAGGAACTGGTTCCAGGAGTCCTGGTGGCCGTAACAGAAGGTACGTAGGAAACGGCCGATCTCCTGTATCTTCCTCTCCGTCTGCCCGTTCGTCTGGGGATGGTATCCGGAGGAGAGACTTATGGTCACACCTAGGAGTTTGAAGAAGGCCTTCCAGACTCGGGAGGTGAATTGGGATCCACGGTCTGATACAATGTCTTCAGGTAATCCAAAGTAGCGGAATACATGGTTGAATAATAGCTCTGCCGTTTCCATGGCAGTGGGGAGTCCAGGCAGGGGAATTAAACGACAGGACTTGGAAAAGCGGTCGACGATTACCAGTACACATGTGCATCCATCGGAGACGGGAAGGTCGGTAATGAAATCCACTCCTAGGTGTGACCAGGGACGAGTGGGAACGGGCAGAGGCTGGAGTTTTCCGGAGGGAAGATGGCGTGGACTTTTGGAGACGGCACATTCCCTGCACCCTTGTACGTACCTCCTGACGTTGGATGTCATGTTGGGCCACCAGAAGCGCTGTTTTAACAGCGAGAGGGTTTCGTTGACCCCGGGGTGGCCAGTGCCCAGTGAAGTATGCGTTGAGTGGATGAGGGGTGTGCATCGTGACCGGGGTACATACTTCAAGTCAAGTCAAGTCAAGTCACCTTTATTTATATAGCGCTTTTTACAATGTAGATTGTGTCAAAGCAGCTTTACATTGATAACTGGTACATTGTTTGGCTGCACAGCAGCTCTTAAAGAATAGTGTCAATGCAGGCAGATCAAAGCACTGTTGAAATCAAATGTCAAGTCAAGTGTCCCCAACTAAGCAAGCCAGAGGCGACAGCGGCAAGGAACCCAAACTCCATCAGGTGACATTAGGTGGCAGACAAGTGGCAAATTGGTGTTAAAATGGAGAAAAAAACCTTGGGAGAAACCAGGCTTAGTCGGGGTGCCAGTTCTCCTCTGGCCAACAGTGCTTTGATACAATTCAGGTTGCTATCATAAGTCCAATAGGATCGCAACATTAAAAGTATTTATTTCAGTTCCATCCAATTGAGGATCGTATTCATCACGCCGGTATGGACGGTTGTTGAGGAACTGTGTCGTGGCTGTCGTGTTGATGAGGCCCTCACAGTGGATGATCTAGTTGACTCAATCTCTGCTGATACGTCAGGGCTGCGTTGTGGTCGTGTCAAGGTGCAGGTCCTTGGTCTCACCTGGATACGGCCCGGATCCGGTTGACTACGGTGAACCTCGGGATAAACAGAAAGACTAATATTAGCGTAGATGCCATTCTTCTTCTGATGTAACGAGTACATCAGGTGTTATTGGAAGTGTTCCCGGTTCCGGCTGACCTAATTTATGCAGCCTAATAATCCTTTAACGGATTTGAAAATATAAATTGGTAATGTGTTACGTGTATGCCAGGTTAAAGAGATGCGTTTTTAGTCTAGATTTAAACTGACAGAGTGTGTCTGCTTCCCGAACAATGCTAGGAAGATTGTTCCAGAGTTTAGGTGCCAAATAGGAGAAGGATCTACCACCTGCAGTTGATTTTGATATTCTAGGTATTATCAGCTGGCCTGAATTCTGAGATCGCAATAGACGTGAAGGACTGTAATGAATTAGGAGCTCGCTCAGGTACTGGGGAGCTAAACCATTTAGTGCTTTGTAAGTAATTAGCAAGATTTTAAAATCTATACGATGTTTAACAGGAAGCCAATGCAGTGTTGACAGAACTGGGCTAATATGGTCATACTTCCTGGTTCTAGTAAGAACTCTAGCTGCTGCATTTTGTACGAGCTGTAGTTTATTTATCAGGCGAGCAGAACAACCACCCAGTAGAGCAATACAGTAATCTAGCCTTGAGGTCATGAACGCATGAACTAACTGTTCTGCATTTTTCAGTGATAGCATATGTCGTAGTTTAGATATATTTTTAAGATGGAAAAATGCGGTTTTACAGATGCTAGTAACATGGCCTTCAAATGAAAGATTGGTATCAAAGAGCACACCCAGGTTCCTAACTGACGACGAAGACTTAAGCCTTCTTAGCCACGAAGAAAAAGCTAGAAGCAGCAGGGGAAGTGGACGGTCGGATGTAACCTTGCTTGAGAGCCTCGTCGATGTACTCCTCCATGGCTTTCTCCTCCGGAACGGACAGGGAATATATCTTCCCTCTGGGCACTGGCTCACCTGGGATGAGGTCAATGGCACAGTCCCATGGCCGGTGGGGGGGCAGCTTGGAGGCTTGTTTAGGACAGAAGACATCTCTGAAGTGGGAGTAACAGGCTGGGATGTCCGTGGAACGTTTCTCGAGAGGGCTTTCCACTGTAGTAGCCCCGACTTGGATTTCTTGGGAACTTGGAGAACTGGACGCGGGGAGTTCGGGGAAACAGTCATGGAAGCACTGGTTACCCCACTTCAGGATTTCTCCTGTCCTCCAGGAGATGGTGGGGTTGTGCTGCTCAAGCCATGGGCGCCCTAGGATCACGTCAGATGTAGACTCCTCCAGAACCAGCAGCTGAATCTCCTCGGTGTGGAGCACTCCCACTTGGAGACGGAGGGGTCCCACGCTGTAACGTACTTTCCGTAATGGCTTTCCTGTTACCGCGTGGATCTGGTAGATCTTCGGTGTTGGGGTGGTCTTGAGATGCAGCTGGCGACAGAGGGCTCCGGAGATGAAGTTTGCAGCTGACCCAGAATCAAGGAGCGCACTGGCTGAAAGACAAAGTTCAGTGGCAGTAAGTGTTACTACAATTGTGAGCGGTTTCATTTTATTCAGAGTGGGGAGGATGGCACTCACCAAAGGCCGGGCAGGACGTAGGGGGCATTCAGCGATATAATGCCCGGCACCACCACAATACAGGCAGAGATTCTGGGTCAGCCTCCTCTGTCGCTCAGCTGCTGAAAGGCGTGAGTGCTCAACTTGCATGTTGTCGTTTGCTGGTTCTGGGGAGCTGACGGATTCTGGCTGGCGGGGAAAGGAGGGGAATAGCGGCTGGCCCTGGTGCTCTTCTAAGCATAGCTGCATACGAGTGGCGAATCTGATGGATAGCTGAATGAATTTCTCGAGCCCGATGGAATCCTCGTATGCAGCGAGATGCAACCGCACACGTGGATCGAGGCCTTGACGATATGTAGTAATCAAAGCCTGCTCGTTCCAGCCACTTGCAGCAGCGAGGGTACGAAACTGGAGGGCATAATCAGACACAGTTAGTGCACCTTGTTTTAAATTGCATAATCTCTCACCAATCGACGAGTCCCAGGCGGGTTTACCAAAAACTTCCTTGAAGTGGGTTGTAAAACTTGACAAGGATGATACTACGGGGTTGTTTAAGTTCCAGAGAGGTTCAGCCCATCGCAGTGCTTTTCGGTGAAGCTGAGAGATTATGAAAGCCACCTTTGAACGATCGTCGGGATATAAGTGCGGTTGCATCTCCAGGACCAGCGAACATTGCAGGAGAAAACCGTTGCAATCCTCCGCCAGACCAGAGAAGGGCGCCGGTTTGGCCATGGGACTGGCGACCACGGGAGGTGAAGGAGCTGCGGCGGTGGATGCGGAAGTGTTCGCTGGTGTCGTTGTCGTGGAGGTGCTGGTGAAGGTGCGACGAAGTGCAGCGACCAGCTCTTGAATGGGATCCGGGGTGCTCATGCTGTTACCTGGGCGGTGTTGGTCCGGTCTTCTGTTACATACAGAAGGGAGCGGAGACACAGGTAAGGATTAACAGGTTTATTTCAGGTAAAGCAGAGCGTGAGCAGAGTGCAGGTGAGTGATGGCAGATGAATAGATCGATGAGCCGATGGACTGGAACTGATACTTGTCTGTGTGTACTTAGGGAGCGAGGATGCCAGGAGACGTGGAACAGACAACACACCGGAGAAGCACAGGAGTCGAGGAGACACTGGGAATCACTGAGGACGCTGGAGACAGGTAAGTAGATGAGCAAGGGAGTCCTAGAGGTAAGTGAACACTGGTATGTGTTAACGAGACCGGACAGTGACTGAGTGAACTGGCGTGTCTTTATGTGGCTGTGGTGATAAGTGTGAATGAGCGTCAGGTGTGGCTTGTCAGTACTCAGGAGAGGGAGTGCGATGTGATTGGGTGAGTGTAGAGCCTGGCGTGTCTGTGACAAGAGGTTAATTACTAGAATTTAAAAGTGAATAAAAGTAATGTTTTTACCAAATGCTATTAAGGAAAATAGGTGAGAATGAAATGCTTTTTCTATAAACAACAAACAAAGATTGCCATAAGGACCTACAATGTGTCTGTAAATGATAATACTTTATAGCAGGGATGTTATTTAAAATGACATTTGTCAGTTTTAGTCAATGCAAAGATTATAAAGATAACATTAAAGAAGCTTGACAAAAGCAAGACTAAATATGAAAAATTATAAAAATGAATTACTGACAATATGGGTGAAGGAGAGGATTTAGAGGATTTTAAATACACACAAAATTAGTGAGAGCATAAGCTGATTTAAAATCCCTAAGATGAAAAGTAGTTTGAGACTAAATTTTTAAGACTTAGTTATTAAATTAAGTTAAATGACTAATATAGTAAAGTGATAAAATAGAACAAAAGATAAAATGATGTGTTAGAAGAAACAGTGTATGCTATAGTTTACAACGTTATGAAGAACAAAGATGGAGAAAAAGCTCTGAAAATATACATAAATCCTATTATGAGAGTACATAGTACATATCTGTTTGGAAGTTGAAAGAATCCTGAGATTGAGTTTTTACTTGCAAAACAGAGGAATAACAGCTTTGATTTGGAGTTGGAAAGAGCTTCAGGATAAAACTATGACATAGCTTCCTAAGAATAGAGTTATGAACACAAAAGATCAAAAGTCGAATAAAAGACATGAAGAAATTTACTAAAACATCTAAAAAAAAAAATAGAAGAACAGGAAAAAGTCTAAGGAGAGGGACTTTTTTATGTGTTTAAAGACATGCAGTGTTTACTAAGTGAGTTAAAGCAGAAAGGTCAGAAGGTCAGGAGATAGAGCCACTCCGTGACAGTAACAGATGCAGCTCACTGAGTGTGTGTGTGTGTGTGTGTGTGTGTGTGTAGTGAAAACATTGCAGAAATTAGTGTAATATGATAAACGCAACCTATATTACTGAATCTAAATATAGATCATGTAGAAACCTGTATAAACTAATAATTAATTCAGAAATTAAACAAAAGTTGTATATATTAAAATGTGAATAATAATGAAGAGAAAAAGCTGATTAGAATAAGAAGAATAATTAAAACTAGAGACTGATAATAAAGGTATATAGAAAAAATAACCTACATGATAAAGTTGAAAAACGATTATAATTTATCAAATAAGTGAAAATATATATGAAATATATTTTTCATTTAAAAAGTATATATATATATATATATATATATGTGTGTGTGTGTGTGTGTAAGAGTTAGTACAAAAAGTACAATAACAAACAGGACTAATTGAAAGGGTCATTATAAGATGTTATAAGACCATTGAAAATGAGCGAGAAAGCATTATTGTTAGAGGACAAACTTAAAGCTATTAACTAAAAAGAGAAAACATGGTTTTGAATAAAGTCTGAGAATTAGTGTCTCAGGATGTGCAATGAGTACTTTGGAAAATAATTTAAAGTGAAGTAATGACTTAGAATAAGATAAATGTACTGAAGATTTAAACTTAACAAATAAAATATAAGCTATATAAAGTTAACTTGAAACAAATCAAAATTTGGAAATGTAAATATAAACCTAAAGAAGGATTTAAGAAAAATGAAAATAAAAATAAGAAATAAGGGATAAAACTTGTTAAATTATACATTTTAAGAGAAAAAAATAAAGAGAGACAAAGTCCCACAAGAAAGTATAGGAAAAACAAAAAGCATAGAGTACAGTTGTTGTAACTGGCTAAGCTGAGAAAGAATAAAACATCTAAATAGAAAAGGTATTATTTGCAGATGTTAATTAAAGCAAATTTATAAAGGTCAAACCTAAACAAATAAATAAAATATAATACCTGTAGCATTAAGAGTCTTTGAGAAACTCGTAAAGAAATGACTATGACATATTTCCATGTGTGTGTGTTCGTCAGGAATGCGAAACAACACATGGCTTAAAAAGTGCCATAAATAATTCCCTAAGTGTGTTTCTAGACGGGGTACCAAATTGGATCTTTAAAAATTGGGTATGAGAAAATACTCAATAAGATACATCTATTGATAAATGATAGACAGAATTTGGGCATGGATTTAGTGATCTGACTAGCATAAAATAATAAGAGAATCAAGGCAACAGGTAAACAGCTTGGAAATTCCGGTGTCGTTAAATTCATGGTAAAACAATGAGATACAAAGCAAGATGATTGTAGTTGATTTGAAAATTCTAAGAAAAGAAAAAACAGATTCTGAAATCTTGCTTTGATACATAAAATAAAATGTTTCAGCTTAATAAGAAAAAATATTCAGCTGAAACAATAACTGACAAAGATATTATTAATTAGAAGAAAAAAAAAAAAGAAAAAAAAAAAAAAGGTTAACTTCCCAAGAAGGGGAGAGTATGAAGAAAATTACTTCAGTAATTTAAACAATTAGATAGAGCACATTGATCATAATTGAAAATTATTAATAAATAATTCATAACTAATTAAAGATACAATTATTGATGCTGGAATATCTTCTAGAAGGGGAGAGTAATCCATCTTTAGAAGATCTTCTGACATACAAACACAGATTTTAAAGCAATAGTTAATCTAATGACAATTGTTGGAGCACAGAGTCCAGTCTGTGAGTATGTTGAGGCTGCTGTGGGAAGATTTAGCAGAGACACAGAAGGGTCAAACTTTCTGCTGGCATAAAATGGAGACAGAGAAACAAAATGAAGGAGAATGGGCAATGAGCCAGATATAATGCAAAGATGAAGAAAATCCTGCCTGTGTAAAATAATTGTAGTTATAACTAACAATTATAACTATAAACAAAGCAGGATTTTGGCCTTTATAAGCATATAAGCATTTAAGTAGTGATTCAGAAAAATTATAAAAGAAGTAAACAATATGGAAAAATAAAGGACATCAGGACTTAAGTATAAAATAGAATGTTTTTCAGAGATCTAGTGAACATAAATTTGAGAACATATAAAGTTTAGCTACTTAGACAGAGGAATAAATTATGTTTTAAGATTATGAACAATGAAAGTGTTACGGACAGCAGGGTCGGAGACAACGGAATACAGGTAAGTGATGTTTATTGAACAGACAGCAGTGGCAGACAGTGATACAGGTGAGTAAAAGGCAGATGTGACGTTAGAATGTAGTATATGAGAAGGATGATACTGTCCTTGCAGGAGTGGAGATCGTGGCTGGTACCTAACAGGAGTGTTGGAAGGAGGAGAGACGAAGTTCGGCGAAGCACACTGAGACGAGACCACAGGAAGGAACAGGAAACACGCTGGAATGGAGACGGTGAGTATCGAGGGAGTCCTTGAGGTAAGCATAGAAAGAGTCCTAATGCAAACGAGACCGAACGAAGACTGAGGTGAGTGTAAGCTCTTTTGTATCTGTGGTGATTGGGGTGATGATTGATGACAGGTGTGCATGTTCAGAACTCTGGTAAGGGAGTGTGCTGTGATTGGGTGATGATGGAGCCTGGCGGGTCTGTGACAGTACCCCCTCCTCCACGGCCCGCTCCTGAGGGCCGAGGACCCCGACGTCATGGTGGTCATCCTCTCCCACGTGGAGCAGGTCGGTAAGGATGAGAGGTGTGGAAAGCATTGAGTAGAGCATTGAGTAGAGTGGGATCAAGGATGTCGTTTCTGGGTACCCATGAGTGCTCCTCGGGACCGTAGCCTTCCCAGTCCACTAGGTACTCCAGTAGACCACTACAGCACCGGGAATCCAATATCTCGTTGACCTGATAGGCGGCTCCATCCTCCAGGATAAGAGGAAGGGGGGGTTCGGCTGCTGCGCCAGGCTCTGTGGAGATGAAAACAGAATGGTGGTGAGGCTTGAGAAGTGAGACATGGAAGGTAGGGTGAATTTTGTATTGTGCAGGTAACCTGAGCTGATAAATGACCGGGTCGATCTGCTTCGAGATGGTGAAGGGGCCAGTGAAACTGGGACTGAGCTTCTTGCAGGGCAGACGCATTCTGATGTCCCGGGTTGACAGCCAGACCTTCTGTCCTGGTTGATAGACTGGTGTGTGGGAACGTTTCATTTACATTTACATTTAGTCATTTAGCAGATGCTTTTCTCCAAAGCGACTTACAAATGAGAATAGTAGAAGCAATCAAATCAACAGGAGTACAACAGTATGTAAGTGCCGTGTCAAGTCACAGTTTCATCAGTAAAGTGCTCTTGCAAGGTTTTTTTTTTTTTTTTTTTTTTTTTAATATACGCAAATAGATGGAGAAAGAGAATAGAAAAAAGAAAAGTAAAATAAAAAGTGCTAATATTGCAAGTGTTGACGAAAAAGATATGTCTTTAGCAGTTTTTTGAAAATGGCTAAAGACTCAGCTGCTTGGATAGAGCGTGGTAGGTCATTCCACCAACCAGGAACAGACCAGGAGAATGTCCGTGAGAGTGATTTTGTGCCCCTTTGGGATGGCACCACAAGGCGCCGTTCACTTGCAGAACGCAAGCTTCTGGAGGGCGCGTAAGTCTGAAGTAGTGAGTTTAGGTATAGAGGTGCAGAGCCAGTGGATGTTCTGTAGGCAAACATTAGAGCCTTGATTTGGATGCGAGCAGCTATTGGCAGCCAATGCAAACTGATGAAGAGAGGTGTGACATGCGCTCTCTTCGGTTCGTTAAAGACCAGTCTTGCTGCAGCATTCTGGATCAGTTGTACAGGCTTGACAGTGCATGTTGGAAGGCCTGCCAAGAGAGCATTACAATAGTCCAGTCTAGATAGAACAAGAGTTTGGACAAGAATTTGTGTGGAATGCTCCGATAGGAAGGGTCTGATCTTCCTAATGTTGTACAGGGCAAATCTGCAGGACTGGGCCATTGTAGCAATATGATCTGTGAAGCTTAAACAATCATCCATCACCACTCCAAGGTTCCTGGCCATCCTGGAAGGAGTTATGGTTGACAACCCAAGTTGAATGGAAAGGTTGTGATGAAGTGTTGGGTTGGCACCGACCACAAGCAGTTCCGTTTTAGCAAGGTTGAGTTGAAGGTGGTGGTCCTTCATCCAGGCAGAAATGGCTGTCAGGCAGGCTTCGATGCGACCAGCAACCGTCGGATTATCCGGTTGGAATGAGAGGTAGAGTTGTGTGTCATCAGCATAACAGTGATAGGAAAAACCATGTTCCTGAATGACAGATCCTAGTTATGACATGTAGATGGAGAAGAGAAGTGGTCCAAGCACTGAGCCCTGAGGTACCCCAGTAGCAAGATGATGCGACTTGGACATCTCACCTCTCCAAGATACCCTGAAGGACCTACCTGAGAGATAAGACTCAAACCACTGGAGTGCGGTTCCTGAGATGCCCTTCGACATGAGGGTTGACAGGAGGATCTGGTGGTTAACTGTGTCAAAAGCAGCAGACAGATCCAGCAAGATGAGTACAGATGATTTTGAAGTTGCTCGTGCCAATCTCAGGGCTTCAGTAACTGAGAGCAGGGCAGTCTCAGTTGAGTGGCCATGCTTGAAGCCAGACTGGTTGTTGTCAAGGATGTTGCTCTGTGTGAGATAAGTAGACAGTTGGTTAAACACAACTCTCTCAAGTGTCTTCGCAATGGAAGAAGGGATACCAGTCTATAGTTTTCTAAAAGTGCTGGATTCAGAGTGGATTTTTTAGCAGTGGTGTAATCCTAGCCTGCTTAAAAGCTGTGGGAAATGTACCAGTGTGAAGAGAAGAATTGATAATGTGAGTGAGTGCAGGTACAATTGAGGAGGAGATAGCCTGAAGAAGATGAGTGGGGATAGAGTCAAGCGGACAGGTAGTAGGGTGATTGGAAAGGATGAGTTTGGAAACATCTGCCTCAGAGAGCATAGAGAAGGAGGGGAGAATTTGTGTGTTTTCTGTTAAGATGTTATTGTCAGTATGTGGTGTAGAGAATTGGCTGCTGATGGTTGTTATTTTATGTGTGAAGAATGTGGCAAAGTCATCAGCTGTAAGACCTGATGTGGGAGGGAGGGGAGGAGGGCAAAGAATAGAAGAGAAAGTTTTGAAAAGTGTGCAGGAATCAGTAGAAATGTAATTTTATTGTGATAGTATGTGGTTTTAGCATTTGAGACATTTGTAGAGAAAGAAGAAAGGAGTGACTGATAGAGACTAAGATCAGTAGGATCTTTAGATTTGCGCCACTTCCTCTCTGCAGCCCTGAGTCTAGACTGATGCTCATGGAGAACATCGGATAGCCAGGGGGCAGAAGGGGTGGCGCGGGCTGGTCTGGATGAGAGGGGGCAGAAGTCATCTAAGCAAGATGTTAGCGTGGTCGACTATTATTCAGGTCGGCTGTCATCCTGCGTCTGCGCAAGGCTCATTGTAGCTGATGGTGGGCTGCGTCCCAGACCCTCTCGCTCTCTCGGAACCAGTAGTCGACAGCTGGTACATCCGACGGTTCCCCTGACCAGGGGAAGAGTGGGGGTTGGTAACCGAGCACGCACTGGAAGGGAGTCCAGTGGTGGGTTGACGCAGGGAGTTCTGTGCGTACTCGGCCCAACCCAGAAACTGGTTCCAAGAGTCCTGGTGGCCATGGCAGAAGGTACAGAGGAATCGGCCGATCTCCTGGATCTTCCTCTCCGTTTGCCCGTTTGACTGAGGAGAGGCTTACGGTCACACCTAGGACAGCGAAGAATGCCTTCCACACCCTGGATCTGAACTGGGGTCCACGGTCTGATACTATGTCCTCTGGAATTCCGTAATATCTGAAGATGTGGTTGAACATGAGTTCTGCAGTCTCCAATGCAGTGGGCAGACCCTTTAAGGGTATTAGTCGGCAGGATTTAGAGAATCTGTCGATAACCACCAGGATACAGGTACAGTTGTTGGAGGCATTTAGATCCGCGATAAAGTCCACTCCTAGGTGTGACCATGGTCTGTTAGGAATGGGCAGAGAATGGAGTTTGCCGGAGGGAAGATGGTGAGGGCTTTTCGAGATGGCACATTCATGGCATCCCTGTACGTACCTTCTCACATCCCTAGCCATGTTTGGCCACCAGAAGCACTCCTTCAGCAGCGAGAGGGTTTCATTGGCCCCTGGGTGGCCAGTGTCCAGCAAAGTGTGGGAAGAATGAATGAGTGGGGTGCGCTGGATACAGCATCACGCAATGCTCGTAGTGTCCAGTAGGGGTCACGAAGGTTGTCTTCCACTCGTCCCTCTCATGTATTCGGATGAGATTGTAGGCGCTGCAGAGGTCCAACTTGGTGAATACTGTGGCACCGCGGAGGTGTTCCAGAGCCACTGGGACGAGGGGAAGTGGATAGCGGAACTTTACAGTTATTTTGTTGAGAGCCTGGTAGTCTATACAAGGCCGCAAGCCTCCGTCCTTTTTGGTCACGAAGAAGAAGCTCGAAGCAGCAGGGGAAGTTGACGGACAGATGTAGCCTTGTTGTAGAGCCTCTTCTGTATACTCCTCCATGGCCTTCTCCTCAGGGATTGATAACGGATATATCTTCCCACGGGGCACTGACTCACCCAGAAGCAGATCAATGGCACAGTCCCATGGCCGGTGTGGAGGCAGCTTGGAGGCTCTCTTCGGGCAGAAGACATCGCTGAAGGGGGCGTAACAAGTAGGAATATCCTCCAAACATTTCTCTACTGGACTCTCGATGGAGGTAGTATAGACGGGGAGCATCTCAGGACGAGGAGAAGAGTGTTGCGGTAGAAGAGGAAAACAGTTCGGGAAGCAGTTGTCGCCCCACTTCAGGATTTCGCCGGTTTTCCACAAGATGACAGGATTGTGCTGCTCCAACCATGGGTGCCCTAAAATCACATCAGTGGTGGAATCCTCCAGAACGAGCAGATGTTGATGTTCGCTGTGTAGAACCCCAACTTGGAGCTTGACGGACCAGCACACAGATGACATGTTTGTGGCTGAGAGGTTTGCCAGTTATTGATTGGATCTGGTAGATGGCCAACGAAGAAGTAGTCTTGAGCTGCAGACAGGGGGCGCCAGAGATGAAGTTCCCGGCTGACCCGGAGTTGAGGAGGGCATTGACTGGAATGGAAACATCGACTGCAGTAAGCATTACAATGGTAGTGAGAGGCTTCATCTTACTGATGGGTGGAAGAATGGCACTCACCATGGGACGAGGAGGACGAGTGGGGCATGCAGAAATGACATGCCCATTGGCACCACAGTACAGACACAACCCCCAGGTCAGCCGCCTCTGCCGTTCAGCGAAAGTCAGACGATTATTTTCCAGTTGCATGGGTTCATTGGCTGGTTCTGGAGAGCTGATGGAGTCTGGCCGGCGGAGTGATGATGTGAATAGGGACTGGCCCTGGTGTTCTTCTAAACACGACTGCATACAAGTGGCGAACCGCACTCGTGGATCCAGGCCCTGACAGTAGGTAGTCAACAACGACTGCTCATTCCATCAACTTGCAGCTGCAAGAGTCCTAAACCTCAGAGCGTATTCATTAACAGACATGGCACCTTGTTTCAAGTGGTAAAGTTGCTCACCAGTAGATGAATCCCCGGTGGGTCTACCGAAGACCTCCTTGAAGTGGGTCACGAAACTGGTGAGAGATCGGGTAACCGGACTATTCTGTGACCAAATAGTTTCAGCCCATTGAAGTGCTCTGCCGTTCAGCTGGGAAATAATGAAGGCTACCTTTGCGTGATCGTCAGGATATAAGTACGGTTGCATCTCCAGGACCAGCGAACATTGCAGGAGGAAACCGTTGCAGTGCTCCACCGAGCCAGAGAAGGGCGCTGGTTTGGCCATGGGACTGTCGTAAACAGGTGGTGAAGGAGTGACGGTGGTGTTGGCGGAGGTGATCGCTGGTGGAGATGCAGGTGGATTGGAGGTGAGTGCTCGGCGTAAAACGTCCACAAGCTCCTGAAATGGATCCGTTGCACTCATGCTGTCATCCTAAGTGTTGGTCTGGTCTTCTGTTACAGACAGAAGGGTCAGAGACAACGGAATACAGGTAAGTGATGTTTATTGAACAGACAGCAGTGGCAGACAGTGATGCAGGTGAGTAAAAGGCAGATATGATGTTAGAATGTAGTATATGAGAAGGATGATACTGTCTTTTGTCTTGCAGGAGTGAAGATCGTGGCTGGTAGCTAACAGGAGTGTTGGAAGGAGGAGAGACGAAGATCGGCGAAGCACACTGAGATGAGACCACAGGAGGGAACAGGAAACACACTGGAATGGAGACGGTGAGTATCGAGGGAGTCCTTGAGGTAAGCATAGAAAGAGTCCTAATGCAAACGAGACCGGACGAAGACTGAGGTGAGTGTGAGCCCTTTTGTATCTGTGGTGATTGGGGTGATGATTTATGACAGGTGTGTGTGTTCAGAACTCTGGTGAGGGAGTGCGCTGTGATTGGGTGATGATGGAGCCTGGTGGGTCTGTGACAGAAAGAAGTACTATCAGTTTGGATAGAACTAAGTTTTGGGAAATGGAAGCATGGATTTATCTAAAAGATATGAAGATATAATAAGAATGAATAACAGAGTGACAAAAATACAAAACAAGTTATGAAAGTCACTAGTAAAGATAACCTTAGATGCCAAGGTAATAATGTTAAGAATAAGTTAATTGTTACTGAAAGTTCAGTAAATTAATACTCTAAGTAATCAGGTGATAGTTTAAATTACTTGGTTTAATAGGAGATATTGCAGTTAACAAAAAAAAAAAAAAAAAAAGATATAGAAAAAACGCTGGAATTCTATTACTTGAATGGAGAACATGCAATTCATAACAGGGCGGAATACATCCTGCCGTTTAAGTAAAAGAAGCCAATCACCGATTGGTAAAGGCATTACAGCACTATAGCTGCCATTAGAAGCTCTGATTCCCATAGAAACATGAAGCTCCTGCATAGAATTGCACATGTGCATTGGCTGGTCTAGACTAATATATAAGCCTTTTAATGCCACTCGAGCATAAGAAACAACATTCAAGTGACAGTTATTGTCAAAATTAGTTGCTGATTTGGAATATAATATTAATCATGTAATAGTGTAATTTCACAATCCCCCATTCAAATAGACAGGACTTTGTCTTAAATGTTTGAATTACAATTAAATTACAATTAAAGCAGCAAGCAGCGATGAAAGCTGCTTCAAAGTTGCTTCAGGGCAACTGTGCACAGCGGGCAATAGGCATTTAAAATGGTTAAACAAAGGACTATGTCAAATTCACTCCACATTTACTGCACTATAAGGTGGCGCTATAGAGCCTCTCCTCCCCGCCCGTTTCTAAGGCTTTGCCCATGTCTACTGGATAACAATCCTGACGTGTGTGTCGAGTTTCATGCAATTTGAAGCATGCTAAGAGTCTCAAAAGCATCCAAAAGTGTTCAAGTGATCACAATTCTTTTCAAAGGTCTACATTCACCATGTCTTGAAATTATTCTGATGAAGTTTGAAGCAAATTGGGTAAAAATAAGAGGATGATCTCAAAGTATTTTGAAAGTGACACACTTCCTGCTGCCAGTTGGTGGCGCTATAACTTTGACTCACAATAGTCACATCCATGTGATCGGCCTTGTACAACGAACACACAGATGAAGTTTTATAAAAATCAATCAATGTATGGAGATGTTATAACACATTTCCTGTTTACCTTTTCTCGCCATAAATTCATTGCCTCGCCACGGCCAAACCGTTTGAGATATCAAAAATCCGCTGGCAATTTTTCATCATCAATGTCTTGACTTCATGCTGACCAAGTTTGGTGGTGATCGGATTAATCGCCTAGGAGGAGTATATCAAATTCCAGAGCATGCGTTTTTCAAACAACCCATAATAGCTGACTTCCTGTTGAGCTGGCGTATAACTTAGAGCATGAAAGTTGTTAAGCCCGATTAGGTCTTTATGTGTACTGAGTTTCATACTAATACATGCAAGCGTGTTCGATATATGGCCAAGTTTTCAGATCCCATTCAAGGGGGCGCTGTCAAGCCCCTGTGCCACGCCCGGGTCCCAGCCTCTGCGGCATCCTAATGCCCGCGGATTCCAATGTGTGTGCCAATTTTCAAGAGTTTTTGAGCACGTTAAGGCCCCCAAAAAGCCCTGGAAGTTTGAAATAATAATAATAATAATAATAATAATCCTTAGGAGAACAATAGGCCCCTGCGCCTTAGTGGCTTGGGCCCTAATAATAATCCTAAAGAAAACAATAGGGCCTTCAGCCTTTGGCTTTGGCCCTAATAATAATCCTAAAGAAAACAATAGGGCCTTCAGCCTTTGGCTTTGGCCCTAATAATAATCCTTAGAAAAACAATAGGGCCCTGCACCTTAGTGGCTTGGGCCCTAATAATAATAATCCTTAGGGGATCAAGAGGGCCCTGCGCCATTAGTGGCTTGGGCCCTAATAATCCTAAAGAAAACAATAGGGCCTTCAGCCCTTTAGGCTTTGGCCCTAATAATAATAATCCTTAAGGGATCAAGAGGGCCCTGCGCCATTAGTGGCTTGGGCCCTAATAATCCTAAAGAAAACAATAGGGCCTTCAGCCCTTTGGGCTTTGGCCCTAATATTCCTTAGGAGAACAATAGGCCCCTGCGCCTTAGTGGCCTGGGCCCAAATAATAATTAAAGCTGCAAGCAGCGATGAAAGGGCCCTCGCACCCTCGCTCACCGCCACCTGTTGGCCTTAGGAAAACAGTGAACCGTGGGCGACATGCATGTAAGCGTGTAAATACAGGAGAATTATGGCCAAGTCATTTCAAAGTGCCAGACTTCCTGCTGCCAACAGGTGGCGCTTTGACCGTAACTGAATATTGCCATGTAGATGACTTCAGGCCAGGACTATTATCAAACATGTGAAGTTTGGAGCAGATTGGACTTTTTATGCCTGAGTTACAACAACTTCTTGTTGTGTGGCGTTAATCACATACATTAGCACTCAGCCAAGTGTTGCATGATTTAACATGTTTCTAGTGTGTTTGGTATTTTGTGGCATATTAAAATGTGTTTCTGGGAGTGAATTACAATGTAAAGCATGCCATTTTCTGTTGCCAGCAGGTGGCGCTATGACTAACTGAATATTGGCATATAGATGTCTTTAGGCCAGGACTCTTATCACACATGTGAAGTTTGGGGCAGATCGGACATTGTATGCCTGAGTTACAACAGCTTCCTCTTTCATGGTGAAACATCAGATTTTGTCAGGCCACCACGGACACGCCTGTTAGTGAAAACTCTAGATCTTCACAATTTAACATCGCTAAGGCCTTTAGATTAGACTGACCAAATATGATGTGGTTCTGGTTAAATCTGTATGAGGAGTTAAAATGTGTCAATATAAATATTATTTAATGTCACTTTGTCAATGAAACACCCTAATTTCTGTACAGCTTATTTTTGTGATGCAAGTTAAAAATGAAATGCATAAGTTCTAGGCCCTATACATTATATTTGTAATGTAATTCATTTGTAAATGAGCCAGAGTAAT
Source organism: Ctenopharyngodon idella (assembly GCF_019924925.1). Taxonomy (NCBI): domain Eukaryota; kingdom Metazoa; phylum Chordata; class Actinopteri; order Cypriniformes; family Xenocyprididae; genus Ctenopharyngodon; species Ctenopharyngodon idella. The sequence goes on along the minus strand of NC_067237.1, from coordinate 35,217,358 downwards.
TTCTGTTAATTTTATTTTATTTTTTTAACGTATGTTCACATGTGTAAATAAAAGAGAATTGTTCTGTTCATTGTTTATTTCTTTTATGCAACTTATAATTTTACATGAAACATTACACATATACAACATATACAATCATTTTTTCATCATGTAAATTAAATGTTTTTACATATATAATATATCATTCTATAGCTACATTACATAAAGTACCTTTACAACTATTTACAAAAGAACTTTTGCTTTCAGAAAAACAACATAACATTTTCAATTAACAGTATATAAAACAGAAAAAACATATTTGTGTACACTTTCATTCGGCTGAGCAGGGAGACCCTGGTGGAGCTGCCGGACTTGGATGGGCTTCAGATACTCTGGTAAGGCCTCTCTGCCAGAGGGACATCAACTGGGATGAGTGCATATTTCCACTGTCCACTGCGTATCGACCAACAGGTTTGCAGGGCTGACTCAATCGACGGCTGCCATATAACAGATATTTTCAGAAAGGGGAAAGAATAAAAGAAATTAACTCTCAAACTCAAATCAAACCATAAAATATTTGAACATACAAAACAGATCTATGGTCCATTTAAATTTTGTCTTGGTCATCGTAGCTTTAAAATTCTTGCCTGTTACAAATAGTCATGCTCTGCAAGTATATTGTTTTAAGATATGTCAGTGCAAGTTTCTTTTAGTTAAAACAACTGAAACATGAATTTTAGTCTGGGACTAAAAATTTTACTGTTTCTTTCATATAGTGTTATATAGTGTATTTTCACCAATATGTAATATCTAAATCAAACTGTAATATCCATGATGTCCAAAACGTCAGTTTTTCATAAATACAATATTTGTCTCTGAGATAGAGTACAGTTGAATAAAATCCTAAAGTACTGTACTTTAAATTAAGACTTAAATACAGCTTAAATACAGAGTAAATGTATAAATATGAATGTATATATTTTCACAGTTAACGTTTCATTTAACATAAAAAACAAACAAGGTTAACTAATAGTTGCTAACGATATAAAACTAACATTACATAGTTTAACCATACATATTTTACCTTTTCATATGGTCCAGTATCCCATCGTCGCCGGCAGTGAAGCATGTCAAAACTCAATAGAAAGTCATAAAACTTTAAAATGCACACACAAACATCAACTGTCAGCTGTCTGTCACACAGCCGCTAGCCATGTAACGACTCTCGGCTCATTGTTGCCACGTCTGGGATTGGGATACTTTTACTTATCAATTATAACTGACTTTGTCCTATAAAGGTAAATTATTTTTGCCAAAGTGTCTGAAACTTCACACACATTCAAATGCATTTTCACTATTTGAAAAGTAGTAAAAATGTCTTAGGGTTTCAAAAAAAACATTAAATGCATTATTAACAACCCTTTGTAATTCTATATTTCAACTGGAACTCGCATATGAAAATATTAAAAAATTGTCACAATTCAGATGCATTTTCAACACCTGAAAAGTAGTGAAACCATGTCTTGGTGTTTCGGAAAGCATTAAAAAAAAATCTTTCACATTGTTTCTTTCTTGGAATTCCAAAACAATTATTGTAGCAGAAGTGAAAATCAACAAGACTGTTCTTTTTCAGTGTAGCCAACACTTTCCACATGGAACTCGATTTTGACCTGTTTAATCATCATTTTTGGAGCATTTGCTTGTCATTGTAGTGAGGGCAATAGGCAGTGAAATATTTCCTGACCTCTGGTTGAAGTATAGATTACATCTTCCAAACTGGCATAGGAATGTAGCTAAAATACCTGACTTCCACAGAAATCTAAGACGTATATTCTTAATCTCTGCCAGCACCATCACCGCTTCCAGGGCCATCCCAAGCAAAGGGCAGGGCCCAGTGCAAGGTAGCGGAAGTGACTGCCTGTAACTTTAGTAATCCTGAAGACCTTGATTAGCTTCAGGTGTGTTTAATTAGGGTTGGAGCTACACTCTGCAGGACAATGGCCCTCCAGGATCAACGTTCCCCACCCCTGCCCCTAAAAGGACTTTGTCATTTATGCATAACACACAGATTTTTTGGTCTTTGAGTTGTGCACAAAATGTGCAATTGACCAAAAACTTTAAAAAAACACATTTGGATGTACAATGATATTTTAATTAAATTGAATTTATATGTATTTCCTAGTCTAAAATTTTCGTCTTTATTTAGTCTTACAATGAAGCCCTGACAGCATGTGACCTAGTTGCCAAAAATGTCAAGCACATGGCTAATAGATTTTAATTTTATTGGCTGAAGGGAATGTCATATGATAATACTAAACAGTAACTTTTTTAGGTTAAATATAATTGTATTTTTAATTATATTTTCTCTGCGTCATTTATAACTGGGGGGGTGTAAATGTGTGCACATGGAGACAAAATATGAATGGGGGCAGTTTGCAGTACAAAACAACTGCATGGATGCTTAGATAATGTGAGTAACTATCAATTATCATTTTAGAGCATTTAGAGAGTCTCCTCTGAACAAAATCACATGGCATGGTCTAAAAAATTCTATCCTCAGATTTGAAATATAACATGGTCAGAACAACATTAAGCTATGCATATGCTCATAAATATATTCTTGCTGGAACCCAAAACACAACAAAGTGTGAAAATAGAACTCCTGTCACGTATAGTTTTGGGTTTTGTTTTCATGTTCATGTTTTCATGTCTTTTATTTTGTAGTTTGATTCATGTTGCTTGTTTGTGCCATGCTTCCCTTGCTCCTCATGTTCTCCCTTATTCTATGTGTCATGTTCTGATTGGTTGTTTATGGTCATGTGGTTTTCAGTTCTGTTCTGTCACTGGTTCCCTTGTTCCTTGTGTCACTTCCCCATTGGTTGCCATAGTCATGTGTTCACTAAGTTCATGTATTTAAGCCATTGTCTTCCCCATGTTACTTTGTTGTGTATTGTTAATGTAACCCTGCTGTCGGTGAGTCTCATAGTCAAGTCTGCTCATAGTCAAGTCTGCTCATAGTCAAGTGGTTGCTCTGTTTGTTTGTTCACTTTGTTACAATAAACTGCACTTGGGTTCATCATCTCGCCTACAGTTTGGACTGAATCGTTACAACTCCAAAGTAGAATAGAGTAGAATCCAGACTGCCAAGTTTTATCTGCTTGAGCAGGAGGTTATTCCCTGGTTTGCAGTATATGTGGATTCATGGACGATAAACCACAGACATAGTTGTATGGCTCTGTGGTATATTGTTCACATAGTGTACACATAGGTGCTGCATAGTGTGCCATTCTCCTCATTGGCTAGCTTCCTTCAATAGAAATCTGAGTGAGATGGCATTAGCATGTCCTTTTGAGATATATGACATATGCCTCATGGGGCGGTGCAAGCGCCATCAGTCAATAAATTGGCATGATTCTATATGGGCTTCAGACAATTATCACACCTGGGGGTGTTCCCATAGCGTCAGCTATTGACGCAGCGTCTCGTTCCCTACACAAGGTTACATACTTAACAGAGACTGTCCACAGGACCAGGATTGAAAACCACCAGTGTAAAGTATCTGAACATTTGCTAAAAATACAGCTAAAATAATAACAAAAAATTACCCCAGGTAATTGTTTGAAATAGTACATTTAATTTTCTCATACCTCTACATATGGATAGAAGCACGACTCCCCCAAGGCATCCCAATACATTCCAGTCTCAAAACGCATTTTATACATGCCAGCAATGAAGCTTTCTTTTGAAATTAACCCAGGACACCTTCCATCGTCATTAGTTATCCTATAAATAAAACATTATTCATTTTCATGACCTTGAGAAAATTATGAAATTATTTTATTTGGTTAGCCAAGACCTCTACATACTTTTAAATCTGCATGATATCAGTTTGGTTGATAAAAAAAACTAAAGAGATATTAGTCACTTGAATAATTTGACACTACAATTTATGCTTTTACCCTGTTGTGAGTAAGTTCCACACCGATGAGATGGGGTCTAGGCGATAGAGGATAATGGTGATGTTGGCTCCAGGAACTCCTTGGGCTGTATTCAGCACATGAGTTGTGAGGGGGCTTGGCAGGGTAGCGGCCATATTCATAGACTGTGAAAGAAAGTGATATCAAATGAATGCACTATAAACCAACTGCTGTTAAACTATAAAGCATTTTTGAAAATGATGTATGATCTGCAGCTTAAAGTCACCATGAAATCAAAATTGACAATCCTTATTTTTTTTATGGAATATTGTAGTATTAATTATAAATAATTTATCCATGCTCTCGTAATCTTTAATCGAAAACATTAACCTCCCCTCCCCCTCAAAACGACTCATTGTCTCTTCCTGTCACATGCTATGGCTCGAAGGCGGAGCTATCTGGAACTGCCAGTAGATCCAGTGACGTAAGGGGGAAATGCTGTCTCTGGGGTAACCGGGGGAAATGCTAACGCCTTGTTTAAGCTGGATTTAAACTTTCGCCTGGCTCCGTACCGCGAGCCTCTGCCTCTGCCTCTGCCGATGTCCCCAAATGGACGAGATGTTTATACTTGACACGCACGCTGTTGTTCTGTTCTTTGAAATGACAGTGGGCGACTCTGAGAAATTGTTCTCTAAATCAGCAGGAAGCAGCGGTGAGAAGAAGTAAGGTACACGTGACGATGTTTATTCTAGTAACTACACTTCACCAAAAAGAATCGTGTAAAAGACAGTAAACTTAGAGATTATTACTTGTGACATTAGAACAAAATATATGGATATGTGAACACATATAAAACTAAATTAACGATCTCTTAAATATTTATTAATTTCAAAAAACATTTTCATTTAGTTTCGTGAACATTTTTTTTTAAACATGGACCTTTATTTTCATTAAAAGGAATAATTTCAGGTATTGATGGCACATTTTGTAAATATACGCAAACTAATTTAGATGCGCAGACTGGGTGCCGGTGTGGTGAGACCATGGGTGAGACGTACATGCTCGGCCAGATTCGCCTCACATTCGTGGATCTTCGGATGTGGAGCCGTGCAGAAAGTTACAAAATTTGCTGTGCACACAGCAAAGCGAAATGGGTTCGTGCGCACTCAACACGCACTTCCGCCAATGCCGTGATGACATCATTTTTGTCACGTGCACCCAAACGAACTTGCGGACACGTCTAGTATAAATCAGGCTTGACCCCTTATTTACACTGCATTACATTACACTGCATTACGGCTGTGACGCGGCTACCGGAGCTGATCTGCGGCCACTCTAGTCAATGCCGCGGCAGAAGCGTCTCACCGCTCTGCTTTGCTAAAGATAGGTGCCTCGCCTATTTTTGATGGACACCGCGTCGAAGCCGCGCAGTAAATAAAAATAAAAGTCCAAAATCCTGTCAATTTCAAAATAAACACCCAGTGCAGACTTATGTGGGATAGCAAAAACACAACAATAACCAGAATTAAAGGGTTTGTTATCAGGGTTTCTTATATGTATGGAGGGGGGGCTTCATGGACAAAAGGTTGGGAACCACTGGGTTAAGCTCTTCACTTTATAGAGATCAATGCATTAACCACCGCTGATGCCAGTCATTGGGGTGTACACAGTGGTGTAATCGGGGCCATATGCACGTATACGCCGTATACTTACTTTTTCCCAGGCCTGTTTGCATGTTACGACTTCTAAGGATCAGTATTTGCATATAACCACTTGTATTTTTTGCTTCGAAAGTCCATAATCTACTGTCACAGGCACGCCGTTGGCACGGGGGACAGGGGAGTCGGGGGGTCAGGACCCCCACAGTTTTGAAAAGACAGAAATCAACCCCTGCACTTTTGATAAGGGCTGCTTCAGTCTGCCACAAACCGCTACAAACTCTATATCATCTTTTAGCTTAGGATATTTTCTTTCAAACGAGGCCATTTTCACATTTTTGTGAGCTTTCGTTCGTAAATAATCAACTGTTTTGTCGCGGATGTGCAGAACAGGAAATGCACCCTCGAACCTAGAAACACGCGATCTCCAAACCATCGATCAAAGCGTGCTAACGTTTTCTGAGGACATGTCGATGGTATAAATCATGCCCTGAACTCAGCGTGTGCGGGGACATGTCAATCAAGCCATCCGTCCATTCAGAAACCGAGAAATTTGACACTTCAAGGTCAGGAGGCTGATCTCTCAGATTAGTTCCGGTTGACGTGTACAAGCTGCTTTGACTGAAGTTTTCGTGTGGATTTATAGTTTATGGACTGTTTTGATTTTGATAATTGCATCTAGAAAGGGAAAAGCATCGATGGCATTGATAAAAGATTTCTTTGAAATCGAAACTAAAGCGATGATTGCTTCGGCCAGCGGCGCAATGGGGAGGACGCGAGGGGAGAGGACTCTGCGTTTGGTATGTATAGATACTGTATTACTGCATTTACAATGCTTATACTAAATTTTGATAAACTTTTTTATTTTGAAATGTGAAAGCACAGCAACTTATAAACTATTATTTGACAAAAAAAGTCAAAACTACATTTAGGATATGGCAAGACTGCTTGCACACCAGTCTGCAAGTATGCAGACTTGAATAAAATTGTATTAAATGGATATTATTGCAGTGCAAAAACTGTGTGTATAAACAGTAGTTTCTTTGTTTCAGTTGCTGATGAAGATTAGTGAGCAGCAGCAGCAGCAACTGGCACAGCTGGCATCACATCTCCAGGAGGCAGCCAGGTGATGCTGAATGATGCTTGACACAGGTGACAAAAATGATGCACATATAAGGAATTATACAAATCTGGAGGATGTAGATCCTGTTTAAGATTGTAATATTCTTGTCCTGAAACAAATAAAACTGATCAAAATCACAAAAAAACCCTCTTTTTTTTCTTTTCTTTTTTTGTTTATTATAGCACAGACAACATATACTATAATATATATCACTTTCAGCAGTGTGGTCCGATATCTGGAAATCTGATATTACTGTCTGGGCTTTTGCTTACAGTTTGGTCCCCCCCACTTTGAAAATGTCTCCTGCGCTCCTGTACTGTCATGTGTGTCCAATGCTGTTGTGTAAACTTGCGATTCTTTGTTGTAATTGGTGCATTAGCACTTCTGTCATTCTACCTTTTCCCACCCATCATTGACTAAAAAACCAGGCTTGATAGTGCATGTTCGCGCTGCAGTGAGAGAACTAATAAAAGACGCTCTGTGTTTTGAGCGGTGCATTGTGCGCAGTTCTCTCACTGCAGCGGACACGGCGTGAGAAATATGGTAGTGAGCGAATAAGACTATTAATTAATTATATACATCATGCGTTCAGAGCTTTTATAAGCGCTAAGTTCCCATACAAACTGAAAAGACCATCAGCCTGGTTTATTTAATGCATCAGTGTAGCACGAATGACCCTAGCTATAGGCCTACTCTGAATCTTATCACGCTCCAAAAGTGTGATAAGATTTCAACGAGCCATTCCTATCATGACAATGATGATAAAATGAGCAATCCATTTGAATTCTATTGAGAGTTAAACACTTTAAAACTAGACTGATGAACAAAATGAACAAAAGACTGATGAAAAGAGGAAAAAACAATCTTGCGCCAACATTTGTTAGAAAGCTTTTATAACTATTCATGACCCTCCCTTACTAGAATTTATCACGTTTTATTGTTTTATTTTATTGTGGTGGTCAATTTGGCTAACCTGTAGAATTTATAACCTATTAATAAATAGAATATATTTTTGCTAGATTTATATTGCAACTGTGACAAGTTGTAGCTATTGTTTCTACACGTGTAGGTTGCTATTTTTCAAATGCTATGATAAAAAAGAAAAAAGATTATAGTTTGACTTCTTATGGCACATTGAAGTAGAAAATTTTGTAAAACTGAAGCTTACAGGTGCTTAAATAATATAAAACATCATATAAACCATGATGCAATTTCTGACGGTTAGTATATCACCGTTTAATATTTTTATCATCATTAAAATGATGAAAGTAAGCAACAGCCTCATGTAGACACAGGGTGGTTTCATTTATTTTTTAAAAAATGATGGAAAGAAGTGGTTTTACAACCTTCACAATCAAGTGCTGAGGAAAATTATATGAAATGATATGAATTAAAATATGAATGAATTCTATGAATGTATCTCTGAAGGGAACTTGACTGACTTGAGAAAAGTTTTGATAGCATTTTCTTTTCATCTTCCCTCCATGTAACGCGTAGTGTTTATAAGCAGCGCTGCTTTGTTTACTGAGGTTACCGGGGAAACAGCTCTGCTGTTCCATAAGCGCCACCTTCTATGGTCTAATTTATGGCCCCTAATTTTCTGGGTGTTGTCACTCAAACTGACTGGTCAGTGGTTGTCAAATATGTTTTATGAGTGCTGTGAGCCCTGATTGGCATGGCAGTGGTTGTCAATGGCTGTTTTTATGGCTGAATTTATGGCTGTTGTCCCCCTGATTGGTATGTCATGAGTGTCAATGAGATATAGGTATAGTTGGATTTATAGTTAGATATATGGGTATATTTATGGGGGTTATATCTCACCCTAGATTGGTATTTTTATGACATTTGTGAATCCTAGGTATCTGGCTTCTTCTAATCTGTTGGGAACTGATGGTGGCTTCAAATGTTGCGCCAAGATTGTGGCACGTGCAGAGGATGACGGGCACAGTGAGTGAGTGCGATGTCTGGGCCAGTCCCACGCAGAAGCCGCGCTCACTGGATCGACCTGCTCTCATTGCAAGAGCATGAGTCTTGCCTCCTTGCGCTCGCGGATAGCGTTCTTTTTAGAAAGCGACTCTGCCCCTCGCGCCCTCCCGTTTTCTTCCTCCCAGGAACCTGTGAGGAAAAAACAGCGGGGCAGAGGATCCCAGCGCTCGGATGAGAGTGAGCTCACGTCGGCTCAGGTCCCGCGTGCCTCATTCTCTCCACAAGGAGAGGTTTCCCCCGTCTGTTTCTCCCGCCCAGACCAACGCCCCCCTGCCATCGCGAGCGACTTGGTCTCGTTCGGGGGATCTGATGACGAGCCGCAAGACGGCAGCATGTCCCTGGCGGCTTCGGATGCCGAGGAGTGGTCAGGCTCGCTTCCTGACCCCACCCCCTTGCCGTCTTTGGAGCCGATTGACACCAGAGCGTCAATCGATTCAGAGCACACCCGGGTGCTGTCAAAGGCAGTTGAGCAGCTCAGCTTGGAGTGGTCTGCGCCTGAGGAACCCACACGCAGCCGCTTAGACGAGTGGTCCCTGCCTGGACGTCGTCAAGCGCCTCCTCAGCGGTCAGCGCTCTTCTTTCCCGAGGTGCATGATGAGCTCACAAAGTCATGGCGTGCTCCCTACTCTGCCCGCCTGCATCCTTTTGCCTCTCACGCTCTCACCTCTGTGGACGGCGCCGGGCAGAAAGGATATGACAAGCTGCCTCCCTTGGACGAAGCTGTGGCCGCACACCTGTGTCCGCCCGCTGCCACTGGATGGAAGACAAAGGCTGCCCACCCATCCAAGCCCTGCCGTACCACCTCCAAAACGCCTCGCCCAGTTTTTCTGTCACCCCGTTCAGTTCCGGGTGCTCAAGAAAAAATGTTTGTTGCCTGCACAGAGCCTGTTCAAATGCCCTGGCAGTGCACCGCTGTTATAGTGACAAAAACAAAAAACAAACATACTCAAAAAGAGAACATATTTCCTCTTCCACCCTACACATGCACCACAGTCCCTCACAGCGACTTAGTGCCAGAACTAATTCAGCCCCTCGCCATACGGGCCGAGGCCTGGTAGGCCAAGTCCGGAGTGTCAGCTTGGGTTTTGAACATAATAAAACGAGGTTATGTATTCCAATTCGCTCAAAGGGCCCCGTTTTTAAAACGGTGTGGTCCAAACCTCTGTGGAAAGCAAGGATGCGCATGTCCTGCGTTCCGAGGTAAACACCATGCTGGCAAAAGGGGCTATAGAAGTGGTCCCTCCAGCACTGAGTGAGTCGGGGTTCTACAGCAGGTACTTCCTCGTCCCCAAAAAGGATGGCGGCCTCCGGCCCATCCTCGATCTCAGACAGCTGAACAGGGCCCTAATAAAGCACTCATTCAGAATGATCACTTTGAAGCAGATCTTCCCACAAATACACCCGGGAGACTGGTTCTTTACCCTGGATCTGAAAGATGCTTATTTTCACATCCAGATAGCCCCCCATCACAGGCAGTTCTTGAGATTCGCCTTCAAAGGGATGGCATATCAGGTGAACAGACGAGTCAGGGAGGGTGCTCGCAAGGTCCTCCTAGTGGCTCCTCTATGGAGGACCCAACCATGGTTCTCGGAGCTATCTCAGTTATCGCCCCTGGAGCCATGGCCGATTCCCCTGAGACGGGACCTCCTCTCCCAGGCGAGAGGAACAATTTGGCACCCCAGACCTGAGCTGTGGGATCTCCATGTGTGGTTTCTCAACGGGAGCCTGCTAGCCTCCCAGAGAACGTCTTAAACACTATCCCTCAGGCCAGAGCTCCGTCTACAAGATGTTTCTACTCCCTGAAATGGGCTGTCTTTGCTGCCTGGTGTACAGCATGGGGCAAGGACCCATTAACTTGTGAGATATCCCAGATATTGTCTTTCCTTCAAGACTTAATGGATAGAGGCCATACTCCCTCTGCCCTAAAAGTCTACGTTGCAGCTATAGCAGCTTCTCACGTTCCTATAGCGGGGCAGTCGATAGGGAGAAACAACCTTGTTGTTCGCTTCCTTAAGGGATCCAGGAGGTTGAATCCCCCTCGTCCCCTTACGGTTCCTACTTGGGGTCTTTCAGTGGTTCTTAGAGGCCTTAAAGGCCCTCCCTTTGAACCAATCCAGACTGCCGACCTATGGCCCCTCTCACTTAAAACTGCCTTGCTGCTGGCCTTAGCATCAGTTAAGCGTGTAGGAGATTTGCAGCCGCTCTCTGTGAGCCCCTCATGTCTAGAGTTTGGGCCTAACGACTCCAAGGTTGTCCTGAAACCAAGACATGGATATGTTCCGAAAGTCCTATCGACCCCCTTTAGGGCACAGATGGTTGTTCTCTCCGCTCTTCCTCCTTCTCAGGATGAACAGGAACTGAACCTGCTCTGTCCTGTCAGAGCCCTGAGGTCTTGCATTGACCGTTCTGCCTCCTTTCGTCAGGCAGAACAGCTTTTTGTCTGCTTCGGGGGCCATTTAAAAGGTCTTCCGGTCTCGAAGCCCAGACTTTCCAGATGGATAGTCAACGCTATAGCACTCGCTTACTCCTCCTTAGGCCTTCAGTGCCCCTTAGGTGTGAGAGTGCATTCCACGAGAGGTATGGCCTCCTCATGGGCGTGGTCTTGTGGTGTTTCCATTGCCGACATCCGTGTGGTGGCCGGCTGGGCCTCTCCGTCCACATTTGTCAGGTTTTATAATCTGGAAGTCCCTGCGCTTCAGTCGCAGGTCCTTTCTGCATAAGCTTCCCTGCAATATCTACATATGGTTCTACATTACGACCCCGACCAGGTCTGGGCGTTATTTTATTTCGTGCCCTCTTCTTATATATACTCTAGGCCCCCCCAATCAGGGTATCTTCCATTCATTCGTTATTTGATTTAATATTGAAATCAGAAAAACGAGAAAGCCATAATTTTTTTTGTTTTTCATTTTTAAAATGAAAACGAAAAAACAAAAAATTGGCTTGATTTTTCATTTTTTCGTTCTGGGATTGGAAACAAATAATCAGTTTGAATATTCGATCTCTACATGTGGGCGGGAATGAAACGCCTCTTTCTGCTGATTGCTCAACCAGATGTCAAACCATGTCGTCATCAGTTGTTCATCGGTTCCGCTCAACAGAATAATAGTCCCTCGCTGCTACAGTTGTACAGATTCTTAACGCGTTAATTGCAACTAGATTTCATCTCTTTCTCATAAATATTAATTTACTTTGCAGCTGCACACAAGTACCCCAAGCCTACAACTTTGGCACAATGCCTGTTTTATTTAACTGACCAACTATAAAAATCTGTGTGGCAAAGCTGCTTGACGCACCAGTCAGTGCGGAGCAAATGTACAATATATTGAAGTAAAACGCAAATCAGTAGCCTATCGATTTAAGTGTAAATATGCAGCAGTCATAACTTTTGTTTTAGACAACACCCTCTGTTTTGGACATGGGATGAATTTGAAATATGTCAGATATGAAAAGATATTACATGTTATTAGTTTCTCAAAGCGGTGCTATTAGTTCAGAGATAAATAAATATAGTGTTATATAGCCATTATAGTGCTCTCTTAGTTATAAGAAGATATCAAAACCCTGAAATAATGCTAACAATAAAGAGATGAAGAGTATTTTTATAGCCTATTTATTGTCATCTGTTGGTGTCAGAAATTAACTTTACCATAAGGAGCAATTGATTTTCAGGGGATTTTTTTTACCTATATATGGGATTTTTTCCCTAATCTTATTAAATATGTAGGTATGCCATCTTTAATGTTAAGTTCTTAAATTTAGTCAACTAAATTAGAATAATATGACGCTATAGGTTGTTACCAATTAAATCAGTATCAACCAAAGGCTTGCAGAGGTGTCAGAGAAGAAGCAGCATCTGAAGTTGCTTTTAGATCTATTTAATGAGATGTTAGATAATTTTGCTCAGAGAGGGCAGTAAATGCTTAGCAATTACAATTGCATAATGTAATTAGATTAATGATTTAAACAACATTTTGAATACAGAAATATTAAATGAATGACCAAATGAAACAATATTTGGATTATGAAATTAATGTCGCCAGTAGGTGTTAATGAATGAGTCATTTATTCAACCGATTCGTTCAAAACGCTGATTCATTCAGGAATAAATATCAAGTGAATCTCTAATCTATTGGGCCATTGAATCACTCGGTCAACTGATTTGTTCAAAGATCCGATTCATTCAGGAATGAAACACTGCTCTGTGCGCTAGGAGTCAGTCGCACAACGGTTCTGGTCTGCATTGGAAGTTTAGTTGGCAGAGAAAATAAAACACCGTTTTGGGTGACATTCATTAATACTCAATATTAATGAAATAAACTCTAAAATTGCCTAAAACAAGTTATGACTAAGAAAAGGAAAAAATAGCATGTTTCCTGTTATACTGTATACTTCATACGCCAGTGATAACCTTTAGTGTCTTCGAAAAAGTCCGTTAGCATCTCAACCGTTTTCAGAAGCGGTTGGCTAACTAACTCTGTATTTTGAGCTCTTGTTTAATAAATGTTTGGGCTTTTAATCGCATCTTTATGTGTAGATGAGATGTTATAATAGTTTTGTAAAGGTTTTGCTGGCAAATTGTTAATGGATGATAGTAAACTAATTTATTTAATGTTAAAGTTGCTGTACCGTTAATCGGTGACGTCACTTACATGGAGCGCGAAAATTAACTGAAACTATTTCAAACACGTTTGGATCTCTAATGGTAAACAAATATGGATGAAAAATGTCCTGCAATTTCAGGGGCGACAGAAAACCCCCTCTACAACAAAGGGGAAGCTGACAGAGAAGGAGGAAACACAGGTGAACTGAGAAAGTAATTAAATACTTTAAAATGCATTTATTTCACAATATATCTAACCTATATCACCATGCATCTACAATTTTCTTATTAGTTAAGAAGTCTTTGACATCCAAACGTAAGTGACACTACATGTACGATACTGAATTCTAAAACTAAAAATATAAATGTTGTTATCTTAAGTAATGTGTATATATATATATATATATATATAAATATATAAATATATATTTAATATTATGTATATTATTCTTTCTCTTTTCTGCATTCCACCTCTGCTCTAGCTTGGTTCCTTGTAATAAACCTGACATTTTATACTAAATAATGTTGGCTCTGTGACAAATTGCATGTTATGTTCCTAGATCCTTCCATGCAGATGGCCTCCTGCACCCCAGAAGAGCTGAGCAACCTCCTGTCAAAGGCTATGAACCAGATGACTATAGTAAGCAAAACCTCAATCATACAGTACACTACTGTTGAAAAGTTGTGGGTCTGTAAGATTTTTACATGTTTTTGAAAGAAGTCTCACATTTTAAAATCATTAACCCCAGGTTGTTTCAGTGAGATTGTCCTTGAAAGGCCTGTAGGCTAAATAATCAACTAAATGAGGGAACATTGGTGACAAATAAAATGTTATAATGCTTGTAGTTATAATCATTTATTTAACTAATATAACAGGATATCATGGTCATTAATCTATTTTATGGTATTTCTCTATGTCTGTTTGTAGTTATGTTTGCTAGTGAGACAGACGCCATACTGTTCCACTCAAAGGTATTTATTTATTTGTTTGTATACATGTATGTATTTTTTATTTTTTACTTAAATACTTTTTACTTATAGATGCTGACTGTGGTTCAGGGGGTCGACAACTTTAAGCATGTAAGTTATTTTCGACAGAAATTTGCCCAGCTTACTCATTGCTCATACTCTTTGCCTCTGATATGTTTGAATTATATCACCAATGCAATATCAGGGGGTAAAGATATCATTAGAGTTCTTAAAATTATGTTTACTCTTGTTACCAGATGAGATGTAATCTCTAGCGTTTGGTGCTGAGATTCTTCAGGACAAGGCCTTGATGCCATTCACACTCAGTACATGAAGATGGTGAGTTTCACAATAGCTGCACAGTCACAAATCAAGAGACTGACACAACAGGCTTTCATCCTTTATATACTTATATGTAGGGAGGGTACCAAAACCTGTTATTAAATGGGCCCTGGGGCTAAATTATGAAACGCTGCAGTATCGATAAGCTTGGACATTTATTATTGCTTAGGGCTGGGCGATATAATGTTATATATATCGTTACCATGAAATAAAATGTCTATCGTTAGAGACTTTCAGTGGTGGAAAGAGTACTGAAAATTTGTACTTAAGTACAAGTACTTTTACATTGCTGAAATAATATTCAATTACAAGTAAGAGTACTGGTGTCAAAAAGTACTCAAGGAAAAGTACAAATTACTCTTCTCAAAAACTACTCAAATTACAAATTACAAATTAATTTTTAGCCGGCGATATTTAATGAATTACCAAACAATATTCAATCAAATCATAGATCTAAGTAGAAAATTGCTACTTTCAATAAAGCACTTTCACCTTATTTATGAAGTGCATGAATTATAATATAGTAATCAATTTGAATGGAGTGGTTTAATTCAAGTCTTCTGAAGAGACACGTCCGCTTTATATGATGAACAGATTTTAATATAGGCTTTTGTTTATATATTTAAACATTGCTCAATTACAATTACCATTCTCACTTAAATATTTGCTCACTCTGTGTATTTCTGTCTTTACAATAGGGTAACTTTGTTGCAATAGCTCACATGCCTGAATTGAATTTACAAAAAAGACAAGTAAACAGACAGTAATAAAATAAGAACAAATAAAACAAATTACCTCAATTCCGTTGAGGTATATGAAATATAACACTGATTTTTTTTTTTTATGCCGTGTATCTTAAAGGGTTAGTTTCACCCAAAAATGAAATTTCTGTCATTAATTACTCACTCTCATGTTGTTCCAAACTCGTAAGACCTTCGTTCATCTTCAGAACACAAATGAAGATATTTTTGATGAAATCTGAGTGCTTTCTAACCCTCCATAGACTGCAACGTTATTACCTTTTTATGGCCCAGAAAGGTAATAAAGACTTCGTTAAAATAGTCTACGTGACTACAGGGGTTCAACCTTAATGTTATGAAGCGATGAGAATACTTTTTGTGTGCAGAAAAAAAATGGCTTTATTCAACAATTTCTTTTCTACTGTCGGTCTCTGACACTGTTAACGTAGTAAACACAGTGCAGCACTTCCAGGTTCTACGTCAGAATGCCAGCTCATTATTGGCCGGCTTCTGCGTCAGCTTCACATGCATGCGTTGTGGTGCTCACATGAACAGCATCAGAGAGTGACACGGAGAGAGGAAATTGTTTAATAAAGTTGTTATTTTTGTTTTTTGCACACAAAAAGTATTCTGGTCGCTTTATAACATTAAGGTTGAACCACTGTAGTCATATGGGCTATTTTAACAATGTCTTTACTATCTTTCTGGGCCTGCAAAAGTTGCAATTACGTTGCAGTCTGGGGTCAGAAAGCTCTCGGATTTCATCAAAAATATCTTCATTTGTGTTCTGAAGATGAACTTATTATATGAACTTACTTAATGTCTTATGGGTTTGGAATGAAATGAAGGTGAGTAATTAATGACAGAAATTTCATTTTTGGGTGCACTAACCCTTTAAGAGTCATATAATATGTTGTTTATTTGGATAAAAAGAACATCAGAATGGTTTGTCCTGTAATGTCTGTATATAGTGATGCAGTTAGACAGACTAGGTTATTTATATGTACAAATCATACAAATGCCCCATTCTGAAACATACATTTACATTATAAAGAAATTAAAGATCCACCTTTGTTTGTTGAAAGACTTTCTAGTGTATTTCACTTATAGCCAATACGATTTCCTGTAGCAGCTATGGGAGTGACGGTAAAGTTGACCTCTTTCTCTCTACTGACTGCCGTTATCAATCTCTCTATATTTTTTCATCTTTTTGAAAGTTGTGAAAACACTGTTTAGTTTTTCTTTTGCTATTTGAGAAAATTGGAACACAAAAAATATATTTAATTTATTCCCTCATTCACCGCCATAGACTTATATAACTAACCCAAACTATAACGACTAACCCAACTATAACGACTTCCCGCTTCTGAGAAACCCGGAAATATGAAAAGGTCTATAGTAAAAATTAAATTCCTGATTTTAAGGACTTTTCAGTGAGCCATTTCTTTCCTTTTTGTAGATTCACCAAACATCTGGCTGATTACTGGCAATTTGGTAAGAGATTGTTGTCTATATCACTGTCACTTCTTTTTCTAGTTGATTTATTAACATTTTGTGATTTTCGATTACTTAATTGAATATAAATGTACTTAGGTTGATTTTAATTGATTTACTTAATACAAAGTATAGATAGGATACTGTTATGTAATGTTTCTCCATATAATTAGTAAAATATGGAGCCACCAGGGCAAACAATATAAACCTGCATTGGTAGATGCAACTGAATGAACTGTAAAGTGTAAGTATTAAAATAATAATATGTTTTGATGTATGTTTGTTTTTAATATACATAGCAGTAAAGACAGTGGACAAGTGAAGAGAATGGAGGGGACTGCATCAGAAAGGACCTTGAGCTACGACTGTCTTGGATCACCCAAACCACAACTACACTATGTGTCCAAGCACTGAACAAGGCTTTTCTCCTTACATATTAAATGTATTTAATTTAAGGCAGGGTTTTATTTTTCCTGCATAGTGCATACCCGTAGGCAGGGGGGGTTCGGGTGGTTCGAACGAACCCCCCCCCTTACTGCCAAAGGTCCAGAATTTAAGTCGTTTTTTTTTTTTTTTTTTTTATGTGATTATTGTCATCATTGTTTTAATCAATGCTTGTGACAAATATTCTGGGTTGCTGTTTCAAATTAATATATGATACTTTATTGTAGCTGGACGTGTGTGTGTGCCGCGCGTGCAGTTCAGAGAGAGTTCTCGCAATACACTTTTCAAAGCAACGGTGAAGAAGCATCGCCTTTAAATGATGGGGGGAAGGGTTATATATTTATATATTTTTTTTTAATTAAAAGGATTTCTATATTTTATCCACTCAATAGTCTACAATATAATAGCCTATATGAAAGCAATTTGACAACAATGCAGTAAATATTTTAGGTGCATCAAAAAGCGTGCTTGTTAAGATACCAGCAGACAAGCTAATCCAGCACAAATTAGTGCATAAAAGGTCACCAAAATGAAGTATTTGAACCTCATAATTAAATACAAAAGGAGGAGAAAAACTGCAAAAAGGTCCACTTTTTGAAAAAAAGAACCCCCCCTTTCAATAGGCTGGCTATGGACCTGTAGTGAATTACTAGGTGGCTGCCTCTGTCAAATTTGATGCTGTCTCCAGCTATTAACAAAACTCAGGCAGGCAGTCACATGCTCCGATACCCCTTTTCCACCAACACGGTTCTGTTGCAGGCTCCTGGCCTGTGTCCATTCTCAAACTGTTCTATGCACCTCCACTGCACAAAAGGCAGTTCCAGGTCAGAAATATCGGTACCCTCCCTCTTTGACATCCTTTGCCAGTCATCACATTCACAACCACCACAGTCAACGCAAGTCAAGGTCCCTGGTCCACA
Organism: Ctenopharyngodon idella; assembly: GCF_019924925.1. Classification (NCBI taxonomy): domain Eukaryota; kingdom Metazoa; phylum Chordata; class Actinopteri; order Cypriniformes; family Xenocyprididae; genus Ctenopharyngodon; species Ctenopharyngodon idella. Next base: position 35,199,183 of record NC_067237.1, on the reverse strand, counting down.
GCATCAACATCTTTGTAGGAAGATGAATACTGCATTTCTTGATTTATCTTTAAAATTTACAGTTTTCTTATGGAGTGCAATCCCTCTCTAGACGGACTGAGGTCTATCGGTCTTACAAAATACTGTCAGACACTGCATATGATGTTCTCAAAATAAAAAAATAATAATTATTATTAAAATACTTAAGAATTTGTGCTTGTAAAAAGTTTTTTTTTTTTTTTAATCTAGTTGAAGGTATAGTACACATGAATGTGGGTACATAATTTTACTTCTGCATCATTTTGAGCTAGAAAAGCCTTGATTTAAGGTCTGTGCTGTAATTGCAGAAAAATAACCCTTTCATTTTCATATTGTATGCTACAGGTTTTTAATATTACCTCTAAACATTGCAAAGTTGAGATGTTTATTTGTTTCATACAGTATTTTTACTATTTATTAGTGCATGTACAGTAATTATTTAGTATTGTCATGTTAGTACAAACGCAAACTAGATCATTTAATGTAAAATAGTGTATTCATCCATGTTGAAGGTAAGAGGGTGAAACAACATCGCATTTGCAACGTTGATCCAATTTGCAAAATCGAAAGGTAATCCAACATTAATTCAACCATAAGACGGTGAAAGCACGACGCGATATCAACGGTGAAACAACGTCGTAATTCAACGGTGAAAAAACGTCACAATATTAACGTTGATGCAATTTGCAAAACCGAAAGGTAATCAACGTTGATTCACCGGTGAATCAACGTTGAAATGCCGGTTGGGTAATTATTACACAACACTCACTCACGCCCAGAAGTCAAGACTAAACCAATTCACCTTGGTGATCACATAATCGTTTTGTATTAGCTATTTTTATTAGCCATTTCACACAATTCAGAAAAACAAAAATGTGCAGGAACTATAGGCCTGTATTTATAATATTATGAATGAAATGTGCGTTATTTGTCCGTTCCATTTGGGAGATACCCAGAGGTGAACTGTACCCCGCGCTGCGCTGCGCCGCGCCCCACTCCCCTTTCCCCTTCTCACACAGCGTCTGTGCACGGCACCTTCTCAGCAAGCAGGGGCGACAATTTGCCAGTTCCCCACACAGTGAAATGATAGATAATAGAAAACTGCTTTGCGGCGGCGACGCAGAGGATTTGTTTATTTATTTTTTTTAAACTGCTCGTGCCGCCCCCCGTGTATCACGAAAAAATGCCGCTCCGGGCACCTGCCCGGTTCGCCCGTGCCAAAAACCGCTACTGGCGAGCACTGAGAGTTTAAAGTGCTTTGAGTGCGGTAATTTGGGCCATAAAAGTTTCGCGTGTCCCAAGAGACGATCAACGGCCATCCAGATCTACAGCTAATAATGTTGGACTTCAGAGAAATGATGAATCAAAGCAGAGGAGTGTGGAACAAGGTGAAAGAGTCACAGAAAAGGTGAAAAGACAAGAGAAGGTGAGTGAAAATAGTGTCAATGCTGGATGTGGGAATGTTAATGATGTTACTGATAGGAGTATCTTGCAGTCTGCTGCTGCTGCCGATGATGAGGATGATATAATGGATATGAATGATGGAAAAAAGGGAGTTATACAGGAGGTGATGGAGTTCAGGCTGGAGGCTCAGAGGAGCACATTGCTGATGAGTTAGAAGATTTGTAACAGTTTACTGAAGATGCTATGAGAGATGGTGAGCAGGATTCAGATAGACTAGAAAAGACTGATGAATATCTGTACACTGTTGAAGAGATCAATGCTTTCCAAAGGAAAAGCAGGGGTTGAGGTTGGTAATTATTTCCCTGACATCAAAAAGTTTGTTAAATCTGTGATGAAGGCAGTAGTTAAAAGTGAGTAGTTACGAAGAACTCTCACAACTAAAAAGATTTCGTCTGAAAAAACAAGTAACTGCTATTAGACAAAATAGGAGAAGTGGAAGAATAACATGTGTTATATATGATGTCTCTTCATATTGTCTTTTTTCTTTTCTGTTTTTATTGTTTTTGGAGGAGACTGGAACTGTACCATTGATTTCACACTAGATAGAAATGGGGAAGAGCCTCATGCAATGTCAGCTGCCTATTTAGCTGGTGTTATAAAATTTGGATATATCTAAATCAGAGACTCTTAGAAAAGCCATGTGAAAAGCAAATATTATAAAAATTGGTCATCTAATGGAAACAACAAGATGGATAACTGCGGAAGTTTTTGCTTTAAAACTGGGACTAAGATCAATCAGAGTGGCACAGAAAGTGTTGAATCAGATTTTAGAGTCACTACCACAGGACTATAGACTGGCAATGGAATCTTTTAATAAAGAGGTGGATAAATGTGTGTTTCCAGAGCTAAGTGTCTCTGCAGAGACTGGAATGTGGCAAGAAAAGAAAGGTAGCTTGCTATCTTTTAAGGCATCTCAGCTGTTTATGTTTCGTGATGCTGGAAAGAAAGTTATTTACACTCTGTGTTAAAACATGGCATTTTAAAACAATCCAATCCTGGAGTATGACCTGAAGAGAGACTCATAACAGCCGAAGTGACTTCCTCAAAAGTTAGTGTCAAAGAATCTAAATGGCAGGAGATGTTCGGGTTAGACGCTTCCCCTAAAGGTAGCTGGAGGTCCTTGTACAAACCACCTCTGGAGAAAAGGTCTGGAGACCTTCAGTGGAGAGTTGTACACGGTATTATAGCTACAATCAGATACAGAGCACACCTTGACCCACAGGTAGGGAGGGGTTGTCTTTTATGTGGTGAACAGGAAACAGTTTTTCATTTGTTTCTAAAGTGTGAAAGGCTTCAGCCTCTTTTTTACAAATTGGAAGAGTGGTGTAATACTTTGGGGGAAGTTTTTACGCTGGTATATTTAAATTTTTGGACCAAATTTTAGCCGAAATAGAAGGGAAGTTCATGTTTTAATTAATTTTTTATTTGGGCAGGCAAAAATAGCCATATGGTTGTCACGAAAAAAGCTCTTGAGTGGTGATGGATCAACTGATGTGGTGTCCATTTTAAATGGGTTATTAAAATTAGGGTTGCACAAGTATTGGCAACTTTAACACAAGTAACTTAATAAAGCATTTGAAGACACGTCACCCCGCGCAACACAATGGTTACAGAAAGGCTAGGACGGAGAAGGATGAGGCGTGCCAGAATCAACAATCTTTGGAAGCTTCATACAGAGCTGAAGTGTGGACTCATTTTGGCTTCAACTATAAAGAAGCCACTAAGGAAATCGACAAGAGTCATTTTGTTTGCAAAATAGGCCAAGTTAAAATCCAATACTCGGGAAACGCATTAAATCTGAGAGCTCACTTAACATCCCGACGTCATCCGCTCTGCTGAGAGAGGCATTAGATAGAATATGTAGTAACATTATGTACTGCACGTTTTCCTCTCAGTAACAAAATAAATACAACAAAATTGACAGCGGTGGCAGCAGAAAGAAAGCATCTGATCATAGCAATGTGGATATGGTTGCACCAGATCTGCAGTTCAGTACTTTAAATAGCACTTTATACAATAGACTGCTTTAAAGCAAGTAGCTTTACAGTATTAAATATAAAACAAACAGTCATTCAGTCATGGAATGGACTATTCACTAGTTGTTAAATAGTTTAGAAATTTAAAAACTGCTATACTGTGAACCTTTAAAACATATACACATAAAGAATCCTGCAGTCACTTTACTATTTTCCCTTTACTTAGATTGCACAAAATAGTGATTAGTGATATAAATGCAAATGATACTGTATTGATTAAATAAAATAAATTGCTTGTCAGGTTTTATGCATATGGTTGTGTGTTCCATTTTTAAATTATATTTTTCTAAAAAAAAACAAAAAAACAAAACAAAAACAAATGTCGCAATATATCACAATATATCGTATCGTAATCCCTGTATCGTGATACGTATTGTATCGCCAGATTCTTGGCAATACACAGCCCTAAAAATAATTTCAGTTCATACAGGGCTAGTAGTATATACAGATACACACCCAGGTATCGGATCAGTACTCTGTATTGGCAATACTCAGGTATTGGAATCGGTATCTGGAATGGAAAAGGGGTAACGGAACATCTCTGATTAAAATCTCGTATTAAGATAAAACTTACTTTCTATAATTTGATCAATGATATGGAATTGTTTAAAAACAAATGAGGAGTAAATCAATGTTTTTGTGATGTTGATAATGATGTCTGTTTGGAAATTTATTTTCAAGTGTAACTGTATGGGATTTACTTTTTTTTTTTCTTCCCTCTCTTTCCCCTCCTTCTCTGGAAATATCATTGTTAATATTAAAAGTTAATTGGTTTTAATTTTTTTGTAAATAAATAGACCTTTCAAGTCTCTCTCTCTCTCTCTCTCTCTGTGTATGTATGTGTAAATAGTGCTGAAATCTTTGTGCATATTTTTACACGCCAACATATTTTGTCAGGACCATGTCAAAATGTAAGTATGTAAGTTTTAGTCATCTTGTTCAGATGACACTGTTCACATTTTGTTTGTTGGACTATGCTTTGTTTTTTAGGTGAAAACAGTTCTTTGAGAGCTGTCAACATTCAGAATGAAAAAATAAAAATGAAGAATTTAAGTGATAGTCTTGAGTGTTTGATAAAATTGACATTTATTTTAATGCAACTTTCCAGCTATCTATGATATGGGATCACATGAAGCACCAACACGAAAAGTAAGTCATGCTGTTTTATACTTAAAACTATTAGGATAAATCACAACTAAGTAACGCAAATTTATTAAAGTTTGAGGTTATTAAACACACTCTTGTAAAACCCAAAGATAAAATTCGAAAATCATGTGGGCACAAAACAATTCAAGAGCCCAAATCAATAAGAAAAGGGTACACCATACAAGAAAAAGCACCGTTTATAATAAATACAGAAAAAGCCATTCATGTGCAATTTCTAAGTTTGTTACAAGTTTGTAAATGTGGTTTTGCAAATGACGTCTTTATTACTCCACTAGATTTAGTCATTTTGTTCAGATAGCAGATGACAATATTCACATTTTGTTAGTTGGGATGTGTTTTGTTTTAGGTGAAGACAAAACAGTGTAAGTTCATGTTTTTCCTCACATGGGAAACTTTTTAAATGTATGACTGAACATTCTCTTTTGACAACCCAGGTGTTTAACGTCTGCAGAATAATTTCTTTCTACATCCCGCTTGGGGTTAAAGATTATTATCACCATCTTCTCTGACTCAAATAAAACTACTATATGTGCTAAAAATCTTTCTACATTTTTGCTCTTCTGTCAGATTATGGACTATGCCACACTGTTGTAATGCAAGCACATTAAGAACCATAGTTACATGCCCTTGTAAAGGCTATAGATAAAATCAAACATAATCTTAATACATGTTTGCACAAAAGTAAATTCAAGAGATCAATTTACTACGAATGTGTCTAAGGCAAATAGGAAAAACAATTAGCTATAAAGAATACAGTAGAATACAGTAATCCTCTCTCCTGGTCTATTGTGAAAGTTTATGTTATTTTGTAAATGACATTTTTTCCACTAGTCGATGATGCTGTTTACATTTTCTTTCTTTGCTTTTGTACAGTTTGTAAAGACTACTCTCTGAGTGTGGTCAAACATGTTCATAGGAGTTGATAAAAACACTATCAAATACAGCATAAAGAGAATTAAACGGCTTCTTCTAGTTCTTCTACATGACACTGCTTAAGACTAAACAAATTATATTTCTTTTAGGTCATCCTTCTGGTCTGTCTACAATGTGGGGTCACAAGACACAACGCCCCAACAAAAAAAGTGAGTCTTGCTGTTTTTCTATTACACTTCAAGCTTTTCTAACTATTACACTTAAAGCTGTGCATTTCACAGCACAGTCGTAGATACACAGTTCTTTTGTGTATGTCTTTAAACAACGGTTAAGTAAATTAATTACAGTTGATAAGTAGTAGTTTTAAGTGAAAGGTGGGATGATTCATGCCTTTTTTTTTATTCTCCCAACACCAATACTTTGACACCAGTGTTTTAGGTTTCTGTTCCTGTGTTCTGATCCAGAAAACAGACGTTGTGTTCTATGTCTATATAATTTGTTATTCTTTTTATTAAAAAACGTGGTAAACAGTTTTTTTTTTTTTTTGTCCTCATCAGCAGAATACCAAAATGTTTTAACATATCGTAAATGTCAATAGTTATAACTAGCAAATGCAAGTGAACCATTTTATTGCTGAGATAATTTACAGCTATATGTGAAACAAACTCAGTCTCAGTCAGTTGGATTGTGTTCTCGGCCTCATCAAAGTTCACACAAGTCACAAGGTCTTTCCCAGTGGTAACCTGACTCTGAAACCAGACCAAATACTAGCATGTAACAGTTTGGAGACATTTGTGTTTTTTTATGCTTCTTTGATTTTGTTTGCACTTTTCCTGAAACACACTTTTTTTACCAATTTTTAACATCAACATTCTCTATGTATTGCTGTGTGATTGTAATGTTTGTGTGTGTGTGTGTGTGTGTGTGTGTGTCTGCTTTCCTTACACTTTGCAAAACAAACTGTTTCCTAGAATAATGTTAGTGAACTCTAAGGGTTCTTGGCTTGTTTGTCCATGTACGCTCCCATGAATTTGCTTGATTTAATAAAATTATGGTTTAAATCATCATCTTCACTTGAGACCTTTATTTTATTATACTATCCTAGTTTTTAAATAGTGCTGAAATAGATTTTTGGGGCGGTATGTGGATGTTGAATGCAGCACAGGGAACTCTGAAATATTTTATCTTGTAAAACATCTATGTAGCATTTGAAATAATTTAAGATCATTATTTTATTATTAAGATCGTTTAAGGTTTTTTAATGATTATTTTATTTTATTTATTTTATTTTTACCTCCAATATAATCAGGATTGCAAAATCTGTAATATTGTTTTTAATGAGCTCAGACATGATTATAAAATAACAAGTGATTCAAACTTTTATTTCAACATCGTTGAATATACATTGAAGTTGTGAAGAAATGACATTACATACATAAGTAAAACAGTAATAATGACATTACAGGTGGTCTAGCCAAAAAAAGAAAATCTCGGCAGGCTATCATGTTTCGGCCTAGGGTGTAACTGACCAGCGTTTCAACAATTTCGCCAATGGTAGTAGTATCATCAGCATTTTTTGAAACCAGAAACAAGCATACATCTGTTACAACTGTACACATACATACAATGTCAGTAACTCCTAACTCTTCTGTACATTCAGACATCAGACATTCAGACAGAACATTTCTTATCATTATACAGATTGGCTCTTTAGTGTTAACACACATGCTCGTCGCATCAGAATACCATGAATTTGTCAGGCCTCTTACAACATCCATTTCATTTTTGAGATTTGTTACACATTTGGCATCCCCTTCACAGTCCTTATTCGAATCAAATGCAGCATCGATGATCTTGTGCATCAAGCCAACCATCTGTCCTCTGAAATAATCTTTAAACATACAGTCCAAGATACCTTTTAGACGGCACTCATTGCCCGTGGAACACTGGCACACCAACGGTTTGTGCACAGCCTCGTCAGAACTCAAAGGGGGTCACTCTCCATCCGCTTTTGCGTAGCCATTTCAGAAATCCGCTGCATCAAAGATGACTTCTTCAGAACTCAACTTGGTGCACGGTATAAACTTTGTCCCCTATTTGATGCTGAAAGATTCCAATAGTTCCTGGAACTTCCTGTGAGTGAGTCCTTGACCTAGGCCTTGTGCATTAACGCTTTGAAGTTTGGGCTTTTGGGTCTGATCCCTCAAGGTGTGAGTTGAAGAAGCATCAGTCTCAGGCAAACAGGAATGTTGAAGATGACTTTGGCGGTCCATGTAACAACCTTACAATGTTCCTTCAACTTTTGATCAATGAGATGTTTGCAGTAGCACAGCAGTCTGCGTTGGTACAGTTGTCTATTGGTTGCAGCGCCAGCTCCCTCACACAGATCGGTTAGGAAACCCTGGTTGCTTGCAATAACTGAGCTCTCTGTAGAATTTATCAGGACAGCCGATTGGGGTCCGCCCTCACCCCCTGTTGTGTGGGTGTACGGGGGTTGTTGCCAGGAACTCATAAATAACTATATAAAATTAAAGTCATGATGCAACAGAAGTAACGATAGGAAAAAGTCCTGCATATGTCACCAGAGAGAAGTTTATTATTTTCACTCAATCCACTTATATTTTGATTAAAAAAATTATGAGTTCAAAACCAACAACAACAACAAAAAAACAAACAAACAAAAAACACATGCACTGGAGAATTGTTTGCATAACATGCATTTAGAAGTAGACAGGATGGAATTTCATTCTGTGTGGTTATTTTCTATACCAAACAAAGATAATGTTAAGATGCTATGTTCCGTTAAAAAGACTTTTAGTGACATCGTCATATTAAATTGTCCTGAGTAGAATTAAAACGTAATGTACATATTGAATATAACATTACAAACTGATAATAATTGTAATGTTTTTTCAAAAATGTACAAACTCTTTTAAACAGTATTCTACAATCTGAATAAAACATTATTATGTCTGTAACAGAGATTCTTAGAAGCCAGGGAAATCGGATTCAATCACAGTTTTATTAAACAAAATCAATTAAAGAATAGACAAGCTGTTAAATTTATTTTAAGCATTGCTAAATGATCAATCAGTATTTAGTCATGGTGATGTGTGTTAATGTGTATTGAATAGGGCTGTGTACTCTATTTGTACATTTTCTAACTTATGGCTGAAGCAGCAGCATGTGCCCAGGGCGTGATACTGTTTTCACGGTAACCAGATCAACATGCGTTGAATTTTTGTAAACGGAATTCTACAAAACTGAAATGAAAACACCAAATGATCATGCAATGGGATAAAATATCTTCTCTTCCCTGCAAATGATACCATGAAGAATGTGATTATTTAACCAAGTCAAAAACAAAAAAAGGTAAGCAGGTATCCATATTCATTTCAGTATCACCAGACGCAGAACGCTATAAAAGATGACAACATTTAAAGTTAAAAAACGATATAAGTTACGTAAACGATAAAAGCTCATTGTGGTTTCTCGGTTTGATAGATTTGAGCGACCATAAATGACGCAAAACATAGGAATTTTGAGTTTGTTATAGGATTCCTATATAGAAAAATCACTCCTTGCCCTCCAGCCGCATTTCGTGTGCAGCAATGATATCATGTGCAAACCTGGGCAAGGTAGTCGGTCAAGGTCAAGTACGACCTGTCAGTGCAAAAGTCACCGCTATCATTGATTTTCCTGTGCCAACCACATGATGAGAATTACGCCGCTTTTTAGGCATGGCAGGGTATTATCGTAATTTTTGTCGAAATTTTTCAACTGTTGTACATCCCCTTACCAGTCTGTTAAGTCCTGCCAAAAATTTCGTCTGGTCTGATTCTTGCCAACATGCTTTTGAAAGCATAAAGGCCTTACTAATCAGCGTACCTGTCCTTGCTGCTCCGCAGTTCTCTCGTCCATTTAAATTAGAAGTGGACGCCAGTGCTTTAGGCGGATGACGCTGGTTTGGACAATCCTATTTGTTATTTTCCGCGGAAATTTAACAAACATCAGATCAATTACTCCACGATAGAGAAGGAAGCCTTAGGACTTATGTTAGCGTTACAATTCTTAGAATATTGTGAAAAGGTTCAATATTGAAGACACCTGGTGCCACACTCTAATCAGCTAATTAACTCAAAACACCTGCAAAGGCCTTTAAATGGTCTCTCAGTCTAGTTCTGTAGGCTACACAATCATGGGGAAGACTGCTGACTTGACAGTTGTCCAAAAGACGACCATTGACACCTTGCACAAGGAGGGCAAGACACAAAAGATCATTGCAAAAGAGGCTGGCTGTTCACAGAGCTCTGTGTCTAAGCACATTAATAGAGAGGCGAAGGGAAGGAAATGATGTGGTAGAAAAAAGTGTACAAGCAATAGGGATAACCGCACCCTGGAGAGGATTGTGAAACAAAACCCATTCAAAAATGTGGGGGAGATTCACAAAGAGTGGACTGCAGCTGGAGTCAGTGCTTCAAGAACCACTACGCACAGACGCATGCAAGACATGGGTTTCAGCTGTCGCATTCCTTGTGTCAAGCCACTCTTGAACAACAGACAGCGTCAGAAGCGTCTCGCCTGGGCTAAAGACAAAAAGGACTGCTGCTGAGTGGTCCAAAGTTATGTTCTTTGATGAAAGTAAATTTTGCATTTCCTTTGGAAATCAGGGTCCCAGAGTCTGGAGGAAGAGAGGAGAGGCACACAATCCATGTTTGGGGTGCCATGTCATCTGCTGGTGTTGGTCCACTGTGTTTTCTGAGGTCCAAGGTCAACGCAGCCATATACCAGGAAGTTTTAGAGCACTTCATGCTTCCTGCTGCTGACCTACTTTATGGAGATGCAGATTTCATTTTCCAACAGGACTTGGCACCTGCACACAGTGCCAAAGCTACCAGTACCTGGTTTAAGGACCATGGTATCCCTGTTCTTAATTGGCCAGCAAACTCGCCTGACCTTAACCCCATAGAAAATCTATGGGGTATTGTGAAGAGGAAGATGCGATATGCCAGACCCAACAATGCAGAAGAGCTGAAGGCCACTATCAGAGCAACCTGGGCTCTTATAACACCTGAGCAGTGCTACAGACTGATCGACTCCATGCCACGTCGCATTGCTGCAGTAATTCAGGCAAAAGGAGCCCCAACTAAGTATTGAGTGCTGTACATGCTCATACTTTTCAGTTGGCCAAGATTTCTAAAAATCCTTTCTTTATATTGGTCTTAAGTAATATTCTAATTTTCTGAGATACTGAATTTGGGATTTTCCTTAGTTGTCAGTTATAATCATCAAAATTAAAAGAAATAAACATTTGAAATATATCAGTCTGTGTGTAATGAATGAATATAATATACAAGTTTCACTTTTTGAATGAAATTAGTTAAATAAATCTACTTTTTGATGATATTCTAATTATACGACCAGCACCTGTATGTGTGGTAGTTTTGTCTTGTGTGTTCCAGATCCCATTGGTCCATTGGCCTGTCACTCTGATGACGTCCCCTGTTCACGCTGCCAATCATCTTTCAACACCCCGGGTTAAAACCCCGTATCTCCCCCGCGTCTCCAGCTGTTTATTGCGGTCAAGCCAGCCGCCACCGCGAAATGCACGGTCAATCTAGCCGCCACTATATTTTGCGGTTCGCGCATACACTGGCTATTACGTCATTATGCTGTTAACTGATCTGAAAACAAGTAATCTTCTGTCAAAGCTATTTCACATTCATTTATTCAGTCAGTCTGCCTGAATAAATGAAAATAACTAAATAAATACATATTTTACAGCCCAATTTCACCTGAAAATGATAGCACACCTCACAACCTGTCACTGTCTGCTGCTAAATTCCAAAATAAAAGAGCTCCAACACTCATATATACGATGTTTTGTCCATACATACCAAAACTAAGAAAAGTCCTAGTTTCCACAGACCAAATTCACCTCAGATGGACAGTACACCTTCTTACGGTGTCAACGACACTGTTTCAGGACATTCTGATGTTGTTTTCCAAAATAAATGCCCCCCCAAACTTCATATCTATGCGCTGTTTTGTCTATACATTCAGAAATCATAAAAATAAAAGTTCTAGTTTCCACAGACTAACTAGGAACTAGGACTTTTCTTTTTTTAGGATTTTCTGAATGTATAGACAAAACAGCGTATATTTGAAGTTTGGGGGGCTCTTATTTTGGAATACAACATCAGAATGTACTGAAACGATGTAGTTGACACTATGAGAAGGTGTACTGTCCATCTGAGGTGAAATTGGTCTGTGGAAACTAGGACTTTTCTTTTTATGATTTTCTGAATGTATAGACAAAACAGCGCATAGATATGAAGTTTGGGGGGCTTTTATTTTGGAATACAACATCAGAATGTTCTGAAACAGTATAGTTGACACCGTGAGAAGGTGTACTCTCTATCTGAGGTGAATTTGTTTTGTGGAAACTAGACTTTTCTTTTTATGATTTTCAGAATGTACAGTTAAAACAGCTGAAACACGAGATTTGAGGGGCTATTATTTTGGAATACAACATCAGAATGTCCTGAAACGGTGTAGTTGACACTATGAGAAGGGGTACTCTCCATCTGAGGTTACACTGGTCTGTGGAAACTAGGACTTTTCTTTTTATGATGTTCTGAATGTATAGACAAAGCAGCGTATATTTGAAGTTTGGGGGGGCTCTTATTTTGGAATACAACATCAGAATGTTCTGAAACAGTGTAGCTGACACCGTGAGAAGGTGTACTCTCCATCTGAGGTGAATTTGTTTTGTGGAAACTAGCACTTTTATTTTTGATTTTTTGAATGTATAGACAAAACACTGCATAGATCTGAAGGTTGGTGGGCTTTTATTTTGGAATACAACATCAGAATGTCCTGAAACAGTGTAGTTGACACCGTAAGAAGGTGTACTGTCCATCTGAGGTGAATGTGGTCTGTGGAAACTAGGACTTTTCTTAGTTTTGGTATGTATGGACAAAACATTGTATATATGAGTGTTGGAGGGCTTTTATTTTGGAATTTAGAAGCAGATAGTGTCAGACTGTGAGGTGTATTATAATTTCAGGTGACTTTGGCCTGTTAAATTTTTATTTATTTAGGCCTTTTTTTCCATTTACTCGGGGAGACTTTTGTTTTGGAATTCAGCATATCATACAGTGAGAGGGTCCGAGGTGTACTATCATTTTCAGGTGAAATTGGGCTGTGAAATATATATATAAATATATATAATATATATATATATATATATATATATATATATTTTTTTTTTTTTAATTAATATTTATTTATTTAGGCCTGTTTTATTATTATTATTATTATTATTATTATTCAGGCAGACATTTATTTTGGATTTCAACATATCATACGGTGACAGGCTGTGAGGTGTACTATCATTTTCAGGTGAAATTGGGCTGTAAAATATGTATTTATTTAGTTATTTTCATTTATTTAGACAGACTGACTGCTTTGACAGAAGATTACTTGTTTTCAGATCAGTTCTCTGACGGTCTTACCGTAATAGCCAGTGTATGCGCAAACCGCAAAATATAGTGGCGGCTTGATTGACCGTGCTTTTCGCGGTGGCCGCTGGCTTGACCGCAGTAGCTGTACCACTCAATTCGCCTTCGCTATTTGTTTGTTTGCTTGTGTACAGTTTATTGCACTGTTTTTGTCCTGATACTGTTCATTGTATATTGTACGTGTGTTTATTACCTGTTGGAAGAGTCCTTTGTTGATTTTGTTTGTACAGTTGCGTTTTACTGTTCAGTCTTTCCAGTCATCACGTTGTGTGTGAGGCTGTGAAGGTGCGGGCAGGTAAGTAAGTCGCGCGACATACATTGTGCACACGTAGGACATTTTCATTTCTGTATTAGACACACTAGTTTAGGAGAGAGTGCCACCCACTGTATGTTTTTTTTTCCGCTTTTTGGGTTAGGCAGAGTAGTTTAGTTAGGGCGTTTCTACGCCGAAGAACTTTTCTTTTTACATTTTCTTTTGGGTAGTTAGTTTAGTTTGTTAAAATAGTTAGCTGTGTTTTGTATTATTTATTTCTTTGATTTGGCATCTCTCTCTGTTATTTGTTTTCTGTATACTGTAAATACTGTAAATATTGTGACTTTTGACTACACTCTTTCACTTGAGCACTGTGCACTTCTGAACAATAAACACCTTAAACAGAGTTTTCTTGTCCTTCGGCCTTTCTACCACTCATGTATATGCACACACACAAACTTTTCAAGTGTTACTTCTAAAATTTCCCCTAGCCAAACAAACCAAAACATCTAAAAGGACGTAACATGAACTCATAATTTTTTTAATCAAAATATCATAAGTGGATTGAGTGAAAATAATAAACTTCTCTCTGGTGACATATGCAGGACTTTTCATATTGTTACTTCTGTTGCATCATGACTTTAATTTTATATAGTTATTTATGAGTTCCTGGTGACAACCCCCGTGCACCCACACAACAGGGGGTGAGGGCGGACCCCAATTGGCTGTCCTGATAAATTCTACAGAGAACTCAGTTATCGCAAGCAACCAGGGTTTCCTAACCGATCTGTGTGATGGAGCTGGCGCTGCAACCAATAGACAACTGTACCAACGCAGACTGCTGTGCTACTGCAAACATCTCATTGATCAAAAGTTGAAGGAACATTGTAAGGTTGTTACATGGACCACCAAAGTCATCTTCAACATTCCTGTTTGCCTGAGACTGATGCTTCTTCAACTCACACCTTGAGGGATCAGACCCAAAAGCCCAAACTTCAAAGCGTTAATGCACAAGGCCTAGGTCAAGGACTCACTCACAGGAAGTTCCAGGAACTATTAGAATCTTTCAGCATCAAATAGGGGACAAAGTTTATACCGTGCACCAAGTTGAGTTCTGAAGAAGCCATCTTCGATGCAGCGGATTTCTGAAATGGCTACGCAAAAGTGGATGGAGAGCGACCCCCTTTGAGTTCTGACGAGGCTGTGCACAAACCGCTGGTGTGCCAGTGTGCCACGGGCAATGAGTGCCGTCTAAAAGGTATCTTGGACTGTATGTTTAAAGATTATTTCAGAGGACAGATGGTTGGCTTGATGCACAAGATCATCAATGCTGCATTTGATTCGAATAAGGACTGTGAGGGGGATACCAAATGTGTAACAAATCTCAAAAATGAAATGGATGTTGTAAGAGGCCTGACAAATTCATGGTATTCTGATGCGACGAGCATGTGTGTTAACACTAAAGAGCCAATCTGTATAATGATAAGAAAAGTTCTGGATGTGTCTGAATGTACAGAAGAGTTAGGAGTTACTGCCATTGTATGTATGTGTACAGTTGTAACAGATGTATGCTTGTTGCTGGTTTCAAAAAATGCTGATGATACTACCATTGGTGAAATTGTTGAAACGCTGGTCAATTACACCCTAGACCGAAACATGATAGCCTGCCGAGATTTTCTTTTTTTGGCTAGACCACCTGTAATGTCATTATTACTGTTTTACTTATGTATGTAATATCATTTCTTCACAACTTAAATAAAAGTTTGAATCACTTGTTATTTTATGACCATCTCTGAGCTCATTAAAACCAATATTACAGATCTTGCAATCCTGATTCTATTGGAGGTACAAATAAATAAAATAAAATAATCATGAAAAACCTTAAACAATCTTAATAATAAAATAATGATTTTAAATTATTTCAAATGCTACATAGATGTTTTACAAGATAAAATATTTCAGAGTTCCTTGTGCTGCATTCAGTATCCACATACCGCCCCAAAAATTTCAGCGCTATTTAAAAACTAGGATAGTATAATAAAATAATGTAAAGGTCTCAAGTGAAGATGACGATTTAAACCATAATTTTATTAAATCAAGCAAATTCATGGGAGTGTATATGGACAAACAAGCCAAGAATCCTTAGTTCACTAACATTACAGCAGATTCTAGGAAACAGTTTGTTTTTCAAAGTTTTCAAAGGAAAGCAGACGCATACACACACACACACACACACACATAAACATTACAATCACACAGCAATAAATAGAGAATGTTGATGTTAAAAGTGCAAACAAAATCAAAGAAGCATAAAAAAACACACACATGTCTCCAAACTGTTACATGCTAGTATTTGGTCTGGTTTCAGAATCAGGTTACCACTGGGAAAGACCTTGTGACTTGTGTGAACTTTGATAAGGCCAAGAACTAGCATTGCTAAACATGCAGTTCAATAACTATGTTCAATAGAAACTAGAATCCAGCTGACTGAGACTGTGTTTGTTTCACATATAGCTGTAAATGATCTCAGTAATAAAATGGTTCACTTGCATTTGCTAGTTATAACTATTGACATTTACGATATGTTAAAACATTTTGGTATTCTGCTGATGAGGACAAAAAAAAAAAAAACTGTTTACCACATGTTTTTTAATAAAAAGAATAACAAATTATATAGACATAGAACACAACGTCTGTTTTCTGGATCAGATCTAAAGGACAGACACCTAAAACACTGGTGTCAAAGTATTGGTGTTGACAGAATAAAAAAAAAGGCATGAATCATCCCACCTTTCACTTAAAACTACTACTTATCAACTGTAATTAATTTACTGAACTGTTGTTTAAAGACATACACAAAAGAACTGTGTATCTATGACTGTGCTGTGAAATGCACAGCTTTAAGAGTAATAGTTAGAAAAGCTTGAAGTGTAATAGAAAAACAGCAAGACTCACTTTTTATGTTGGGGCGTTGTGTCTTGTGACCCCACATTGTAGACAGACCAGAAAGATGACCTAAAAGAAATATAATTTGTTTAGTCTTAAGCAGTGTCATGTAGAAGAACTAGAAGAAGCCGTTTAATTCTCTTTATGCTGTATTTGATAGTGTTTTCATTAACTCTTATGAACATGTTTGACCACACTCAGAGAGTAGTCTTTACAAACTGTACAAATGTACAAAAGCAAAGAAAGAAAATGTAAACAGCATCATCGACTAGTGGAAAAAATGTCATTTACAAAACATAAACTTTCACAATAGACCAGGAGAGAGGATTTCTGTATTCTTTATAGCTAATTGTTTTTCCTATATGCCTTAGACACATTCGTAGTAAATTGATCTCTTGAATTTACTTTTGTGCAAACATGTATTAAGATTATGTTTGACTTTATCTATAGCCTTTAGAAGGGCATGTAACTATATGGTTCTTAATGTGCTTGCATTACAACAGTGTGGCATAGTCCATAATCTGACAGAAGAGCAAAAATGTACAAAGATTTTTAGCACATATAGTAGTTTTATTTGAGTCAGAGAAGATGATGATAATAGTTGAAAACATACTATAATCTTTAATCTCAAGTGGGATGTAGAAAGAAATTATTCTACAGACGTTAAACACCTTAGGAAAATAATTTGAAATGCTGGGTTGTCAAAAGAGAAAGTTCAGTCATATATTTAAAAAAGTTTCCCATGTGAGGAAAAACATGAACTTACACTGTTTTGTCTTCACCTAAAACAAAACACATCCCAACTAACAAAATGTGAATATTGTCATCTGCTATCTGAACAAAATGACTAAATCTAGTGGAGTAATAAAGACGTCATTTGCAAAACCACATTTACAAACTTGTAACAAACTTAGAAATTGCACATGAATGGCTTTTTCTGTATTCTGTATTTATTATAAAACGGTGCTTTTCTTGTATGGTGTAACCTCTTTTCTTATTGATTTGGGCTCTTGAATTGTTTTGTGCCCACATGATTTTTGAATTTTATCTTTGGGTTTTACAAGAATGTGGAATGCTTGTTTAATAACCTCAAACTTTAATAAATGTGCAGCTTTCAGTGCATTACTAGTTGTGATTTATCATAATAGTTTTAAGAATAAAACAGCATGACTTACTTTTCGTGTTGATGCTTCATGTGATCCCATATCATAGATAGCTGGAAAGTTGCACTAAAAGAAATGTCAATTTTGTCAAACACTCAAGTCAAGTCAAGTCAAGTCACCTTTATTTATATAGCGCTTTTTACAATGCAGATTGTGTCAAAGCAGCTTTACAGTGATAAATGGTATATAATTTTGGCTGCACAGCAGCTCTTAAAGAAAATGCTGTCAATGTAGGCAGATGCAAAGCACTGTTGAATATCAAATGTCAAGTGTCCCCAACTAAGCAAGCCAAAGGCGACAGCGGCAAGGAACCCAAACTCCAACAGGTGACATCAGGTGGCAAACAGGTGGCAAATAGGTGTTAAAATGGAGAAAAAAACCTTGGGAGAAACCAGGCTTAGTCGGGGGGCCAGTTCTCCTCTGGCAAACAGTGCTTTGTTACGATTCAGGTAGCTATCATAAGCCTGATAGGATCGCAACATTTATTAAGAATTTATTCCAGTTCAATCCAGTTCAATACATCGTATTCATCACGCCCATATGGACGGTTTGTTGAGGAACTGTGCCACTGGCTGTCGTGTCGATGAGGCCTTCACAATGGATGATCTAGTTGACTCAATCTCTGCTGACACTTCAGGGGTGCGTTGTGGTCGTGTCAAGGCGTAGGTCCTCAATCTCACCTGGATACGGCCTGGATCCGGTTGACTACGGTAAACCTCGGGATAAACAGAAAGACTAATATTAGCGTAGATGCCATTCTTCTTCTGATGTAATGAGTACATTCTGATGTACATGAGTTACAGGAAGTGTTCCCGGTTCTGGCTGACCTAATTTATGCAGCCTAATAATCCTTTAACGGATTTGAAAAAATAAATTGATAATGTGTTATGTGTATGCCAGGTTAAAGAGATGCGTTTTTAGTTTAGATTTAAACTGACAGAGTGTGTCTGCTTCCCAAACAATGCTAGGAAGATTGTTCCAAAGTTTAGGTGCCAAATAGGAGAAGGATCTACCGCCTGCAGTTGATTTTGACTAGGTATTATCAGCTGGCCTGAATTCTGAGATCGCAATAGACGTGAAGGACTATAATGCATTAAGAGCTCGCTCAGGTACTGGGGAGCTAAACCATTTAGTGCTTTGTAAGTAATTAGCAAGATTTTAAAATCTATACGATGTTTAACAGGAAGCCAATGCAGTGTTGACAGAACTGGGCTAATATGGTCATACTTCCTAGTTCTAGTAAGAACTCTAGCTGCTGCATTTTGTACGAGCTGTAGTTTGTTTAACAGGCGAGCAGAACAACCACCCAGTAGAGCATTACAGTAATCTAGCCTTGAGGTCATGAACGCATGAACTAACTGTTCTGCATTTGTCATTGAGTGCATATGTCATAGTTTAGATATATTTTTAAGATGGAAGAATGCGGTTTTACAGATGCTAGAAACATGGCCTTCAAATGAAAGATTGGTATCAAAGAGCACACCCAGGTTCCTAACTGACGATGAAGACTTAACAGAGCAGCCATCAAGTGTTAGACAGTATTCTAGGTTATTACGTGAAGAAGTTTTTGGTCCAAAAATTAGAATCTCTGTTTTTTCTGAATTTAGTAGTAGGAAATTACTGGTCATCCAATTTTTTATATCAGCTATGCATTCCGTTAATTTTGTGAATTGGTAAGTTTCGTCAGGGCGCTCCATTTTTCTGGCTGCTACCTTTAGGACCTGAGTGTGCTCATTGCACCACGGCATTGGATTAATTTCCTTAATCTTTTTTAAACGCAAAGGAGCAACTGAGTCTAATGTGCTGGAAAAGACAGAGGCAATAGTTTCTGTTGCAACATCGAGGTCTTCTAAGCTATCTGGTATGCTAAGGCAATGAAACTGATCAGGAAGATTATTTATAAAGCGATCTTTAGTGGTAGAAGTGATGGTTCTACCATATTTATGGCAGGGAGGCAGTTTATCATGCCTTGACTAAATGTAGTATACATGAGACTAGATAATGATCTGAGATGTCGTCGCTCTGCTGCAGAATTTCAACGGCATCAATATCGATTCCATGTGACAATATTAGATCTAAAGTATGATTACGACAATGAGTGGGTCCTGACACGTGTTGTCTAACTCCAGTAGAATTTAGAATGTCTGTAAATGCCAATCCTAATGCATCTTTTTCATTATCTACATGGATATTAAAATCACCAACAACAAGGACTTTATCTGCAGCTAGTATTAACTCCGATAGAAAATCAGCAAATTCTTTGATAAAGTCTGTATGGTGTCCTGGTGGCCTGTATACAGTAGCCAGCACAAATGTCAACTTACATAATGTTACATAAAGTACCATCACTTCGAAGGAATTATATTTGAAAGATTTTTGACTAATACCGTAAATATTACTATAAATTACAGCAACACCTCCCCCTTTGCCTTTCTGACGAGGATTGTGTCGAAAATAATAACCTTGAGGGCTAGACTCATTTAAAGTAATGTAATCGTCTGATTTTAGCCAAGTTTCTGTCAAACACAGCAAATTCAGATTATTGTCTGTGATAATATCATTTACAATAAGTGCTTTTGAACAAAGGGATCTAATATTTAACAACCCAAGCTTTATAATTTGTTTATCAGTATTATCTCTATTTTTTATTTGTTGAACATCAATTAAATTTTTACCATTAAACGGGTTTGGAAGTTTTTTGTTTTTACTAATTTGGGGTACAGACACAGTCTCTATGTGATAATATCTAGGTAGAAGAGTTTCTATGTGTTGGGAATTATCTGACTTCTGTAACGTGAGGCAGCTAGCAGACGGTCGGTTTAGCCAGTATGTCTGCTTCCTGACCTGGACCCCAGTTTGTCATGTTTCAGCTCTAAGACTATGTGCCATATTACTAGAGAGAAGAGCAGCACCATCCCAGGAGGGATGAATACCATCTCTTTTCAAAAGGTCAGGTCTGCCCCAAAAACTTTTCCAATTGTCTATGAAACCTATATTATTCTGCGGACACCACTTAGACAGCCAGCCATTGAGTGATGATAATCTGCTAACTATCTCATCACTCCGGCGAACAGGAAGGGGACCAGAGCAGATTACTTTTCCTGACATTGTACTTGCGAGTTCACACACCTCTTTAATGTTAATTTTAGTGATCTCCGACTGGCGAAGTCGAACATCATTAGTGCCGACGTGAATAACGATTTTAGAGTATTTACGATTAGCATTAGCCAGCACTTTTAAATTTGCTTTGATGTCAGGTGCTCTGGCTCCTGGCAAACATGTGACTATGGTGGCTGGTGTCTCTATTTTCACGTTCCGTGTAATAGAATCACCAATAACTAGGGCACTTTCAATAGGATTCTCAGTGGGTGTTTCACTGAGTGGGGAGAACCTGTTTGATGTTCTTATTGGAACGGAAGAGTGGTGTTTTCCGCGGCTAGGCCGCCTCATTGTTACCCAAGTGCCCTGCTGCGCGGGCTCTACAGCCGGAACCGAACAATGTACAGAGTTCACTAAGCTAGTCGCATCCAAAACAGTATGTGAAGCCTTTACATTCTTACTATCCTCAAGTAAAGTTTGGATGTGTGTCTCTAATTCTGAGATTTTCTCTGTCAGCCTGACTATTTCCCTACATTTATGACATGTAAATCCCTCGTCGCTGACAGAGAAAGCTATACTGAACATGAGGCAAACAGAACACGATATAACACTAGGAGAGGATGACATGACTCACCGTGTTTGTAGACTGATCCGACTTACCACAGCTGTTTGATGAACGCGTTGAAAAGAAAATGAGCGCGCGAGAGACTGATGACAAGTTAACAAGCTACGCGTTGCAATGCAAACGCGTTGTAATAGCGATTTAGATTCAAAGAATAAAAGCTAGTGACGTCAGATTAATGTGGTAGGCAATATTATATATAAGGTAATGATAATATAAGCAACAATGAATGAAAGTAAGAGATACAAAACAAAGCTATATGGAGTTACAGACGCAAACCACTCTGAGCACTCAAGCAGAAAGATTATCACTTAAATTCTTCATTTTTATTTTTTCATTCTGAATGTTGACAGCTCTTAAAGAACTGTCTTCACCTAAAAACAAAGCACAGTCCAACAAACAAAATGTGAACAGTGTCATCTGCTATCTGAACAAGATGCCTAAAACTAGTGGACTAATAAAAAACAATTTACAAAACCACATTTACAAACTTGTAACAAACTTAGAATTGCTCATGAATGACTTTTTCTGTATTCTGTATTTATTATAAATGGTGCTTTTCTTCTTAAAGTTGCACTAAAAGAAACGTCAATTTTGTCAAACACTCAAGCAGAAAGGCTATCACTTAAATTCTTAATTTTTATTTTTTCATTCTGATTGTTGAGAGCTCTTAAAGAACAGTCTTCACCTAAAAAACAAAGCACAGTCCAACAAATAACATGTGAACAGTGTCATCTGCTATCTGAACAAGATGACTAAAACTTACATACTGACACAGCTAGTCCTGACAAAATATGTTGGCGTGTAAAAACGTGCACAAAGATTTTAGCACAACTATTTACACACACACACACACACAGAGAGAGAGAGAGAGAGAGAGAGAGAGAAAATTCCATGAGAGATGGTCACACTTGAGTTGAGCTCCAGATAAATTATGAAAAATTTGAATAATTTTATCAACAAATTAGTAGAAAAGTAGAAGATTCAACATAAAACAACATCTATTCTAGACAAAAGCTTCAGTTGCATTAGGACAGTTTTCCTTTTTTTACATTTTTGATTCTGAGGAAAGTTCAAGAAGTTAAAGAGAAGATAATCACAGGACAACCCTCTGCAGAAGAGGATATTCATGTTGAAAAGGATAACAACAAACAACAAAAACAACAACAAATAAGAAGAAAACTTACAAGAAAAGAGAGGTAAAGACATTTTGAACAGACTGTGCTATTTCATATCTCTCTGAGTTTTTGCTTAGAAGAACAGCACAGAGAAATCAATTTGGACAAAACTGGAACTTTAAAGACTTTTTTTTTCACACAAAATCAGTGAAAGTCATATTCTTCCACTTTTTGGCGTATTTTTTCATTTTTATCTTTTTATAATCTCACTGAGAGAAAATAAACAAAAAACTTGCAGTTAATTCAGTTGATTGTTTACATTCTAAATCAACTATCTCTACCTTCAGAAGAGTTCCGAACACTCCAGGCAGCTGCTCAGACACAAGCAGATGAAGGAAAGGCCTGAAACACTGTTTGCTGAACAAGACCACAGTGTCATGAGCAACATGCTCTTCTACACTGAACACAGCTCTTTATGGCACACTGCCTTCTGTCAGCATTTCACCTTTACCAAGAAAAGAGGCATCTGTAAAGGCAGACAGATCTTAGCATTTGAAGATGCTGAAAAAAATGATGAAACAAGATATTTGACCCTAAACCTGTATCAAAATAGCACTGTCATGATCCAAGAATCAGAGTCTGCTCTCAAAAGTCTTCATTGAGGATTTTGAACATATAAAAATACTGGCACTGTCTGATGAAGACAACAACAAGGATATAAACGCTGATGCCTCCCCTGGAAAATCAGTCCAAAAGATGACAATGACTTCAGCAGCAATGATTCCATCCCCAGTGTCAAGAATGAAAGACAATTTTTCACTTCTGGAGGTAGAAGAGGTGTCATTTTTTCATGTTTATTTTTGTTTTCATTACACTTTCTAATGCATCAAATAACCATACAATACAACCAAAACAAAAGATAAAACTTTTTTGTAAAAAGCTACTACTAAGTGAGGTAAAGACAGATAATGTAAAACAACAATAATTTGGGAACAATGACGACACGTTCTGTATTAGAGCATGTCGTCATCGTGCCCAAATTCGTGCCAGCGTTTCTCTTTGATTAAAGGCCGGTGCATTATAAAACACAGTGAAACATTATTGGCTACTGAACATTTTTACTGTACGTTTTGATGTATTATTATGTACACCGACACCTTCTCATATGGGACAGCCTAATAATGAGCCGAAATATTTGCACTGTCTGTCCAATGGGTGCGTAAATATGGCATATACACTGTAATGTGCTAATTACTTGCATTATTTATATATACAGTAATATGTTGTCCATTAACTTTACCTATATTGGACAAGATGAATGATAAAGTCTTTTTGAACCTCTTTATTCCCGTCGGTGTGTCACAGCCATTTTAATATCACATTAAATATGATACTGATAGTCCAGTTGCATATGTATTTGCATGAAATATGCATCCGGAATGTCTCTCAATTGTAGTGGGTTCGGAGTGGAATAGACAATGATTTAATAAGAATGATGTAATCTTGCCCATCGGGTTGTCAGCCTGTTATTATTGTCTTTTGTTATTGTTGTTTTACTTTATAACTATTATGTTTACTTAAAACCTAACAACAGTTCTATCATAAAATAACTAATGAATGCTTTATTTGTAAACTTTTTTTTTTTTCTGTTTTGGTAAACTGTTTCTCTACTATCATGAAGTGTTGTTTTGGTGATTGTATTTTACTGAGCTTTTGCCTGCAAAACAATACGGAAAAGAACGGATTCGAGATATATGTTAAAAGAGATGAATAAAATGTCTCTTCATTTTAAATGTACAGCAATCATGTCTGGAAACCTGACAAATAATATTTTATTGGGGCATGTAAAAGTAAAACAAACAAACAAACAAAAATTATAGAAAAAATATTAAGCTTAAAAGATTCCTTATCGTATGTCCCCCTCTAGTGGCCAACATTAATATCACAGCCTTAATCTTCCGGATCAAATGGCTGTTTAGAATTTGATTTTACACTCACCACCAGCATCATAAATTCATAAAACTCAGCATGTTTGCTCATTTATTGTTCTCCATATTTACAAAGTTTTTAGAAGTTTGAACACACAAATATATTATACATGTGTTGGCAATGGGCTGTTCGTGCTCATACAGTAATTAAATGACCCAATATTAATTTAGTGCATTCCCAGTGTCCATAGCTGTATCCCTTCTAGACTTTACCCTAAAATTGGTGTCTTCTGAGTTTGGAAAAAAAAAGTGCTTCAGAGAATTATTTTAAGCATGCAGTTAAGTTTGATGCATTCCACATGATAGTAGGCCTACACAAAAAACAATATGCCTAAGATTCATTCTATTCATTCTATTTGCCCTTTGTAAAAATATCAGTATTTTCTTTGCAATAACCCGGGAGCCTGTTCTCTTCTTGGACGAGTAGAGTTTAAACCCGTGGGAACGGATTGCAAAATGTGGGCACTGTTTACAAATTTGTGGGTATGCGGATTGAAAAACCGATATGGTTTACAAATCTAAGGACACGGATTGGATATTCCAGGGTACGTTTAATTTTGCACTAAGTGAAATAGCAATAGATTCTATTTACACTAAGTGAAAATAGCACCATTTCTTATATGCTACTTACACTAAGTGAAAAAAGCTAAGTATTCTATTTGCCCTATTTAAAAAAAGTATTCTCTTTGCAATAAGTGCAAATAGTTAGATGCTATTTACAGGCTATACTTATAAATAGTGGCAGATAATATTTGTACATTATTACGGTATGCAATAATAACAGAGTGTAAATGGTTATATATTTATTACAGTTATTAAATGGATGCCACTTTATTGGGACAATAAAGCCCTTCCTACACCCAACCGATAAACACTATATTATTAAAAGCATGTTAAACACTTTATTTCCACTTTTCGAATATTTTCTTCATTTTTATTTAAAATAAATGCCTTTCCAATCTGATAGATGGGAAAAGGAAGTAGAGCGAGTTTGGCAAAAGGCGGATTCGAACCTCAGGTCAATTTGCATCAAAACTATTTTTAACACGTCTTACCTACACTTCGGCAAGCCGTTTTGACTTTTTTATTCATTCTCAGGATATGAATTGTTGATATCAAGAATTGAATTGTTCATATCAGGAATTACATTTCAAATAGTAAAAACTAGAATTCTTGATATCTGTAATTGTATTTTCACTTGTGAAATGTCATAGACTGCCATTCAAATTCAATTGTTGATATCAAGAATTGATTTCTTACTAGTTGAAATTTCAATTTCACATATCAGAAATACAATTCTATATGGCAAGCCGTTTTAGCTTAAATTGTTCCCAGCGTTACTCGTCGTAATTGCATTTTTACTAGTAAGAATTCAATTAGAGAGCGCCATAATTCAATTCCTACTAGTAACAATTACAATTAGAGAGCTCTATAATTCAATTATTACTAGTAACAATTATGATTAGAGAGCTCTATAATTCAATTAGAGCTCTGCAATTGCATTAGAGAGCTCTATAATTAAGTTCTTACTAATAACAATTATGCTCTCTTATTCAATTGCAGAGCTCTCTAATTCAATTAGAATGACCACAATACTGAGATGACAACTTGGATATGTTTTGCTATTGGAAGATAATATTTAATCACTACATTAATCCACATCTTTATACGTTTTATATATATGATAATGATAAAGTTTACCAGACAAAATATAATCTCTTTAATAAATAAATAAATCGATAAATAATAGTAATATATTATATATAAAAAGAAATTATGTTATATTATATTATATCATATTATATTATATTAATGCCCGAAAAGCCGACAGGCCTATTACTGATTACTAAAACTTTGCTGCATATATTTCTTAGCCTATACTTTTTTTTCTAATGGTAATAACCAAACAAACAAATACAAGGCCAAATTAGGAGTATGCGATATTGACAAATAATATATTTTTTTGGGGGGATTTTTTCAACAAGGATAAGGTGATATCTTGCTGACTGTTTTTGTGCGGGCTGGTTTAGGCCTGTATAAAACTACCAGTAAGTGGCAGCCCAATCCTGTTTTAATGAGTGATTCATTGAATCATTCATTCAAATGATTCGTTCAAAACGGTTGATTCATTTAGAAACGAAGCAAATGACTGTCTTTATGAACTGGTAATTGAATCATTGACTCAAATTATTCATTTAAAAACACAGATTCATATCAAGTAAGAAACATTGCACTGTTGCTCTGAGATGCACAACAGTTCGGCCCGGCTTTGTTTGAAACTATTTTCGTTGGCTAAACAGAGCAAAAACAGACAGTATTGTGTCCAAAATGTAACTCACTGAATAATAACTTTTTGTTTGTTATAAACTATAAATATCAAATTCGTGATCACGCTAGCCTATGTTATAGGCCTATAAAAAAATAAAAACTCATACAGGGATATTTTTGCCCTCATATAGCAGCATTACTGGCTTCATCATGCAGTGAATGTTTTGGACTCTCAAGTCGTGTTTTTGTTCGTCTTTTGCAAAGTCAGTGACACTCGATAGCGAATGTCAGCTTGTATATTGTTAAAATGACAAGATGATAAATATCGCACACCCCTATAGCCCAAATTGCCTCAGCATTATTTTGTGAGTGGAAAATGCAAGTAAAACTCTTGCAATGCTGAACAAAACAAGTATTTTACAATTTTAAAATAGCTGCATATCGCTATAATATTTATCTTTTCTGAGCAAGTGTGAATTCACCTTGAAATACAACAGTACGTAGCGTACCTTCACAACGGGGCTAAATGGACACATGTGCTTTTCAGTACTCTGATATTAAAACAATCAATTTAGAAAAGTTTGTACTATATTTGGTTTTATTTTGATACCTAGCCTACATAAAATAATTCATTTTTGTTCAACAAATACACTGTCATTTAAATGTGTTCATTTTGAAAATACAGAAACTATATTATTACTTATATAGGCTACTATTATTTGACCCAAAATACATAGTTCCGTTAATGGAAAAAAAAAAAAAAAAAAAAAAAAAAAAACTTTAATTAGCCTACCTTGAACAAAACTAAAAAACATTAACAAAATATATTCAATAATTTGATCGATTCTCATTTGCTATATAAATCCTCAACATATGTAAAAACATTACACATTAGATAAAATGAGCGCAGAATCAACTGTGCGTTGCTGTCCGGAAAGTGTCAAGGTTCAGCCAAATTAGTGCTGAGCTGAATTTTTGTGCCATCTAGTGGTTTAAAAGAGAATAAAGTCAAATGCGCCTTCAGCCCCGTTGTACCCTATTTCTTGTCTATAAAGCATAATCAATAATGCTATAATGTTATAATGATTTTAATCAACACCAAAAATAGTTACGCCTATTACTTATAGGCTATATAATGCTTATATCAGATCATTAGAGCCTCTACGTTGCTGTTCATCATTGAAAACGGCTTTACTAAACAACCTGGAGTGCCATCGCCCATTTTGTGAATATGCATGAGGCGTAATTATCATAATAAGGTAGTGCTGAATAGAGAGCTCTACAATTATGTTTTTACTAGTAAGAATTCCAATTGCAGAGCTCTCTAATTCAGTTCTTACTAGTAACAATTGAATTACAGAGCGCAATTGAATTGGAGAGCTGTGCAATTGCATTCTTACTAGTAAAAATTCAATTAGAGAGCTCTCTAATTTAATTGTTACTAGTAAGAATTACAATTAGAGAGCTCTTTAATGCAATTCTTACTAGTAACAATTGAATTGGAGAGCTCTCTAAATCATAGAGCTCTCTAATTCAGTTGTTACTAGTAAGAATTCCAATTAGAGAGCTCTCTAATCCAATTGTTACTAGTAACAATTCCAATTAGAGAGCTCTCTAATTGGAATTGTTACTAGTAAGAATGCAATTGCATTCTTATTTTCTGTATTTTGTGTTTCTGTATTTTCAAAATGAACGTATTTAAATGACAGTATATTTGTTGAACAAAAATTAATTATTTTATGTAGGCTAGGTATCGAAATAAACCATAAATAGTACAAACTTTGCTAAATTGATTGTTTTCATATTGGAATAGTGAAAAGCACATTTTTCTTAAGGTGTGCATTTTTAGCCCCGTTGTGAAGGTGCGCTACGTACTGTAAGTTGTATTTAAAGGTAAGTTGTATTACTCCTAATTTGGGCTTGTATTTGTTTGTTTGGTTATTTAGCCATTAGAAGAAAAAAAAAAACAAACAGTATAGGCTACAAGAAATATATGCAGAAAAGTTTTAGTAATCAGTAATAGGCCTGTCGGCTTTTTGGGCATTAATAATATAATATAATATAATATAATATAATTTTAAATTATTTCTTTTTATATATAATATATTACTATTATTTGTTTATTTCTCTCTCTCTCTCTCTCTCTCTCTCTCTCTCTCTCATAGGCCGTATTTTCCATGTGTAGTTATTGGGAAATTAAAACAAACATGGTGGATAAAAAAAAAGAAGAGAGAAATACATTTTAAAAATAATTTTGGCAGGGTGATGACTAGCCTAATGATTAGCCTATATGTAGATCAACTTCTGCAAACATGTCCATATTATACAACAAAAAGTGATTATATTTTGTCTAGTAAACTTTATCATTACCATATAATACCATATAAAACGTATTAAGATAAAGATGTGAATTAATGTAGTGATTAAATATTATCTCTCAATAGCAAAACATATCCAAGTTGTCATCACTATTGTGGTCATTCTGACACAATAACAATTAGTTCTAATAAGACTTTTATTTTGAAGAGTAGCATCGCAGGAGGGATTTGGGGAGGGAAATGGGTGCAATCGCAAATCTGTTTTGCATGTAATGAATACAAGTTTTTACTAGTAAGAATACGATTGTAGAGCTCTGTACCAGGAATTGTTACTAGTAAGAATTGCATTAAAGTGCTCTCTAATTGTAATTCTTACTAGTAAGAACTGATTTAGAGAGCTCTCTAATTCAATTGCAGAGCTCTCTAATGCAATTGCAGATCTCTCTAATTGAATTATAGAGCTCTCTAATCGTAATTGTTACTAGTAAGAATTGAATTGTAGAGCTCAGTAATTGAATTCTTACTAGTAAAAATGCAATTACGACGAGTAAAGCTAAAACGGCTTGTCATAGAAGTATGTTTTTTACTAGTTGCGATTTCATTTTTTATATCATAAATGTATTTCTGTGAGTGATGACGTCATTGTTGATATCAAGAAATGTAATTCCTGATATCAACAATCAGCATTTCCACTAGTGCAAATTGCATTTCTGATATCAAGAATTGAATTCTTGATATCAACAATTCATGTGTTTAAATGTTAAAAGGGCGACAAAACTATCAAAAATGCATTTCGTTCTAGTTAAAATTCCAATGTCACATATCAGAAATAAACTCTTACTAGTAAAAATCATAATTTTTTATATCAATAATTACGTGGTTACTAGTGCAAATGTCTATTCTTGATATCAACAATTGAATTGGTACTAGTAACAATGTTAATATCAATAATTTGATTGTCACTAGTGACAATGTTAGTTTCTGATATCATGAATGTGATTGTTACTAGTAAGAAAGCCATTTTAGATATCTGAAATTATATTGATATCAGAAATGCATTTTCAGATATCAAAAATGAAAATTTTTACTAGTAGCAATTGAATTGTTGATATCAAGAACTGACATTTCAGCTAGTGACAATTGAATTCTTGATATCAAAAATTCGCATTGTTACTAGTAGTAATGTAATTATTGATATCAAAAATTATGATTTTTTACTAGTAAGAATTGTATTTCTGATATGTGAAATTGGAATTTCAACTAGTAAGAAATCAATTCTTGATATGAACAATTGAATTTGAGTGGCAGCCAATTACAGATATCAAGGATTAGAATTGCTGATATCAAGAATTGAATTGTTAATATCAAGAATTAACAGAATTAACATTGTTACTAGTGGAAATGTAATTCCTGATATCAAGAATTCATATCTGAGAATGAATAAAAGTCAAAACGGCTTGCCATACAGTTCGCAATGTGTGGGTTGTCATCATTCATTTTGAAGTATTTCCACACCCCTGAGGCTGACATTGTTTCTGGCTGCTGCCGCCGGTGTCCCTGTGCATGGAAAATTCTGTCGGTTACGTCACGCGAGGTATCGGTCTTTGGTATCGGGGGTATTTTTACGAGTACGAGTACAAGTATATGAGCTTGGTATCGGTATCGGTGCATCCCTACTTTAGATACAGACCAGAGGTGCCTTTTTACAACGAAGGGCCAAAAATCACACTTGATTGAGGTCTGTGGGCCGAAAGTAAAAGTTGCATTATATCAAACTTTTATAATGAATTTAAAGTGGTTAACCTTGGTTCCCCTGATTTATTTAATAATTTCAAAACATTAAGGCCTGGTTTCACAGACAGGGCTTACCCTAAACCAGGATTAGGCCTTAGTTCAATTAGGGTATTTAAGTAGCTTTTATAAACTTACCCTAGAAAAAAACATTACTGGTGTGCATCTTGAGACAAAACAATGGCTCTGACTTATTTTAAGATATGTCAGTGCAAGTTACTTTCAGATAAAAAAGCTCAAACATGCATTTTAGTCTAGGACTAGCTTAAGCCATCTCTGTGAAACCGGGGGTAAGCATACTATAAGGTTTTATAGTACAGTGAAATGTTATTGCTGTTTTTAATGATGTTTTAGTTACTTTTTAAACACCAACTGATATTTTTAAAAAATGATATGAAAAAAAAAAGAATCTTGAACATTTAAGGAAATAAATGAACATTTATATTAATCCACAAATAAATAATAACTTTTAATATGCAATTGAGAATCATGATTTTTTTTTTTTTTTTGTTGTTCCAAAAAGCAATCACAGTTCTCCCACAATTCCGAACAGGCAATTAAACAAAATAACTTATTTACTAGAGTTTCTGACAAAATGTTAATTGCTGCAGTCTATTTAAAATCTTTAATTAATCTGAATAAATTATTTAATTCAGATTAATTATCTGAATGAAAATAATTTTAAATGAAAGAATCACTCATAAATACTTCACTTGTTTCATTACTGGATGAATCAGCATTTTTGAACAAATCTCTTGAATGAACGATTCAATGACAAATACATTTTTTAACATTCATTTGTCTGCCACCTAGTGGCGTAATGATGTAATGATACAATCATTATTTGAAGCAAGTTACTTTCAAAAGGTGATTTACTCTATTTTTATTGCTACTGTAGACATCAGTGTTTATATGCGAACTATACACTTTTACTTCTGTGATCATTTGAATATTTGTAAGAGAAATAACAATACTGTATGGTTGGAAAGACTGTTTGTGAAGCTGTTACAAACATACATGACAACTGCTTTCTCTGGATGAGCTGCAGCGCGGTCCGTGTAACACTTTGCAGTTCTTTGTTTAATTCGCACTTTCAAAATGAGCCAAATGAAAAGTTGGCTTCAAACTTTCATTTTTTAGAATAATTCACAAACGGATAATTGTCACTGTTTAACTTTCGATTCTACAAGTTTGGGTTGTTGCGTCCGAATCTGATTTTTGAACAAACAAAAAATGACTCATCATTCTGATTTTCAGCTCCAACTTGCCTCAACACACCTGCCTGAAAGTTTCTAGTATGCCTAATTAGACCTTGATCAGTGGCCTGTTGCACAAAGCCGGTTTCAGTTGCTACCCAGGTAAGCTCTGGTTTTTCGGGCTTATGAAGGTGGATTGGTTTTTAGCGAGGTTCATTGCTATGGTAACTTAGACTACATGGCTAACCTGCTCCGGAGGAGGTTTTATTCTGGGTTAGAGATCACAAACCCAAACTCGACCAATCAGCTGAGTAAAGTGACATGTATCTGATGCAATAAAGCCACTCCCCCTGTATCTCTCTCTCCAAATTAAAGCAGTTTATAGTGAAAACATTTTAGAGACAAAATTGCAAAATTTTAGAGACACATTTGCTGTTAATTATTCATTATATTTATATTAAATAAATTAAAATTATGAATAATTCATGACATATTCATATAATTAGGCCTATTATATTAATTGACAATATTAAACTTTGTGTCACGATTGGGTCCTCTGCACCAGATCTCCTGGGCCGCCAGAGGGAGCCCTCTCCCGAGTATTAGGTTCAATTGGACTACAATTCCCATACGCCCACATACCTGGGACTGATCACGCTCGCACCTGCCGCCAATCACTTCATTACCCATGCACTATAAAACACCCATTCTCACTCAGTTCCGTGCGAAGTCTTGATCAGCCACGGTTATCATTTTTGAGCGTTCTTTTCTGTTTGTTTGCCTGTTATCGATTGGACTGTTATTCTGGACTGTGATTCTTGCTGCCTGCCTACTTGACTGCCTGTTATTGTTTATTCCTGCCTGCCGCCTGCCTCGACCTCTTTGCCTGTTCCTGTTTACCCTGTCTGCCGCCTGCCTCGACCCTCTGCCTGTTACTTGGTTTATGATTCCTGTATTGCCCTTGTTGTTGAATAAACTGCAAATGGATCAATACTCTTCTGAGTCGTCACACTTTGCTTTTAAATTAAAATAAATATAATACATGCATAATATATAGAGCTTGTAAACAGATTAAGCTTACATGTATTCTTTTGAGCCCTTTGTGAAACTATATTAATTATTTGGTCTATTTGTTTGATTCACATGCATTGATATAGTCAGATATTTTCTATCAGCTGCCTTCTCAAACTTTCACTGCATCATTGTTTATTCCTGCTTTGTAAATGCGTTTAATTTTATATTTTTCATAACAATCTCTTAATCTTCAGAAGAGACATGAATTGCGCAGCTCTCTCGCAAGAAGTGAATCAAACTTACGTTCTCCTTGTTCCGTGTGATTGGCTGTTTGCCGCACGTCTCACACTTTCAGGTGCATGCGCTTTGCAATTCTGGATTAAACCGGAGTTGACAGAGAAAGTTTATACCGAGCGTTGTGCAACAGTTGGTCCTGATCTAAACCACGTTGGATTTATCTGGATTTGTCAACTCCAAACCTACACTGAAACTCAGAGTTTGTTCAACTAGCTTCATGCAACAGGCCACAGCTGGTTCAGGTGTGTTTAATTTCAGTTGGAGATAAATTCTGCAGGACCGAGTATGGACACCCCTGAAATAATGCATAGCCTAAGTCTGCTGCAGCAATTCTCCTCCTCACACACAAAACATGATATCTGCATTGTATGTGAAATTGGAAAGAGGTGTCTATATTTATTTCCCAGATAGTATCTGTAAATCTACCAACAAAACCATAAGTTTTCCTGAGAAAAAAACAAAAAAAAAATTATACCTATCCTTTCACTTCCTCTAACCCCTCTCTATTGTAGCTTATGATACTCTGAGCATTACCTAAGACTTGTATTGTGAGCACTTTTTGTGTCTATTTGCCTCGTCATGACGACTCGCTTGTTGTATTCCTCACTTGTAAGTCGCTTTGGATAAAAGCGTCTGCCAAATGAATAAATGTAAATGTAAAAAAAAAAAAAAAAAAAAAAAAAAAGAATATTGTAAATTGTAGCTGGAAGCTACAATACTTGAAGCAAAATGTCTAATAGCTTTGTACTGAAAGAAATTGGAAAGAAAGTCTGTTGTACAGTGGATTAATTAGCAATGGAAAATATTATATATATGCTGAAAGGTAAACTCTCTCCTTTTGGGAGAATTTGGAAAACTTTATCATCTTTTGTTTCTAATTTGGATTTTAGTAACCTAATGAATGAGGTAGAAAGAGATAAGAATTGGGCATTCAGGCAGGCAAAGGAACAGGCTGGGAAGTGGATCCATGTGCAGTAAGATTTAATAACAAACAATCCATAAGACAGTAAACACAGGGTGGCCAGAATTATCCAGGAAGCAAACAAGGATCCAGAGTAAACATGAAAATAAATCCAGAGCACATAAGAACCACAACTGAAACAAGGACTCAAACAGGGATACAATTAATGACTGACAACTGACAAGAGAAAAGCAGGGCAGTAAATACAGAGCAGAGTCAAAGAACTAATGAATCACTATGGAAACAAATCAGGGTGATGGATGTGGTTATATGAGTGTCAATGGCAACAAAAAAGGGAAAAGAGTTGCAGGGAGACATGAGGTGAACAAAGCAACAATGGAGACAACACAGAACCTAACTTCAAAATGACAGACCAGGAAACACAGGAAGGGCTCATGACATAGCCCCCCTCCTAAGGAGCGGCTTCCAGACACCCCTAACATGGGTCACAGTGCAGGAGGGTGGTGGAGCAAAGACAGACCAGGGGGAGGGATGGAGGGCCATGTCCATGAAGTGGAAGTAGACTAGGAGAAAAGCAGGAAAAAAGCAGGAAAAGCAGGAAACCAAGTCGGAGCAGGCTGAACAGGTGGCCAGGGCAGAGCCAGAGACCACCACTGAGGAGCAGACAACCACCACAGCAGTGTAGATGGGACTGAAGACCCCCTCGGCAGAGCCGATGACCACCAAAGCGAGGTAGACAGGGCTGAAGACCCCCAAGGCAGAGCAGAAGACCACAACAGTGGCGCAGACGGGACTGAAGATCCCCATGTTGGAGCAGACAACCACAGCAGATCAGTCGGGACTTAAAATCCCCATGGCGGAGCAGACGGGGCTGAAGACCACCAAGGTGTAGTTGACAACCACCAAGGTAGACCAGGCAGAGCTGATGACAACCACGGTGGCACTGAAGACCCCCAGGGAAGATCAGACAGAACTGGAAACCACCACATGTGATCAGGCCAAACTGAAATACATGTTAGGTTTGGCCTCAGGGGCCATGTCAGAACAAACAGAAAACTCAAGGGCATCCTCCATGGTCATAACAGGACCGACAAGAGTGATATCAGCGGTAAGGCAGGCAGAGTCTTTCATCGCTGTCTCCTCAGCCGAGACATGGGAAATCAAAACGGCTTTTCTGGCCAGGACAGGACAGACAGGAAGTTCAAAGGCAACCTCCATGGTTGTGTCAAAGCTGACAAGAAACTCGGGGATGACCTCTGTGGTAATGCCAGGGAAGACAGGAAACTCAGGAATGACCTCTGTAGTTGCATCTGGGCATACAGGAAGTTCACGGGCTGGACCCGACACAGGACTGGGCTCTGGGGCAGGAGCAGGTTCTGGTGCGGACTCATAGGCAGTAGCGGGCTCTGGAGCGGACTCATGGGCTGAAGTGGGTTCACAGGCTGAAGAGCAGTATGTGGCCCAAATGCACACAATGGCTGTTGCCATTATAGAGAATACAGAGAACAGGGGAACAACCTCTGGGACAGACAGCGCAGATATCGGCGGGCTAGAGAGCGCTGAGGCCAGTGAGTTAGATGGCGCTGGTCTAGGGTTGCCGACTGCCCGCACCGACATCAGCGGTGTGTCCGCCAAACAGGAAGCCAGACTTTAATGCCTAGGAATCACCTTGGTAGCTTCAAATGCAACATTCACACACTGACTTGGCGTCCATGATGGCTGAAGACTCTGGGGTGGCGTCCATGACGGCTGGAGATTCTGGCATGGTGGCCATGATGCTGAGGTCTCTTGGGTGGCGGCCATGTTGGCTGAAGACTCTGGTGTGGCAGCCATGGCTGAGAACTCTGGTGTGGCGGCCATGTTGTGAATTGGGTCTGGTGCAGCAGCCATGTCATGAACAGACTCTGCTGTGGCTGGCACATCACGAATGTTGCGTTCCTCCTCCGCAACCCCCACAGTAAATGCTGAGCCGCTCAGTTGCAGTGCTAAATCAATATAAAATCCAAAGTCCAATGAGGGTCAAACAATGCCATGACTGAACTGAGCAGCTCAGATAGCCCCCCTCTAAAAAAATCATGAGGCATACCTCATCAAAAGAAGTCAAATATGCCAGCTCAGTGAAGTCCCTTACATATTGCTTGATGGGCCGGTTTCCCTGATGGAGATGAATAATCCTTGCTGGATTCATTGTTGGTCAGTCGTTCTGTAATGTTTAGACATTCAGGCAGGCAAAGGAACAGGCTGGGAAGTGTTAAATAACAAACAATCCACAAGACAATAAACACAGGGTGGCCAGAATTATACAGAAAGCAAACAAAGATCTAGAGTGAACACGAAAATCCAGAGCACATAAGAACCACGACTGAAAAAAAGACTCAAACAGGGAATTAATGACTGACAACCGGCAAGAGAAAAGCAGGGCAATAAATATAAAGCAGAGCCAAAGAACTAATGAATCACTATGGAAACAAAACAGGGAGAAAGGTGTGGCTATATGAACTGCATTCAGTTACAGTTTTTTTTTTTTTTTTTTTTTTTTTTTTTTACTTTTAATTTAATTGTCATTTGTTTAATATTTAGTTAGATAAACAATTATATTTCTATGAGTAGACAGAGGGCACTCTTACCAGTGAAAAGGTGCATACTTCAATGAGGAACTTCTGTTTGGAAATTCATAGAGAAATTATAGCAAGTTTCAATTTATAAAGCTTATTATACAGGATAGCTAGTGTTTTGTTAGTTTGTACTTGTCTGTGCTTGAGAAGAGAGAGTGTTTTTTTCAAAACTCTTTAGTAGGTCTAAATGATCCTCAAATATCAATACCAGGGTGCATATAAACAGATTATTACAAATTATTTTTACTATTATTATTTATTATTACTATATTTATAATTATACTATATTCAGTTATTAAAATTGTCAGTAAAACTGGCTGAGTGTGTCAGATATTTGTTAATGTATCAAATAGATGGCATTTTCCGGATGTCCTTCACTGATCTATTACTCAGGTATGTTAAATCATCTGTCATGCTGAACCATAAACAGGTTCATAATATTTACCCCATACTTTTTTTTTTTTTTTAATGTTCTTGGTTGCCATGAAGGACAGTTTTTCCCCACAGATTTGACCCACGATTACATTTCTTGTCAAATCAAAAGCAGAAGTTTCTTGTTTTGCAGAATAATCTTCTTTTTGTAGTTCATATATTATGCTACTTTAAAAATCCTTTTTTTTTTTTTTTTTTTTTGTCTGGTAAGGTGTGAAGCACTTTGATTGATTTGATTAAGACATTCTTTAGTGAATGATTCTATCTCATCAGGCAGTAGAATTACTGGTTGACTGATTAAGAGACAAAAAAACAAAAATTGTCTTACCATATCTGCAGACACAATATGACCCCTGATATGTTGAAGTCTGTTCATCTGAAGTGCGTCTTGTGTTTTTGCACTTAAACTGAATATATACGGAGCAGAGACAGAAGCAGAGGTAGTTTAGTGTGATGAGATCACAAATGAGCCAGCACTCAGCAGCCCATGAAAGACTGTCTTGTGACAAGAAAATGTAACCAATTAATTCGATACAGATTCCTTAACAGAGCACAAATGCTTCTTTTATTTCAGAGTTGGAGATATTGGACTGTGTGCCTGCAGAAATGTAAGCATAAGTCAGTGACCTCTGGGTAATTTGCCTTGCATTGATAACTTAGTACACAGTGCAATGAATGTTTCCAAAATTAACATTACTTTAAAGAGCTTTATAAATGTATATACATATTTTCAAATTTTAAAATACTTCTTATACACTAGTTGAAACATTTGAGTGAAATGATTTGAAGATATTCTTCAGACATGGGACAAGAAAGGCTATAGAATTGCAAAAATAAAGGTTTATGCAGCAATATGTTGGATTAATCTGTTAAGAGGTATTCTCTTGCTTCCATTTTCTGACAGAGTGTGTTTGTTTTTCTTCCATCACTTAATATGGGTCAAGAATGTCAGATTCAAAGAAATTTGTACTGTCAGATCAAAAAATGTATTATAAAAATTGTCATATCTTACATCTAGCTTATATGAATAATGAAATTAAATAAATGAATAATGAATTCACAATAACAGATGATGTTATCTGATGATAAAAGCTACTAATACTTATGAAAATATTTAAACTATGGAAAACTGTGGACTTGTCTCACACCACAAAGAAATTCCACAACACCACTGGCTTTGGTGGAGTACATCTACAGTTTATTAAAGACAGGTGTAACCCTGGTTAAATAATTGTTTTATGAATATTATTATTGTTTACAACATTGCTTGAATAGAATATGACTATCCATATGTCTAAAATTCTTTATAAGAGTAACAACCAATCTGATCGTTGGATTGTTGGCTCCGCCCCCTTGCCTACGGACAGGTTAGAGGCATAGACTGATTTTTTTTATATATTGGGACAAGGACAATAACAACACACAATACAACATACACAGGATCACATTGTATTTGACTATTACATTCATGATAGCATCAAAGGAAACAATGTAATGTTTACAATGTAAAGGAAACAAATATAATGTTAGGTTTATTATTAGTCCTTTAAAAAAAAAAAAAAAAGAAAAGAAAAGGTTTATGAAAAGAAGACAGCTTTATAGGAACCTTGTTTACATCAAAATTACATCTAAAAAAAAAAAAAAAAAAATTCTAAACCCCCCAACTTATCAAAAATTAACTCAGGAATGATATTCCAAATTTTGCCTTTAGAGTTCAAGTAGTTCTTTATCCATTTGTTCTTAAATACACAATTAGCAGTATTAAAGTCAAGTACATTTAGACCACCATCTTCAATTGGATTGCACAGAACTATTTTTTTGTTTGTTTGGTTGATTGTTTTTTAATAATGTGGTCTGTTCTTCCAGATGAAGTTTAACAAAATAGTATCCACCTCTTTTATGACTGATTGTGGAATGTCTAAAGCAAGAGCTGTATACATTAAGCGTGACAACCCTTCAGTTTTGGATAATAATATTCCTCCTTTTAATGATAGATCTCTTATTAACCATGAATTTAATTTTTGTTTAATTTTCCTAATAATTGGTGTAAAATTCAAATGATTTATCTCCTTTTGATCTTTACAGATCTTAATACCTAAATAATCTACCATTTCCTTTACTGGAATACCAAGTATGTGTAACGAAGCTGGACTCAGGCAGGGATCCATATGCAAAGCTTTATTAAAAGTGAGCATGGTCGTACAGGCAGGGTCAAACAGGAACAGCAAGGGACAGGCGGAATCGTGGTCAGGATACAGGCAGAGATCAAGACAGGCAGATATCACTCACAGGGTAAACAGGATAATAACGCTCAGTAATGTACACTAGGTGAAACAAGACTTTGCCCCGAGGTAGTGTGTGAGTGAGTCTTAAATAGTCCAGATAATAGGCTACAGGTGTATGTGGCAAATGATGATTGGTGTGGAGTGTGCATGTGACAGGCAGGGAGGATTATGGGGAGTGTAGTCCAGGAACTGACAGGAAACGTGACAGTATGTTATTATGATTACAAGTTTTCAAAGGGAACATGAGCCAGATACAGATGAGAAAATGTTAAGGCAATCAATAGCTTTTTTTAATTTAAGTTTCTTTCTTTTTTCTTTTTAAATGGCAGTGTAGTCTGCTAATTGAGAGCATTTTAACTCTTTCTCCAAAAGTCTAATACCACAAAATTTATCTCTTTGTATGGCCATGGTTTGTGTCACAAGTAAGAAAAGAAAAGGTGAAATAGGGCACCCTTGTCATATGCCTCTACTGATTTTAAACCTGGATGTCGTTCCATATGATAACTTAATTAAGCTGTTACAGTCATTGGGCCAGATTTACTAACAGCTTGCGCCAACGCAAACCCTCTTTTGGTGTTAAAAAACTACTGTCGGGATTTACTAAAGACGCAGTGCAAAATTAGCACTGAAAAGGCGTGGACTGAGTTGTTTTTTCGGCTGAGCTTATTGCATATGCATTTGTAAGAGTTTCCCTTTCAGATGCAAAATTTATGAGAGAAGAGTATTTAAATGAATCACGCAACACGATTTACTAATATTTGCGCCCGTCAATTTACTGGTATTTGCGCCATTATTTAACGCCCAAAAAAGCATAACCCATTTTGCGACATGACTGCAGTTGTTGCTGCTAGGAGGAGACACCGCAGAGAACAGAGAGCCTGTGGTAGATAGGAGGTAATATTTTCCACTCATATTAATTTCTTTGGAATGCCAGAGGAAGATGTTATCCTAACATATTGCTTGCCAAGCCATGTTGGCATATACATATATCTTAACTTAAATCAAGACCTTTGAAAATCATACAGTGCATCATAATATTTTAGTTACATTATATTTCAATTAACAGATAACGATCAACTATGTCCGCAAACTGAGACATTTAACTCAAATTATGACTGCACTTGTTACCGTCAGATAAAGCACTATAATCATGTCCATGTACAGTTCTCGATCTGGATATATGCACTTATAATCATATTCAGTCTTTAGGGAGGTATTTCCTTTCCATCAACGAAGGCTTGTACGCCGACAAAGTAAGCCTTCTTTCCTAACTGTCGTGCAGCCTCCATTTTTGACCACAGTCGTATAACAGTTGCGTATAGCTTTGTCCATAGTTGTTAAATTCTCTCCAAATCACAGTTCCTTTGACTTCAAATAGGAGCTGGCCTTCGCCGCTTTCCAAAGCATGTCTCGTAAGGATCTGTACAGAACCTGGATGATTGGATGATGGTTCTCCCTCTCATGGCATTTCCTTCGAGTTTTGATTCTTTGACTCTTTCATTTATGCATCGTACAATGTTTTCTTGCGTTTCAGACAGGGACGGTTCATTTTTACTTTTCTTCGGATCAGGAGTGCTAGGGGCTGAATGCGGTAAAGGAACTGTAGCGCCACCGCCGTGCACTACATATATTGTTTGAATGTCGGTGCCGCAAATATGCACTTCATCTAAAACATCTTCTTCTCCTGAAGACTGTAAAAAAAATAAAAAAATAAATAAAAATATGGACGTAGTTGTCCATGATGTCACCCGTAGGTTTCTAAAGAGCATTTTTGAAGCCTAAAGTGGGCTGTCACTATCTTGGCAGAACTTCACCACACTTCACTCCCGGATAACTGAAAATGGGCAGAGGCGGGATGCGGGTGGAGATGAGATGCCTGGTTGCTGAAACCATGCTTGATGTGACCAAGTTAGCTCAGGCTAAGGAGCTATATTTATCTTAGATACTATCTAAAACATTAATAAAGATAAGTTATGTCATTTGAAAGTTCTAAGGGTTTACTGTCAATCTACAGTGTCTGTGAAATAGTTTGGAGCGAAATAATGAGACGAGAAACATCTCGGCTTTGCGGGAACTTTTCTGAAAGTTTGATGAGAAAACAAAACAACTGTAAAGGCTTAGCAAAACAAAACATAGAGGGCGCACAGCAGACCATTCCCAGCATTTTCTCTCTTGCTCATCTCTCGCGCTGCTGCTCATGGGAAATGTAGTTCTCTTTAACATATTGTAAAGGTTAACAACAAAATGATCACAAACATTAAAGCAGTCATGATCATTGTAACTGTATATTTATCATTATTCAATATCAATAAACTGCAACTAATAAATTGCAAGTCTTTTACAATATAGATGCTCCATTCCAATCCATTGCACTTGGGTAAAATGTCCATGAGTGTTTATTGAAAAACATCCAACAGCACTTTTTGTCCACAAAAGCGTTAAATCCATGAAATATTGATATTTTGTCTATTATTTGCATCACATTTCTTCTGAACGATCTGCTCTCCATCATCATACTTCAAGAAATTATTATCTGAGCAGCGTTTATGTTGCAAAACTGTACATACATTGGGCTCTCACAAACAAATGAGCCCGCGTCCAAAGTATAATTTTTCAAATAGTGCAGCATGTTTTGGTTATAATATCTCAAGCAGTGCTGTCGGATTTTGTGGTGTCTTGAGAGGCATATTCTCCAGCCATTGTCACTGTAGTAAATCTGACGGACAAAACTTTTAGCCAATGCCAAGATGATCCAACAGTGTGTTCTGTTTATCTTCCGCATACATGCACATGTACACAGACGTACATCTGTCTCTACCATTAACTGCACAGCAGACCATATTATTTGATAAATACTTGAAATACTTGAAATAAGACGGATGAGTTATAAAAAATTCACTCCCCTAACAGTTGTCATGAAGGGCAAAATTAGCTATATAGACCAAAAACACTTCTTGCAAGATTGACAATATTAGAGAGAAAATTATAACCATGCAACCGTCTACTACAGTATCGCATCAGACAGTGCATTGTAGTATCCCTGAAGAAAAATTCAATTCATTCGCTGCTATAGGTGAGGAAGAAATGTCTAAACTTGTTAAATCATCAAAATCAACATGTATGTTAGACCCTATACCGACTAAGCTATTGAAAGAGATGTTTCCAGAGGTCATAGATCCTCTTCTTAATATCGTTAATTCATCTTTATCACTAGGATATGTACCAAAAACTTTTAAGCTGAAATTTTTAAACCTCTTATTAAAAAAACACAACTTGATCCTAGAGAATTAGTCAATTACAGGCCGATCTCGAATCTACCTTTTCTGTCAAAAATACTAGAAAAGGCAGTATCATTGCAATTATGTTCCTTTTTAGAAAGAAATGGTATCTGTGAGGATTTCCAGTCAGGATTTAGACCGTACCATAGTACTGAGACTGCTCTCATTAGAGTTACAAATGATTTGCTCTTATCATCAGATCGTGGTTGTATCTCTCTATTAGTGTTACTGGATCTTAGTACTGCATTTGACACTATCGATGACAACATTCTTTTAAATAGACTCGAAAATTATGTTGGCATTAGTGGAATTGCATTGGCATGGTTCAAATCATACCTATCTGACCGTTATCAGTTTGTTGTAGTAAACGAAGAGATGTCATATCGATCACAAGTTCAGTATGGAGTACCACAAGACTTAGTACTAGGACCGTTGCTGTTCACTCTGTACATGCTACTCTTGGGAGATATCATTAGGAAGCATAGCGTTAGTTTTCACTGTTACGCTGATGATACTCAGCTCTATTTTTTTTCGTGCCCTGACAAAACTTACCAATTCACTAAATTAACGGAATGCATGCTGATATAAAAAATTGGATGACCAGTAATTTCTTACTACTAAATTCAGAAAAAAAACAGAGATTCTAATTATTGGACCAAAAACCTCTGCATGTAATAACCTAGAATACTGTCTAACACTTGATGGCTGCTCTGTTAAGTCTTCGTCGTCAGTTAGGAACCTGGGTGTGCTCTTTTATACCAATCTTTCATCTGAAAGCCACATTTCTAGCATTTGTAAAACCGCATTCTTCCATTTTAAAAATATATCTACACTACGACATATGCTCTCAATGACAAAAGCGGAACAGTTAGTTCATGCGTTCATGACCTCAAGGCTACTGTAATGCTCTACTGAGTGGTTGCCCTGCTCGCTTGATAAACAAACTACAGCTCGTACAAAATGCAGCAGCTAAAGTTATTACTAGAACCAGGAAGTATGACCATATTAGCCCGGTTCTGTCAACATTGCATTGGCTCCCTGTTAAACATTGTATAGATTTTAAAATCTTGCTAATTACTTACAAAGCACTAAATGGTTTAGCTCCCCAGTACCTGAGCGAGCTCTTAACGCATTATAGTCCTTCATGTATATTGCAATTTCAGAATTCAGGGCAGTTGATAATACCTAGAATATCAAAATCAACCGCAGGCAGTAGATCCTTCTCCTATTGGGCACCTAAACTCTAGAACAATCTTCCTAGCATTGTTCGGGAAGCAGACACTCTCTGTCAGTTTAAATCTAGACTAAAAACACATCTCTTTACCCTGGCATATACATAACACATTATCAATTGATGTTTTCAAACTGTTAAAGGACTGTTAGGCTCAGCCGGAACTGGGAACACTTCCTATAACACCAGATGTACTCATTACATCAGAAAAGAATGGAATCTACACTTATATTAGTTTCTCTGTTTATCTCGAGGTTTACCGTAGTCAGCCGGATCCGGGCTGTATCCAGGTGAGATCGAAGACATGCGCCTAAAAATGACGACAACACAGCTCTGAAGTGTCAGCAGAGATTGTGTTAACTAGATCATTCCCTGTGAAGGCCTCATCGACACGACAGCCAGTGGCACAGATCCTCAACAAACCGTCCCATACCGGCGTGATGAATGCTATCCTCAACTAGATGGAACTGGAATAAATACTTTGACTGTTGCGATCCCAATTGGACTTATGAAAGCTGCATGAATCATAATCATGCACTGTTCGCTGTTGGCCAGAGGAGAACTGGCCCCCCGACTGAGCCTGGATTTTTCCCAAGGTTTTTTTTCTCCATTTAACACCTGTTTGCCACCTGATGTCACCTGTTGGAGTTTGGGTTCCTTGTCGCTGTCGCCTTTGGCTTGCTTAGTTGGGGACACTTGACATTTGATATTCAACAATGTTTTGATCTGCCTGCATCGACACCATTGTATGCGAACTGAACTGAGCTGGATGATGACATCACTGTTTACTCCAGTGCTGATACAGATAAATTAACTAAATTAATAACTATTGATTCTTACAACAGAATGAATCAATACTGAATTTACTTAAGCTGGACAATGACACCATTTTCTTTAAGTGCTGCTGTGCAGCCAGAAATTATATACCAGTTATCACTGTAAAGCTGCTTTGACACAATCTAAAAAAAAAGCGCTATATAAATAAAGGTGACTTGACTTAACT
The DNA here is from genome assembly GCF_019924925.1 of Ctenopharyngodon idella. NCBI lineage: Eukaryota > Metazoa > Chordata > Actinopteri > Cypriniformes > Xenocyprididae > Ctenopharyngodon > Ctenopharyngodon idella. The sequence goes on along the minus strand of NC_067237.1, from coordinate 35,154,263 downwards.
TGTTCCAGGCTGTAAACATATTTTATCTGCTGTAAAGTTGGGCATTTTAACATGGGGGAGATACAGGCTGCATCCGAAAACCTAGGCAGCTGACTTGTTGCCTTGATGCCTTAACAGGCAATGACTTGTAAGGCAGCGTTTGTGCATGAAGGCACCTCACAAAACTTATTTTGGACAGACTTCTGAGGCAGCGTAACAGTTTAATGATCTACAGCAAAGTAGCGCAAGCTTTGGTAAGAACTAAACAAATATTTAATCGCTACAGTAGTAATTTCTCGCTAGATGAATGACATCAAAAGTTAAACTGTTTAAAGTTTACAGAAACAAACAAGTGTAACTTCAAGATTTTGGATGATCCAGTGTGATTGTGTCGATTGGGCACTACAGAGTTTACATTTTGAATCTGCGAGTTTACCAATGTTATAATTAGCCTTAAAAATGAATGACAACACATCAAATGTGATAGTATTTTATTTGTTTCATGCATACAAGACAAAATGGTGTTATATTGTGATGTTGTATCATGGGCATCGGGTATGTCCTGGCCGTTGGTCACCAGCTTGTCCGCTGTTCTTTTTAAGGTTCCCCCAACCGATGGGCCTCCATGCCATGGCTTGCCTCAAAAAAGTTCCATGTTCCATCTTTCAGAAGAAATTCCCTTTCTGTTTGTTTTGGATATGTAGGGGAATTTTACAGTTAAAGACCCAAAAGACCAGATATGATGAATAAAGACCCGAAGACCTGTCATCTGCTGGTGTTAGTCCACTGTGTTTTCTGAGGTCCAAGGTCAACGCAGCCGTATACCAGGAAGTTTTAGAGCACTTCATGCTGTTCTTAATTGGCCAGCAAACTCGCCTGACCTTAACCCCATTAAAAATCTATGGGGTGTTGTGAAGAGGAAGATGCGATATGCCAGACCCAACAATGCAGAAGAGCTGAAGGCCACTATCAGAGCAACCTGGGCTCTTATAACACCTGAGCAGTGCCACAGACTGATCGACTCCATGCCACGCCGCATTGCTGCAGTAATTCAGGCAAAAGGAGCCCCAACTAAGTATTGAGTGCTGTACATGCTCATACTTTTATACTTTTCAGTTGGCCAAGATTTCTAAAAATCCTTTCTTTGTATTGGTCTTAAGTAATATTCTAATTTTCTGAGATACTGAATTTGGGATTTTCCTTAGTTGTCAGTTATAATCATCAAAATTAAAAGAAATAAACATTTGAAATATATCAGTCTGTGTGTAATGAATGAATATACAAGTTTCACTTTTTGAATGGAATTAGTGAAATAAATCAACTTTTTGATGATATTCTAATTTTATGGCCAGCACCTGTATATTGAAGTGGCAGTGGATTAGAGAATCCACCCCTTCAGATACATGGTCCATCACAGAACAGATAGATGTAGGTATGTGGCATGTACTATATATAATACAGCACTGGATTCATGTGTTCCCATATAGCTGGGGGGCTTTTGTGTTTGGAGATTGACACTGTGCTAAAACAGATGGGCTTTTTTTTCAAGTAAGAAAAATAATCTTGTTTCTGTTTGAAATCTTGTTTCTTGTTTCTGTCCCAAACAGAAACAAGATTATTTTTCTTACCCCATTGGCAGATAATTTTGCTTGTTTTAAGCAAAAACTCACTTAATTTTGTTTTTTTGTTTGTTTGTTTTTTCCAGGAAACAAGAAAAAATATCTTATGTCATTTTACTTATCTAGTAAAAGCATCTGGATTTAAGAATTTTTATATACTTGGACTGGAAACAAGACAAAAATACTAAGTAAGAAATGCATTTTTTGCAGTGTAGTTCACCCAAAAATGAAAATTCTGTCATTAATTACTGACCCTCATGTCGTTACACACCCATAAGACCTTCGTTCATCTTCAGAACACAAATTAAAATATTTTTGATGAAATCCAAGAGGGATCTGACAGAACGTTTTTCTGTACGCATTTCCAGAACTACGGGGCTATAATCTTCATTGATGAAAATCGGATTACCACTATACTGAAGCTTTCCTCTTAGCTTGCAGGCTTCGCGAATTACCAAATCCTTGGTCTGGAACTTATGAAAGCGAATAATCACAGATCTGGTCCAGCTTCTGCTTTACTGTGAGGGTGCGATGACCACGATCCAACTCAGGAAGAGAGGTAAACAGGCTCACTGCAAAAACTTCCACTAAAAGCTCAGAAAAGGTGGACAGATGAGGGCCTTCAATCGTGTCAGGTAAGCCGAAGATTCGTATATTATTTCTGCTGTAGCGTCTGCACAGGGTCAGATTAGCAAGTCAACTGTAAACTTTGTTAAAGTTTTACCTTCTTGAACTTTTGTTTGTAAATCTCACATTGGCTCTGGCCTGGCTGACATTAATAGCTCACTTGACACATTTTATGGCCGTGTCGATGGACCTACGAATCCCTTGTGACTTCAAACGATCGCGATCAACTCAGATCGAATTACGGAAAGCCATGCGGCCACATTCCAGACGTCGTCAAACTCTAATACACGTACGCGCACACACAGAGGAACATACCATGACTCTCTTTAAGTCACATTCATTAAAATATGATTAAAATGTAATCCTGTAAGCCTGTAATTCATTTTTAATCATGTATTTAATATTAAGTTACGACTATAGTTGTGCGAATTGTACCCCAAACCTTTATATGCGAGTGTAAGACTGTATCTATGTCTTTATGTCTTTTTCACCCGGCCATGTTTAGGCTTGAATGAACCTTCTTAGGATGCTTTAACTATGTATGTTCTGTTACGATACCATGCATTAGTCTATTTCTAAGGTCTTTTGGAGTAAAAGTTACCAATTCTGAAACCATCATAAATTATGCAAATTGAGCCGCAAGACAAGACAAAGAGAACTTTTCCTTCCTCAAAATCCACGCTGGACATTAGCTGTTCACCCAAGGAGGCGGTTTGGCTTGTTTGTCCTTAAAAGACAACCACACGCATGTTCCTTTGTCTCTCGATTGTCTCTCGCCATCTCACGCACGTCTCTCCCGGACGTCTCGGCGACTGTGCTCCCATCACGCACTCCTCTCCTCTTCGGGACGACCAACTTCGGCAAAACAAACTTTCAAGTTCCCAGTTCAAACTTCCCACGGAGACGGGAAGAAGCCAACGAACTGCAGCCACGGACGCACTGAATCTTCACATGTATCTTTTTGAAACCCAGCACGCAAACTCATGCAAGTACCGCTTATATCTATCTTAGATGCGCTAAGTTACACTACCTAACAAAGTGAGACTAATTCTTTGCTGGCTCTTAAGGACTGTCTATAAGTTTTGCTACTCTTTGTCTGCTGAGAGTGAGAGAAGTCTCTGTTCGTGGTCGTTCAACGTTGTGTGTAATTTGTCCAGCCTCGCTTCCAAGGTGGAAAATGCTGATTTAAATTGTGAAGACAATGCCGCTCTGTGTTCTTCCAGCAGCGTCGTCAGGGTGGCAATATCTGTTGAGCTCCCGCTAGCCTGTGCTTCATCTTTCTTAAAGTCGGCATGAAATCAAATTTGACAACTCTTACTTTTTTATGGAATATTGTAGTATTTATTATTAATAATTTATCCATGCACTTTATTATTTTAAAATTCATGTGCCCTCGTAATCTTTAATCAAAAACATTAACCTCCCCTCCCCCCTCAAAACAACTCATTGCCTCTTCCTGTGACATGCTATGGCGTGAGGGTGGAGCTATCTGGAACTGCCAGCAGATCCAGTGATGTAAGGGGAGAATGCTGTCGCTGGGGCTGATGCTAGTCATTGGGGTGTACAGTACCCTCAAACATTGAAAAGAACCTGATGGAGGACACACTCAGTCAGTCAGGCTGCGTGTCCACTGAAGCAGAGCAAGCGACCAGAGCGTTTTTAGATTCATTCCTATGGAAGTTGAGCATCACGTTTAACTTACACGCGAGCGAGAAGCTCAACTTCTATAGGAATGAACCGAAAACGCTTGCACCGCATCAACGGACACGCACCGTCAGTCAGTCTCTCTCGTGGGCGCTCTCTCGCTGTTTAGTGCCGTTGACCATCTTTGTCATCCTCAATAAATAAAGTTCTTACAGTAATGTACGTGAGGGTGCTCGCAGTGAGTCCGGTGGAGAGAAATCCCCCACTGACTGCAAACGGGCATTCAGATCTGCCTCCATTTTGTTAGCAACGCCCAACTTCCAATGATACAATCAATTCCCGAAGGACGAAATCATGTCCCGCCCTCTCATTTCAGATGCCGTTTCACTCGGATAGATGTCACAGTAAGGAAGAAAAGACAATCGCAACTTCCGCTTCATGATGGCTTTAACTTCGGCTTTCTTGTGTTTAGATTTCGATGCCATTTTCACCCAGAAAGTTTCAGTGTAGTAAGCTGACCGATAAACTGGGTTATCAAGTCACTGATGGGCTAAAAAAGAAACTTTAAAATGAAAACTGGGGGAGCGCAAGCGAAATGCAGCTACTCCTCACACATCAACCAGAAGTCCACATGTCAGAATTATATGTATATAAGCACACTTTAACATGTTTTTTTTTTTTTTTTTTTTTTTAAATCAAAGTCCTTTTAAATCAAAGACCTGTTGTTTATACTTCAACTTTTGCAATTGTGCTTGTTGCTGCTAGTGGTGTAGCGGTGCATAAATTACACAGCAGCATTAAATGGACCAAAAACAAAAGGTTTTGTGGCAGAGATTTTATATTTTGATTGAGGATTTGGGAGTACACACACACAAAGAAATAAAAAAACAAAACAAAAAACAGGTACATACAAGGTTTCAAAATACAGTCCAGAATTTAAGTTATTAAAATCCATTGAATCAATAAGAATAAAGTAATTTAGATAAAGGATTTAAATTAACTTTCTAGCTCAGTAGTACTTTAAATGTGTGAATGATCATAAAATCATAAACTGTATATTTATTCCTGGATATGTGTGTCAATGCTTGTGTGTAGTTGGAATTATTTGATGATCCGAATCTGACATGCTCTGCAGATCCCTCAGTTGTTTCCTTTCTGTTTAAAGGTGAAGTATGCAAGTTTTTATGTTAAAATACTTAACCCAGTTTATTGTTCATTGACTACTATTAGCATGCCATTCATGGGTTTATCTCCCCGAAAAATGTAAACATCAAGCCTCCCAGGAATCATTAAACATTGACAGCGGTCTGCTCAGATCTGTCAATCTATTTCCAGCACAACCTATAGTGAGAGTGGAGTGGCTACAGTGGCAGGCAGAGCGAGAAGATGTTTAGCCAGACAAAATTACAGAAAAAATTACAAATTTGGTTACAGAAGTGCAAGCAAAAATTTGGACGCTTCAATACCATACAGGATCATCATGCAGCTGTTCAGAAACACAAATGTATCCGTTTATAATGTTTACTTTGATGTGTCCAGTGTAGACCACCTCAAACCATTGTGGAACATCATGTCAAAAAATGCACCTGTCGCAGATATTTTGGATGGATTTATTATAAGCAAGACACTTGCATTCGCTCTAGACAGTCTACTCATTTGCTTAATTGACACATAGCAACACAGCTAAAAGTATTCCTAATATATACTTTTATTGAAAATAGCCTACTTTTACCTGTTGAGACATGCCTTCATAAGCACCCATTTGAGATGTATTGGTGATGTTTGAGTTAGGGGAGGCAGGATACGTGAAAGGTATTTAAAAATATGCTTGTAAAATCTGCTAGGTGCCACTATAGTGCTGCATAAACTACATACTTCTTTAAAATTTTGTGAAACAAAAATGGCATGGAGGATGATGGTCATTGATTAATGCTCCAGTTGAGCTGTCCCTCTTCAGTATGGCTCTGCTTTCAGACTCCTGTACAGACAGCAGGTGAAAAACATGCCGAAAATCTGAAAGATTGTATGAGAGAAAAATATTGATATTAATACAATTCCATATAATATCAAACTGTACATACTGCCATTGCAAAAATAGATGATTTATGGCCCCTGATTTATGACCCGTCACTCCCTGTAGATTGATGGGTCATCAGGATCCTGTCACCCCGGATTGACATGGCAGGATGTGACCATGCATTTATGGGACTGTCTCAATATTCATACTTGCGGTCTTTGCACTAGACCGTCTTGTCTACTTACATGACGCATTTCCTGTATTTTAAGTGTTCAAGGGGGTGTGAAGACTACAGGTGTGTGTAGGACTTTTGATTACCCGATTGGACACACTACATATTGTAAAAATGCAAGCACTGAATTATTTTTACTGAGCTTTATTTTCAATACTTTGCACTTTAAAATAAACTTCTAAATGTCTGTGTACAAGTTTCTATGTAACAAAAGACAATTTATAAATTGCGGTGCTTATAATAATTGATAAAAAGCAGTTGCAAACATTCATATTATCTTTAAATGAAACTCTAACTTTATTTTATTCTTACAATTCTTTTAAACAGTCTGACACAGCAAATATAACTCTCAAAATGGATCATTACAAACTGTTCGTGATGCAGCATATCAGATCACGTAGGTACGGCATGTATCTTATGGATGTTTGCTATCATTCGATTCTGAATGAGTTTGATAACGGCTGCACGGCTAACTTGGCTAAAGCTACAAAATGTTGGAGAGACTCAATAAGAATGAAGATGTGTTTGTGAATTATACAGACTGCAAGTGTTTTTGGGGTAAAAATGAAAATAATGTCATGGCTCTGGTCTCCGCGAGTACAGTAAGAAACAATGGTAACTTTAGCCACTCAGGGGCGGTTTCTTTCTTAGGGCGATAGGGTGACGCACCACCAAAGTGAGAAAGGGACAGATTTTTTCAATCACGTTCAACCACAGTGTTATGCTAGCTGTCACTGCTTAGACTGTTATACTGCCTCTGGATATATAGTCCAATCAGCGTCAAGTCACGTTCTGTGGAGTACCACCTCTTTTTGGGCGATTTCACTTGTTCTTGTAGACTTCCATTCAAAGCATTTTTTTTGAACTGCAGGCAATGCAATCTCTTTGGGTTCTGGGAGGGCTGGCACTAACGTGCTTTCGTCAGTGCTTTCGTCATCAAACGTAACCTTAACTTGTGCAGAGATTGGTGGGAACAAACATACCTCTAGGCTATTAATAATCTTTAAGCTGAAGTGACATCCAATAATTTCCTCAGAGCACAACTTACATTTCACAGACATACATTCTCCATCTGTAAATGTTAGAAAGTCAAGAAAATATTTCCATTTTGCTGTCAGGAGTGGATGAGCCTTCTGCAAGCACAAACTATGAATGAGCACCGCTGCGCACATGTGTGCCAAACAGATGAAGCGCAATAGAATAGGAGAGCAATAATTCTGACTAAAATATACATTTTGCTAAAATATTTGTTGTTGAATATTTGTTGTTGTTGGTGAACATATATGTGCCATATGTAGAATTTCAAACTTACAACTAAGTGTATTTTTATGATAGCAGTAACTGTAAAGTGACTATTGTAGGGTAATCAAAATAGCCTAATACAAACCCGATTCCAAAAAAGTTGGGACACTGTACAAATTGTGAATAAAAAAGGAATGCAATAATTTACAAATCTCATAAACTTATATTTTATTCACAATAGAATATAGATAACATATCAAATGTTGAAAGTGAGACATTTTGAAATGTCATGCCAAATATTGGCTTATTTTGGATTTCATGAGAGCTACACATTCCAAAAAAGTTGGGACAGGTAGCAATAAGAGGCCGGAAAAGTTAAATGTACATATAAGGAACAGCTGGAGGACCAATTTGCAACTTATTAGGTCAATTGGCAACATGATTGGGTATAAAAAGAGACTCTCAGAGTGGCAGTGTCTCTCAGAAGTCAAGATGGGCAGAGGATCACCAATTCCCCCAATGCTGTGGCGAAAAATAGTGTAGCAATATCAGAAAGGAGTTTCTCAGAGAAAAATTTGAATTCAAAGAGTTTGAAGTTATCATCATCTACAGTGCATAATATCATCCAAAGATTCAGAGAATCTGGAACAATCTCTGTGCGTAAGGGTCAAGGCCGGAAAACCATACTGGATGCCCGTGATCTTCGGGCCCTTAGACGGCACTGCATCACATACAGGAATGCTACTGTAATGGAAATCACAACATGGGCTCAGGAATACTTCCAGAAAACATTGTCAGTGAACACAATCCACCGTGCCATTCGCTGTTGCCGGCTAAAACTCTATAGGTCAAAAAAGAAGCCATATCTAAACATGATCCAGAAGTGCAGGCGTTTTCTCTGGGCCAAGGCTCATTTAAAATGGACTGTGGCAAAGTGAAAAACTGTTCTGTGGTCAGACGAATCAAAATTTGAAGTTCTTTTTGGAAAACTGGGACGCCATGTCATCCGGACTAAAGAGGACAAGGACAACCCAAGTTGTTATCAGCGCTCAGTTCAGAAGCCTGCATCTCTGATGGTATGGGGTTGCATGAGTGCGTGTGGCATGGGCAGCTTACACATCTGGAAGGGCACCACCAATGCTGAAAGGTATATCCAAGTTCTAGAACAACATATGCTCCCATCCAGACTTCGTCTCTTTCAGGGAAGACCTTGCATTTTCCAACATGACAATGCCAGACCACATACTGCATCAATTACAACATCACGGCTGCGTAGAAGAAGGATCCGGGTACTGAAATGGCCAGCCTGCAGTCCAGATCTTTCACCCATAGAAAACATTTGGCGCATCATAAAGAGGAAGATGCGACAAAGAAGACCTAAGACAGTTGAGCAACTAGAAGCCTGTATTAGACAAGAATGGGACAACATTCCTATTCCTAAACTTGAGCAACTTGTCTCCTCAGTCCCCAGATGTTTGCAGACTGTTATAAAAAGAAGAGGGGATGCCACACAGTGGTAAACATGGCCTTGTCCCAACTTTTTTGAGATGTGTTGATGCCATGAAATTTAAAATCAACTTATTTTTCCCTTAAAATGATACATTTTCTCAGTTTAAACATTTGATATGTCATCTATGTTGTATTCTGAATAAAATATTGAAATTTGAAACTTCCACATCATTGCATTCCTTTTTTATTCACAATTTGTACAGTGTCCCAATTTTTTTTGGAATCGGGTTTGTAAAATACAATCAACCAAACATATAAAAACGTTACACTGCTCAGTTCAATTCTGTAATACAATCTGCCGTTTACCACCCATGACCACCGCCTGACTGTGCTGTTATGTGAAGGATGATGTCGATAATGCGAGTGAAGTATAAAGCTTACATAATAAATAATAGTTTAGCATTCGTCTCGAAAATGGAAACCGTGCCGAATGAGAAAGGTAGGCTTCAGTTTAACTTATTTTATCTTATTTAATTTTATTTCTAATAAATAAACCTGTTTCTCGCCTTGAATATAGCAATAGAAGCTGCAATGGCTTTAAAAAAAGAACAGAGAATTAAAAAAAAAAATCGTTTTGGCTTGACATATAGCCTGAATTAACTTTAGAGGTTTTGTGGTAAAATAAAATAGGGCAGTTTTGTTCATAATTTATGTTTACAAACATTATAATTATATTATATATTATAGGCTAGGCTATTTGTAAACATTTTATTTTATTTACCGATAAATTATTTCTGAATGTAATAATAAAATGCGACGTATATGTGACATATCTTTTTTCCTCTCAGGAATAGCATCAGTATTTTTAACCATGCAGCAAACATTTTAAAATATCTTGAAAAAATACTTTATAAACCATTGATAGATTTTCCTTTCGTTTAATAGGTTTGGACATTTCGACAGAATCTTGTTATAAAAGTTAATTGTAGGCCTATTGGCTAAGACAGCAAATACTCTCTTTGTTTTTTAATAAATAAAATGCGAAATGAACTTCCGCAGTGGGGTGAATGTTCACCTGCCTAGTAGTGCAATGAGATGAGAAATGGACACCGGACCCAGAGGTTGTGGGTTCAAATTCTGTGTGGGGTGACTTTATACAATTGTGTATAATGATTCAATTTGATTCCTTTATTATCCAAATAAGCATTGTACTACTCTTTATTCCTCTTGGATTAGATACAAGTGTTTTTAGTTCATTCTGTGTTCATTCTCATCTGAACTTCTATTAATTTTGAGTTCATTCCCACCTGTGCTTCTGAACCAGCTGTTCTGCATGTACGTTCAATTTCTGTTGTTTTTGCTCTTCCTGCTCCGTATTGCGCTACTGTCCCTTCTGGGGCTTGGCCCCGTATTGCTGCTTGCAGCTATATTTGTTTTTGTTTTGTTTTTTATTTGTTGGTTGATTGTATCTATTTGTAAGTGGAATACGAAAAAGATTTTGTTATTTGCATTGTTTGTCTATTGCGCTTAAGTGGGGAACTGATTTGAATCATTCGCCTGCTATAGGTTTTTGGTCTGCTAATTAGAAAGGCAGCTCTATTCATTCAAGCTTGACAAGCTGTATATTTAATTGGAATCCGTGCGCTGGAACATTAGCCCTCATGTTCAGTCCCCCTCGTGTGAAGACCGACCAGGTAAAAACCTGCGACTCCACCTGCACGAGCCCACCAAGCAAGGACACTGACAAGGCACTCAAGTATCTTTTTTCCTACATTCTTTTCTACACTCTCCTTTTCCACATTCAATATGTTTCCAGTACATTCCTGTTGTCTCTCAACAAAAAACACTCTAACATCACTCATAGAAAATGACGCATCCTATCTGCATCTCTTCAAGTGCACCGCTTTCTTTTTCTGTGGGCCTCTGGAATAATCAGTCAGCTGTCAGTAAAGCACACTTTATTCCTGCCTTTGATACTCAGTCAGCTCGTATTATCTTGAGCTTGAACAAGATCTGGATTTGACCAGAGGACACAGCAACCCCCCCTGCTGCTCTCTGACAAATTCTCTTTCCCTCACACCAGGGTTTTTTTGAAACGCTTACTCCGCTATGCAACAAAAATTTGTTTAAATTTCATGTTGTTACTGTGACACTTCCTGTAAAACTGCATATTGTAGTCAGTTATCCCCATACAAGTCAAATTAGTGACTTTCTAGAAGAGCTGGATGTGCTGCAGTTCTCATTCCCTGAGGACAGCAGTCCACTTGTAGTCTTCTGTGAATTCAACATCCACCTGGAAAAGCCCTATGTTGCATATTTCCACTCTCTCCTAGCCTCTTTTAATCTTCAATGATGTACCAACAGAAGCAATCATAAATCAGGCAACCAGTTTGACCTCATCTATACAGTGCATCCGGGAAGTATTCACAGCACTTTACTTTTTCCACATTTTGTTATTTTACAGCCTTATTTCAAGAGGGATTAAATTAATTATTTTCCTCAAAATTCTACAAAAAATAACATATAATGACAATGTGAAAGAAGTTTGTTTGAAATCTTTGCAAATTTATTAAAAATAAAAAACAGAAAAAATACTTTGTTGAAGCACCTTTGGCACCAATTACAGCCTCAAGTCTTTTTGAGTATGATGCTACAAGCATGGCACACGTATTTTTGACCAGTTTCTCCCATTCTTCTTTGCAGGACCTCTCAAGCTCCATCAGGTTGGAAGCGTCGGTGCACAGCCATTTTCAGATCACTCCAGAGATGTTCAATCTTGTTTAAGTCTAGGCTCTGGCTGGGCCACTCAAGGACATTCACAGAGTTGTCCCGTAGCCACTCCTTTGTTATCTTGGCTGTGTGCTTAGGGTCGTTGTCCTGTGGGAAGATGAACCTTCGCCCCAGTCTGAGGTCCAGAGCGCTCTGGAGCATGTTTTCATCAAGGATGTCTCTGTACATTGCTGAATTCATCTTTCCCTCGATCCTTACTAGTCTCCCAGTTCCTGCCTCTGAAAAACATCCCCACAGCATGATGCTGCCACCACCATGCTTCACTGTAGGGATGGTATTGCCAGGTGATAAGTGGTGCCTGGTTTCCTCCAGACATTACACTTGCTATTCAGGCCGAAGAGTTCAATCTTTGTTTCATCAGATCAGAGAATTGTGTTTCTCATGGTCTGAGAGTCCTCCAGGTGGGCTGTCATGTAGCTTTTACTGAGGAGTGGCTTCCGTCTGGACACTCTACCATACAGGCCTGATTGGTGGAGTGCTGCAGAGATGGTTGTTCTTCTGGAAGGTTCTCCTCTCTCCACAGAGAAATGCTGGAGCTCTGTCAGAGTGACTCTGTCATCGGGTCACCTCCCTGACTATGGCCCTTCTCCCCCGATCGCTCAGTTTGGCCGGGCGGCCCGTTCTAGAAAGAGTCCTGGTGATTCCAAACATCTTCCATTTACGGATGATGGAGGCCACTGTACTCATTGGGACCTTTAATGCGGCAGAAATTTTTCTGTACCCTTCCCCAGATCTTTGCCTTGATACAATCCTGTCTCGGAGGTCTACAGTCAATTCCTTGGGCTTCATGGCTTGGTTTGTGCTCTGACATGCACTGTTAACTGTGGGACCTTACATAGACAGGTGTGTGCCTTTCCAAATCATGTCCAATCAACTGAATTTACCATAGGTGGACTCCATTCAAGTTGTAGAAACATCTCAAAGATGATCAGTGGAAACAGGATGCACCTGAGCTGTAAAATTTTGAGGAAAATAATGAATTTAATCCCTTTTGGAATAAGGCTGTAACATAACAAAATGTGGAAAAAGTGAAGCGCTGTGAATACTTTCCGGATGCACCGTATATGCAACTGTATCACAGAAATGCTTTGGGTAAACCTCTGCACATTTCTGATCACTTCCTAATCACTTTTAATTTACAACTTACTTCTTTCATACAACCTCTGCCAATTTCATTCAGATGAAACCTAAGTTACTTTTCTCCCTCCCACCTTTCTTCTGTTGTGTCACCCTCCCTTCCCTCCCTCACCCAATTATCATCACTAGATGTGAATGATACCACAGAGACTTTATTCTGTACTCTAACATCCTTTCTAGATAATATCTGTCCTCTCGTGTGCTACTCCCTCTAACCCCTGTTTATCTGATGTTCTCCGTGAACATCAGACCAAACTCAGCAGAGAAAAAAATGGCACAAATTAAAATCAGAATCAGAATGAGCTTTATTCGCCAGGTGTGCACAAACACACAAGGAATTTGTTGTGGTTTTCTACAGGAGCTCTTGGTACACACATACATATGACTTGAGAACAGAAAGAACATTTAAATAAGTAAACTAAGAAAATAATAAGTAAAATAAAATATTAATGTGGTATATATCTGGAACAGAAGACAAAGATTCAGCTTACCTCAGTATGTATAAGTCTTTGCTCTCATCTTTTTCTGTCAAAGTTCACACTGCCAAAACTTTATATTTCCAAAACATATCAACAGCGCTTCTGACACAGCTTCTGTCAAAACGTTCAATTTTCTCCTCTGCCCCTCTCTTTAACAGCTGATGATTTTGCTAACTTTACATACAAAACTGTAACCATCAGCAGTCAGTTTCTCAGCATCACACACCCAGGAACTCAAACCAACCACACCCACAGTTAATAATCTCCTCTTCCTCTCACAGAAGTCGTTATCTCTAAACAACTTCTCTCCAGCCACCCAGCCACCTGCAACCTAAACCCCATCCCCTACAAGCCATTTCTCCCACACTTCTGCCATTACTTACACACATCAACAACACATCTCTCCTCACAGGCATTTTCCCCCACTGAATTCAAGAAGGCTCAGGTAACCACACTGCTTTAAAAAAAAAAAAAAAAAAAAAAAAAAAAACGACATTAATCACTGCACTTGTAGAAAGTTACAGACCTGACTCTCCTCCATTGAAAACACGCGAACAAGTCATTTTCAACCAGGAATCATTTTCATTTCACAGAACAACCAGCTGGACGATAACCAATCAGGATTTAAAAGCAGACACTAAACCGAGACTGTCTTGCTATCAATTACTGAAGCTCTACGGATTGCAAGAGCTGATTCCAAATCATCAGTTCTCATTCTGCTAGACCATCTGCGGCTTTCAACACTGTCATCATATCCTTCTTTCCACACTCTAATCACTGGGCATCACTGGAACTCCACTTTGCTGGTTTGAATCTTACCTCACAGGTAGGTCTTACAAAGTTAGAAAGGCCGAATGAGAGGGACCATGAACAATAGCCATGAATATTGATGTGTTTCAAACCTGGGGAGGCAAATGGGCCTATCAAGGTGATGAGACACTGTACTTCACTTTATTTTAATATAAAAATTTAATTGAACCGATGATGATTCTAAAAGGAAACATGACTGGGAGTCTACTGTTGCTGTAGAAACAAACATCTGATTGACAGATAAACAGCACGCACTTATCTTATTTTCATTCAGCTGAACTGTGGACGTAGGCTATGTTTTAAACACATATCTTACTCTGTCCATGCACTAAATGGCAGTCCTTAAAAAAGTACAATTTTCTAACGTACGTACTTTGACTTCTCAGGTAATGTCAATGGTATGACCCATTTCAGATGTGGCCAAAATTACAACAGTGATTACATCAATATATTATAATTGTTTAATCAAAAGTATTGCTAAGAGCAATTCAGCAGTCGCTGACATGTCCCTAGCATAAATTCTACACCCTTGTGAACAGCAACTAACCTTTGTGCCATTCCTTGTGTTTGCTGCTTCTTGCACTGAAAAAAAATCGGCCCCACCATCAGTAGTAGTCAGTGATCAAGCTCACCTTCACCATGTTTAAGTAGAATATCAGTCCAATGTAGCAGTACAGCTTGCTGATGCTGACATCTGTCCATATGTATTTGTCACCGTTTACAAATGCTCTCACAGCCTGAAAGCTACTACAGCACTCTCAAGAGGAAAATCACTTAAACATACTCATGGGAGAGTTTGAGTAAGCAGGACCAGTTGTGGTCACTGTAAAAAAAAATACAAACAACTGTGAGCATTCTGATTACAAGAACAACTATATTTCAGAAAATTATATTATTGTCTAGATCTGAGCAGATATTTGCAAATTTTACAGTATACACTAGTCTAAACATATTATAAAGCCCTATTCGGATGGGACTAGTTTTCCAAACGACATTTGAATTCCATTTTTTTTTTTAATCACTCGATGTCTGTGATTTCATGTACCGATTCGGACGCACTAACATCTCTATGTTTATTACAGAGGGTCATGTGCTATGCTATGACGTATAGCCTATGTCTTTTAATTTATTATTTGCTAAAATATTTAAATTTATTATAAAAACCCTAAGTAAATTTCACGAGTGTATAGAAATGGCTGTTTGTAATAAACTTGCATAAGTGAGCAGCGAAATCTAGACAAGCATCTTACTTTTACCTGACACTGATATTAAAATGGGCAGTCTTTGCAATTATTTATTTATTTTTTGTGATTTGGCTCTATTTATTAATTTTATAATTTTATTTTTATACCATCCATATTGAAATGAAATAAAAGCATGCTGAAGATTGATGTGCAAACAGTAGCTCAGGTAGGTCAAAAAACACACAAGGAGAAGCGTTTGAATAATAAAACATCAGCAATCATAGACATTAACATTCGGACGGGATTAATATTACCCGAGGTAATTTTTCCAGACCTTTTCCATAATGATTACTGAGATGGCACATTCGGACAGGACTAAAATCACTGAGAAGCTCTGGTAATAATTACTTTACCCCAACTCTCCATGTAAAACTAATCCCGTCCGAATAGGGCTTAACATTCATCATGTTGTGGAAACATATTACTTTTCATATTTATTTTTGTTGTATTATATATATTACAGGTGCTGGTCATATAATTAGAATATTATCAAAAAGTTGATTTATTTCACTAATTCCATTCAAAAAGTGAAACTTGTATATTATATTCATTCATTACACACAGACTGATATAATTCAAATGTTTATCTGTGTGTAATGAATTAATATAATATACAAGTTTCACTTTTTGAATGGAATTAGTGCAAATAAATCAACTTTTTGATGATATTCTAATTATATGACCAGCACCTGTATATCATATTAAGGCTGTCAATGTTAACACATTAATGTATGCGATTAATTCAAAATCACATTACAATTTTAACACAAATAATGTAAATAATGTAATTTACGTCACAGTTAGCTGATCTTAGAAGTCGGGAGTTTATCACACTGAGCATCTACAATGGCGCAAGCACCTGTAACCCTGGTAGGTGGAAATTTCTATTCTGACCCTTTAAACCAATTTCGCTTCACTGTTAATGATCAGATCATTTAAAGCCGCTAAACTCCAGGAAACTTTTCAGTTCAATGTAAGTGAATGCATTCAAACAATCAGTCCAAAGTAGCACTAATGTAAAAAAAAAAACCAGGCTTATTACATCAGAGATGGCAGAGAGAACAGTTACTCAGAGCCAGTTTTCAGTGAATTATTCATTCCAGTGTCTATTTAGCTTTAAAAAAAAAAAAAAAAAAAAAAAAAAAAAAAACTAACATATTCTGTCATTGTGCGCAAGAGCCCTCACGCATCACACTGTGTGAAATACAGACTGAACAGGGGTGCGTTTCCCGTACAACAACGTAACTCACTGCTTCACTACCATAGTACGGCACATCGTTGAACAAATCAACTAGCTAGTCACGACTGTTTCCCGAAACCGTATTGTCGCAAACTTGTCGTTCAGCCACGTTGGTGAATGATGTCACGCAGGTGGTGGAGTAATAACTTATTTAAATGAATCCGTTTGAGACTGAATTAATGCTAGATATTTTGCTATGGCATTTTGCTTGGACATGGCATCTGAGGAGTAATTCTCATTTTTCCCGTATGCACATGCACACTCTTCAAAAACGCTTAAAATCTCTTGACAAACTAAAATATGTAAATGACATTTGTATATATTCAAAATAAAAGATATGCATTGTACTTCATGTCAGCTTGCTTATTTTGCTCAAGATAATGATTTATAAGTCCATATGTCATAAAAAACAAGAAACATACTCATTTACTAATGTAACCTCGGTTCCCTCCTGTTTTCACCGATTCTGAAGCCTTTTTTAATCACGCAGTGCACTGAGGAGGGCTCGCACGGATGCACATAGCATAACATATCCCGGAAGATAGGGGACTTGGGGACACTATAATCGTCCTCCCGTTCCTATATATTCTAGGAGCTCCCTTGGGGCCTAGAGCATATATAGGGAAAGGGAAAAAATATGTTATTACCCGGACTTTGGTCAGGGCCATAAACGATTACTCATAAGCTGATCACATTAGTGAGGCTTATGCAGAGAGAACCTGCGTTTGTAATGCCGGGACGTCTAGATTATAAAATCTGACAAAGGTGGATGGCGAGGCCCAGCCGGCCGCTTCACAAATTTCCGCAATAGACACGCCAGTGGACCATGCCCAAGAAGAGGCCATGCCCCTCGTGGAGTGTGCTCTAACATCTATGGGGCATTGTAGGCCCAAAGAGGAGTAAGCGAATGCTATAGCATTGACTATCCATCTGGATAACCTGGGCTTTGTGACCGGAAGACCTTTCGTACGACCACCGAAGCACACAAAGAGTTGTTCCGACTGACGAAAAGAGGCAGAACAATCGATATAAGTCCTCAGGGCCCTGACTGGATAGAGTAGGTTCAACTCCTGATCATCCTGGGAAGGAGGAAGTGCAGAGAGAGTGACCATTTGTGCCCTAAAGGGTGTGGATAGGACTTTTGGGACATATCCATGTCTCGGTTTCAGGACAACTTTAGAGTCGTTAGGCCGGAACTCAAGACAGGAGGGGCTCATGGAGAGCGCCTGTAAATCTCCCACTCGCTTTACCGATGCTAAGGCTAGCAATAAGGCAGTTTTTAGCGTTAGAGGACATAAGTCGACAGTCTGGAGCGGTTCAAAGGGAGGGCCCTTAAGGCCCCTGAAAACCACAGACAGGTCCCATGTGGGAACTGTGCGGGGGTGGGGAGTGTTCAGCCTCCTAGCCCCTTTTAGGAAACGAACAACAAGGTTGTTTTTCCCTATTGACTGTCCCACTACGGGAGCATGGGAGGCCGCTATGGCTGCAACATAGACTGTAAGGGTAGAGGGAGAACGGCTCCTATCCATTAAGTCCTGAAGGAAAGACAATATCAAAGATATGTCACAAGTAAATGGATCCTTGTCCCGGGCTGTACACCAGGCAGCAAAGACTGACCATTTTAGGGAGTAGAGACGTCTCGCTGAAGGAGCTCTGGCTTGTGAGATAGTGTTCAGGACATCTTCAGGGAGGTCTGAAGGCTCCCGTCTAGAAACCATACATGGAGATCCCACAGCTCGGTTTTGGGGTGCCAAATCGTCCCTCCCGCTTGGGAGAGGATGTCTCGTCTCAGGGGAATTGGCCATGGCTCCATGGACGCCAGCTGAGACAGGTCCGAGAACCTTGGTTGGCTCCTCCATAGGAGAGCCACCAGGAGGACTTTGTGGGCACCTTCCCTGATTCCCAGGAACGAGATACGTTGGCTGGGAGATAAAGAGCTCTTTGGAAAATTGACCCTGAGCCCCAAGCACTCTAAGTGGCTGAGGAGAAGGGATCTGTGCGCCACTAGCTGCGTCTCCGACTGGGCCAGGACGAGCCAGTCGTCGAGGTAGTTGAGTATGCGTATACCCATCTGCCTCAGAGGGGAGAGGGCCACGTCCATGCACTTCGTAAAAGTGCGGGAAGCCAGAGACAGCCTGAACGGAAGGACCGTGTATTGATACGCCACCCCTTCGAAGGCGAATCTCAAGAATCGTCTGTGATGGGGGGCTATCTGGATGTGAAAGTAAGCATCCTTCAGATCCAGGGAAAAGAACCAGTCTCCTGGGCAAATTTGCGAGAAGATCTGTTTCAAAGTGATCATTTTAAACGAGCGCTTTATCAGGGCCCGATTCAGATATCTGAGGTCAAGGATGGGTCTGAGACTGCCATCCTTTTTGGGAACGAGGAAGTATCGGCTGTAGAGGCCTGATTCACTCAGAGCCGGGGGAACCATTTCTAGGGCTCCTTTTGCCAGCATAGTGTTCAGTTCGGAGCGTAGGACGTGCACATCCCTGCTCTCTACTGAGGTTTGGACCACTCTGTTGAATAACGGGGCCCGCAGAGCGAACTGAAGTACATAACCTCGTTTTACTATGTGTAGTACCCAAGTTGACACTCCAGGGATGGCCTGCCAGGCCTTGGCCTGGGTGGCAAAGGGCTGGATTAGTTCGAGCACCAAGTCGCTGTGAGGAACTGTGGTGCACATAAGGGGTGGAAGAGGAAAATTGCTCTCTTTTTGAGAATGTTTGTTTATAACAGCGGTGCTCTGCCAGGGCATTTGAACAGGCTCTGTGCAGGCAGAAAACACATTTTTTCGAGAGCCAGGAACTGAACGGGGCGACGGGAAAACTGAATGAGGCATTTTGGAGGGTGGTCTGGCCGTGGTGCGACACGGCTTGGATGGGTGGGTGACCTTGGTTTTCCAGCCAATGGCGGCGGACGGACACAGGTGTGCGGCCACAGCTTCATCCAGAGGCGGCAGTTTGTCATAACCCTTCTGCTCTGCGCCATCAACCGAGTTGAGAGCGTGAGAGGCAGAAGAGCGAAGGCGGGCAGAGTACGGGGTGGCCATGATTTTGCGAGCTCCTCGTGTACTTCAGGGAAGAATGGAGCTGCCTGCTGGGGAGGAGCCTGGCGACGTCCGGGCAAAAACCACATGTCGAGGTGGCTGCGTGCTGGTTCTTCAGGCACAGACCACTCCAGGCCGAGCACTTCAACAACCTTAGAGAGCACGCGAACGAGCTCTGAGTCGATAGAAGCCCTGGCAT
This sequence comes from Ctenopharyngodon idella, assembly GCF_019924925.1. Classification (NCBI taxonomy): domain Eukaryota; kingdom Metazoa; phylum Chordata; class Actinopteri; order Cypriniformes; family Xenocyprididae; genus Ctenopharyngodon; species Ctenopharyngodon idella. The sequence continues at coordinate 35,134,506 of NC_067237.1, read as the reverse complement.
CGATCGGCTCAAGAGACGGCAAGGGGGCGGAGTCGAGGTGTGAGTCCGGCCAATCCTCAGCATCCGAGGCCGCTAGGGACATACTGTCATCCAGCGGCTCTTCGTCAGATCCCCCGAACGAGACCAGGTCGCTTGCGATGGCAGAGGGCCGCTGGTCCGGGCAGGAGAAGGCTCTCTCTGTGGAGAAAGTGAGGCATGCGGGACCTGAGCTGACGTGAGCTTACTTTCATCCGAGTGCTGAGATCCTCTGCCCCGCTGTTTTTTCCTCACAGGCTCCTGGGAGGAAGAAAACGGGAGGGCGCGAGGGGTGGAGTCGCGTTCTGAAAAGAATGCTATCCGCGAGCGCAGAGAGGCAAGTCTCATTCTCTCGCAATGAGAGCAGGTCGATCCAGTGAGCGCGGCTTCTGCGTGGGACTTGCCCAGACATCGGACGCACTCACTGTGCCCGTCATCAGCGTGCAGAGGGGCTCTGCACGTGCCACAATCGTGGCGCGACATTTGTAACAACGCCGCAGAAAATTTGCTTAATGAAAAATGCTCTTTTAAACTTCCAACTGCGGCCGCAGAAGGAAGAACACCGTAAGCACGCGCTCGGCGCTGTGGGCAGCTTGGGTGCGAAGCGCTGACCAGGCTGCTTGAGAGTGGCGTGGAGGACAGAGCTGCTTGAGAGCAGCGAACTGATCCAGCTGCTGATGAGGCAGTGTGCTGATCAGGGCTGCACGAGAGCAGCGAGCTGGCAGAGCGGCGAGCTGATCAGCGGCAAATTCCAGCTGCTTGCAGGAAGAAAGCGGCTTCAAGTCTCGGGATCAACAAAGAGATGTGATCTGCTTAGGCGAAGGAGAATGAATCAGTTTGCCAAGGCGAGACGGCCGCTTATATAGCCCGAGACCCCGCCCATTTTGGCGGGCTCGAGCGGGCTAGCTCGCCATTGGCTCACGCGGATCTGCCGTGCTGCCATTGGTTAGTTTTCTTAAACTCCGCGAACCAATCTTCGTGCAGTTTCACTGCGTGATTTAAAAAAGGCTTCAGAATCGGTGAAAACAGGAGTTTCCCCTGTTGTGTCTTGCCTAAAAAGGCAGACGACGCAGTACGTAGTGTAGTATCGAAAGGGAACTATGCTTTTAACCACAGCTCCAGAGCTGTCGTTCCAACCACACAAGTTTGCAATGCAGTTTGCGAATAATCGCTTAAACTATGGTTTCGGGAAACACCAAATCGTTGAACAATGTTAGTAATGACGGAACTTGCGATGTTAGTTGGTTAACGATGCTTTTAGGAAACGCACCCCAGTACGTCAAAACAAAACGTGTGTGCTTTGGTGTGCATACATTTATGTATTATATGGACAACTCCTTATATCATTTGGTTATTAGGTGTCCTTTTGGAGTCTCCAAGTTTTTTGGAAAGAAAAAATTTACCTTGAAAAAAGCTGGCAGAAAATACAGTTTTGTGAGAATCATCCTTCAATCTGATAGTTTACTTTGCTGAATATAGCAAATGATGACAAAATAAACGTGTTAAACAAGATAAAATGATGTATGTTTTTTTTTACAATAAGTATGCGGTGGCACAAAAAGGATGCGATTAATTGCGATTAAAAAATGTAATAAAAAAATTGATAGTCCTATATAATATATTATAGAGCACAAAATTTACCCCCTTTTTTTTTTTCGACATTTAAAACGTAATGAAAAATTGCATATATCTGTCTATATATTTCAGATTTCAACCCGTTTCATTCGATTACACACATTAATTCTGGCAATATAGTTTGGGTAAGCCCAACTGGTAAAAAGAGCACATATCTATGTAAAAATAATACATGAACTAATGTAAGTAAGAATAAGTTACTTACTCTTCAGAAATGATTTCCTCCACTGGATCAAGATGTGTCAGATTGGACTCTTCTTCTGAGATAAATTTACTCAAGGCTTATTCGTCTTTAAAGAGGTGATGGGGGCATTTACATGAATAGCCCATGCTACTCGTGGATGTGCCCACATTACGCACTTTCCACTGTAATCAGGAATAAATGCAAGTGATCGTGCTAGCGCCTTTGCTGACTCCAGAGGGTTATAAATTGTCTTTTGTTACATAGGAACTTCTGAACAGATATTTAGATGTTTAATTTAAAGTGCAAGGTATTGAAATATGTCATGTAAGTAGACAAGTGCAAAGACCACAAGTGTGATTATTGTGACAGGCACAGAAATTCACTTCTGACCAATACATGTTTGACACATCCTGCCATGTATATCAGGGTTGACAGGACTCTGACCATCTGTCAATATATGAATCATTGCTTAAGTAGTATTTAAACAAGTACATGATACAATTTTTAGGAAGGCTAAAGTGCAAGTGTTCAGCTACAGTACATGTCACTCTGCAGTGCTTCAGCTGACCTGCACACAGGCTATGCCCACCCCCACCGCACCAATGATCTGCAAGTGATTCAGAATGAAGTTCTCCAGCTTTGTGATGCAGCCACCCTGAAAAAAACAATGGGATTAAGTCAAAAACAAGTCAACCATATTTTGAGTAGTAAGACAAGTATTTTGACACAATAATCAGCACCAATTGTAATGCAAAGAGCTGAGAAAACATGAACAAGATCCATCTCCTGTTCCTCTTATCTATGGCCATAAGGAGGTGGACAGGGAGTTGTTGATGAATCTTTTATTTCGGTTTCACAGTCATACCCTCCAGCCACAGCGCGCAAACCCCTCCATGGGGTCCTGTCACTTGGCTCAATTGTTCTCTCCCTCACTGAACCTTGTGTCTAAAAACTCCTACCACCTCCTGCACCCCTCTCTGCTCCCTTTTCCTCTTTCACTGCCTTGTATTGTTATAGAATCCTTCTTCTCCTGTTCTTGCTTTCTCAACGGTGCCATTAGGGCTTGATTTTCACCCTTTGTCTGTTTGGTCTCATCTCTGCTTCTCTTTCCAAATTCATTTCTAGCAGTAATATCATAGCTTTATCCAATCAACCCTAGTGGAGAATTTTTGTGCATATAATGTTGTTCTTCTATCAACCCCAAGATGTCTCTGCACAGCTGAAATCCAGACTCTCTGAATTTTTCTATCAACCCTAATAACTGGAAGAAGGAAAATTCTTAACTCACCATGTGATCTTTTCTGATCTCACTGGGTTTTCCTTGGTAGCATGGCAAGTGCCCCTGTGTTCCAAACACAAACTTTCTTATGGAAAATCCCCAAGCCAGCTCAGATTCTTTGAGGGAGACAGTCAAATCACTGCCTGGGAAAGCACAAAGACCCTGCCGACTACACCAAATTTGTGGTAGAATAAAACTTGAGTGAATGTTTCCTTCTTCCAGTTCCTTTACTCATGACTGTGGAGAGATAACTATCTAACACAGTCTCCCAGATCATCAGTTCCCAGTTCCACAAGCATTCATGCATTAGTTTTTGTCAGCATAATATATTTTTTAATATTTATAAACTCAACTTGGTCCATACTTCTTAACAGATGATTAGTTCATACAAAATCTTTCTAACACATTCGTCTAACCCTCAGCTACATTCGCTAATCTCACTGGTTTCTCAGCTCCTCCTAAGATAACAAGGTTACCATCCACCAGCAGATGATTAGTTAACACAAATATTCTGCGTTAGTCTAATAACACTCTATTTAGGAAATATTTGATATTTTGACCAGACTGATGTATGAGTGGTGGCAACACATACAGGTGCTGATCATATAATTAGAATATCATGAAAAAGTTGATTTATTTCACTAATTCCATTCAAAAAGTGAAACTTGTATATTATATTCATTCATTACACACAGACTGATATATTTCAAATGTTTATTTCTTTTAATTTTGATGATTATAACTGACAACTAAGGAAAATCCCAAATTCAGTATCTCAGAAAATTAGAATATTGTGAAAAGGTTCAATATTGAAGACACCTGGTGCCACACTCTAATCAGCTAATTAACTCAAAACACCTGCAAAGGCCTTTAAATGGTCTCTCAGTCTAGTTCTGTAGGCTACACAATCATGGGGAAGACTGCTGACTTGACAGTTGTCCAAAAGACGACCATTGACACCTTGCACAAGGAGGGCAAGACACAAAAGGTCATTGGAAAAGAGGCTGGCTGTTCACAGAGCTCTGTGTCCAAGCACATTAATAGAGAGGCGAAGGGAAGGAAAAGATGTGGTAGAAAAAAGTGTACAAGCAATAGGGATAACCGCACCCTGGAGAGGATTGTGAAACAAAACCCATTCAAAAATGTGGGGGAGATTCACAAAGAGTGGACTGCAGCTGTCGTATTCCTTGTGTCAAGCCACTCTTGAACAACAGACAGCGTCAGAAGCGTCTCGCCTGGGCTAAAGACAAAAAGGACTGGACTGCTGCTGAGTGGTCCAAAGTTATGTTCTCTGATGAAAGTAAGTTTTGCATTTCCTTTGGAAATCAGGGTCCCAGAGTCTGGAGGAAGAGAGGAGAGGCACACAATCCACGTTGCTTGAGGTCCAGTGTAAAGTTTCCATAGTCAGTGATGGTTTGGGGTGCCATGTCATCTGCTGGTGTTGGTCCACTGTGTTTTCTGAGGTCCAAGGTCAACGCAGCCGTATACCAGGAAATTTTAGAGCATTTCATGCTTCCTGCTGCTGACCAACTTTATGGAGATGCAGATTTCATTTTCCAACAGGACTTGGCACCTGCACACAGTGCCAAAGCTACCAGTACCTGGTTTAAGGACCATGGTATCCCTGTTCTTAATTGGCCAGCAAACTCGCCTGACCTTAACCCCATAGAAAATCTATGGGGTATTGTGAAGAGGAAGATGCGATATGCCAGACCCAACAATGCAGAAGAGCTGAAGGCCACTATCAGAGCAACCTGGGCTCTTATAACACCTGAGCAGTGCCACAGACTGATCGACTCCATGCCACGCCGTATTGCTGCAGTAATTCAGGCAAAAGGAGCCCCAACTAAGTATTGAGTGCTGTACATGCTCATACTTTTCATGTTCATACTTTTCAGTTGGCCAAGATTTCTAAAAATCCTTTCTTTGTATTGGTCTTAAGTAATATTCTAATTTTCTGAGATACTGAATTTGGGATTTTCCTTAGTTGTCAGTTATAATCATCAAAATTAAAAGAAATAAACATTTGAAATATATCAGTATGTGTGTAATGAATGAATATAATATACAAGTTTCACTTTTTGAATGGAATTGGTGAAATAAATCAACTTTTTGATGATATTCTAATTATATGACCAGCACCTGTATAAACACAGAAAGTCTTGTTAAATAAAGCAGATGTGGAATCTTTACTGGGAAAGTTATCCCTGCAATTTTGTAGTTAAACATGTGGGATGGCCTATATTATCCAACAGAACCATAAGAAACGTCTCAGGTTACGTATGTAACCATGGTTCCCTGAGAACAGGGAATGAGACACTGCGTTTTACCGCATATGGGGAACGTCACTCGTGAACCGGTGTCTGAAAGCAAAGTATCAAATCTCTCCAATCCTATTGGCCAGTGACAGCCTATGACGTCATCATGACGTGGCCCGGAAGTATAAAGGAGTCACCAGTGAAGCAGTCAGTATCTTATCGTCTGAAGGTACTGTTCAGCAGGCAGCCCCGATGCATGGCAAGGAACGCAGTGTCTCGTTCCCTGTTCTCAGGGAACCATGGTTACATACGTAACCTGAGACGTTCCCTTTCGAAAGGGAACTCAACACTGCATTTTACCGCATATGGGGAACGATATACCCACGCCGCCATGCTTGAGGGGAGTGCATGCCAAGAAGATGGCTAGACAAACTTAAACTAGCAGTTTCAAATGAAACGCCAGAGCAACTCCCCCTCGGGTCAAACAAAGGCATCCCCTACGGCCAACAGCCCAAGCTATAAGACTCAAAGAGGCCTTCCGCAGAAGGCCTACCAAGGCCGCTCCAAGGTTTCTGGGACCGAACCTTCCGAGGAAAGAGGGTCCCTCTAAGGGAATGTAGCCAGGGGGCTGGAAGGAACCCCAGCCAGTCACTAGAAGGGGAACACAGTCACCCAAAATGCCACCAGGGAGGCCGACCCGGTCCGAAAGCAACCCTTGTCTTGGCCAGCAACCTGTCTGAACACAGAGCCTCAACAACGCATTCTTCAGAGAAGATATCCAGTAAGAGTGACTGCATAGGGACAGTAAGCAACTCAGAGCAGAGCGTAGAGACGGGCATCCAGGAGAGCAGGACTCAGCTAAGTGCTCTTAACCCTACAAATGAGGGGAGTAAACTCTGCTCAATCCTAGGATCTACTCAGCACCTGATTATTTGCACTGAGGAGGCTGTGCACTCTAAAGGAACCCAACAGTACATTACCAGCCTGGGCTGATCCTCAATAGGGAGGCCTTGGAGAGGCCTTTAACCACTGACCAGCTTAGGGAGCTAAGTACTATGCAGGACAACCCTCAAAAGAGGGGAGTACAGAGCTCAACCTAACAGATAGACCGTACTGTAGGCACAAAATCATGGAGGCCCAAGAAGGGGCCTACAACATGAAAACAATTCTACATAGTGTAGAAAAATATAAATAACACAGCAGCTTTGCTGAAGGCCAACATGTGAAGCTACAAGTTTAATCTGCTTAAGTTTCAACACCCAGATGTGGGGGTGGGTAAGCTTCAAGGGCGGCCTGTTAAGGCCACACACCTCGAACAGCTAGCTTGCTGAAAGCAAGAACCCACAAACATGTAACTCGTTCAGAATGAAACAGAGTTAAACCAGCAGATAAGACTGTAGAGTGCCCACATAACAGTCCACCTAACACAATCCAACAAGCAGTGTACTCAGTAAAAGCACCTTTTACTCTTAAAGCAAGAGGAGTACAACACACGCCATCAAGTTCTGTAGGAGGCCCAAAGCGGGCCTACGACTTCAGAGAGACACGTAGCGTCAGCTCGTGGCAGTGTTTCAAGCTCAAGGGAGCAAACACAAGAAAAACGAACCAAAGTGAGGTTAACTAGATAAACTCAACCTGAGCCAAAGGCCACTCAGCAATGTACTCAGTAAAACACCTTTTACTCTTTAAGCAAGAGGAGTACAAAGACATATGCCAACGTGCTCTCAAAGGAGGCCCAGAGGGCCTACAACTCACAGTTACGTGGCGCCAGCTAGTGGCAACTAAAAGTTCTAGGAGCCATAATAGAACCAGACTTACTTAGTGAGGTAACTATTTAGCTCGACTAGAGCTAATAAATCCAACACAAACCAATAGGCCATGTACTCAGTAAAACACCTTTCACTCTTAAAGCAAGAGGAGTACACACTCCGCCAGCATGCTCTGAGAGAGGCCCAAACCGGGCCTGCTATAGCATACACGGGCATAGCCAGTGGCAGTGATAGCAAAACCAACACAGAACTGTGCCAACATGTTAACTGAAGGAGGCCCAAGCGGGGCCTGCGACTCCAAAAGACACGTGGCGTTAGCTAGTGGTTTCACAGTTGACCAAGCTCAAAGGGAACCAGCTCTAAAACCCAACAAACAATTGTGGTTAACTAGCTTAACTCAAATTGAGCTTAAGTCTACACATTCCAACAGGCAATGTACTCAAACACACTAAACCCTAACAGAAAGGGGAGCACAACAACATATGCTACCATGGTCTGAAGGAGGCCTGAAGTGGCCTACTACTTTGGACAGACAAGGGCATAAACCTGTGGCAGTGCTAAATTAAGTGAGCAAAACTCATGAACATCTACCAACAACACTTGTGAAATCACAAGCTATTGTGCTAGAAGGAGGGTCAGATTCACCCGAGCCTTCAACTTCACAGACACAATAAGCTGTTGTGGCAGAGATTTACTCTAAAGGGAGCTAAAACGAACCAAACTGAAAGTGAGGTTCCTACCACTCCACTCAACCACCCTACCACTCAACCTGAGCTATGCAATCCATCAGGTCATGTACTCAGTAAAATACCAATAACCCTAAAAGCAAGGGGAGTACAAACAGTCACCATGCTCTAACGGAGGCTAGAAATAGGCCTACTACTCATAAGAACAGGTGCTAACCTGTGGCAGCAAGGAGTTAAGCTCAAACAAGTGTTGGGCAAACGAGAATCCAAAGCAAACATAATGCTTTGCTATTCATACATACCATCCTGAAAAGAATGGATGCTTTCACCAAACAGAAATAACACATCTGTACTGAACCCTAGAGAACGGGAGCTAACCAAGCTAGCACCGTAACCTCAAGCTTGAATGCTAATTCAAGGGGCTCAGGGGAAAGACAAATTCAGTATGAATGAAGTTCTAGAAAAGTGGGGCCTAAGCAACATAGCATACACTTATCTAAACAAAGATAAGGGCCTACCACCTGAGACAACGGCACCAGGGAGGCTAGTGACAGCCTGCTACCTTAGCTGCTATCTAACTAGCACCTACACCAAAAGGGTAATGGGCCAGAACTAGGAACTATACAACCTGACAAGGGATAGCAATAAAGGGTGAATGCTTTAGTAAATCACCTAAACCCTAGTTCTAGCCTAGGCCGGCTAAGCTGTGGGCCTATAGGGCCGCACAAAGCATAGATCTGCCTGGGGCTTAAATTCAACCTCTGAACTCAACCAGAGAAGAGGAAACTCAAGTAAAGCAAAGCTCAACAAGCAAACAATGTCAGGCGGCCCAGGAGGCAGACACTAGACATAGATCTATCTGAAGTAAAGAGTGTTAACTCAAACATACTCTAGCTAAAACCAGAGGAGAAGCTACTCTACCAAAGGTGGCTGAGAGGCAGCCATTTTGTGACCAACACAATACAAATAAATCGTTCCAGCCAACCTAATGGAACTTCAGTGCCCAAAAACCCCTATCTTTTTCCACCTACATGCTCAGGAAAAACTATACAGGAAAAACAAGGTCGACATATTTTAAAACTTAAATATAGACCCAGCTTACCTTCCTGTGGCTCAAAGACCGAAGACTCCTCATTTTCCACATGGAAGGATGGAATCTAGGGTTCTTTCTAAGCCTAAAAGAGCCTCTTCACTATCAAGCCAGAAGGCGAGCCATCAGAAATATTCATCATGGGCCCAGCTGTCAGCCTGACTGTAAGAAGCATCTGAGCATGTTACATGAATCAAAAACACAGGAAGTGGAAGAAGAAGAGGAGAGGGCAGATGTAAATTGCCCTTGCAAGGAGAGGATTGATTACTGACGCTGCTGGCGTCTGCAATCGATCACCTCTCTCAAATCCTGCTTCTTCTTCCATGAGTCCCGCCTTCTCTGGGATCTGCTCCGTGGAGGAGGTGGTGCCCGAGAGGCCACGCTGGACTTTTGGCCCTGTCTTCGATCCTCAAATCGAGACGGGCCGGGACCTCCTGTCTGTCTGGGCCCAGATTCAGATCTGAGTGGTATGCAGGTTTTAAATGCTGCCGAGCGCTGCATTTGACGATGGAGGTGGCAAAAAGTTCGGAAGGCGGTGGTCTTAAGGGGCTTAGAAGGCAGGACTTTCAGTGTCGGCGCCTGCCCCGTGACGAGATAGTTTGCAAACCTCTCGTCAATAGGAGGCATCGACACATACCCATGCTGGCTCAATCCCATCAAAAGGGCTCAATCCCGAAATTCGCCCGCTGATGTCGATGAATACAAGCTGAATATGGGTTCTTCCATGCCTTTTCGATCTCAACATGGAGATCAGGAAGGAATGGAAGGCTCGCAGGGGCTGCTGGGCTATGGCCAGAAAGGAACCGCTCGTCGAGCCATCTGCATGCGGACCCTTTCTTAACGCGCTCCCAAGGTTAACTAGATAAGTTGAGCGCGTTCCATAACCTCCAGCAGCTCCGCATAAGCAGGGCAGGGAGGCTTTGAAGATTTAGCAGGCTTACTTCCTTCCTCATCAACAGCCATCTCCTGCTCTCTAGGGCTAGAAGCCAGAAGAGCACTCGCTGCTGGATCCAATGACGTCCTTTCTGTCATCCAACAGCTCATCCTCACCAGCCGCTGAGGGCTGAGAGAGATTTACACCTCTCTCAAACTCCTCAGCGAGCTCCACCTGCGAACCCCATGATTTCAGCCGCCGCTCTGCCTCAGCACGAGCGGGGCCAGAACCACCAGGCACAGATGCTGACACCTCTTCCCTCGAGAAGAGTGCCAAACGAGAACGGAGCATCCTCAAAGGGAGACGCTCACAGTTAACACTGACAGCGCCCTGAAGCACTGTCCGTGCGTGCTCCTCTCCCAGACAGAAAACGCACAGATTGTGTGTGTCACCGGGTGTCAAAAACCTGGGACACGGGTCAGCACACTTTCTGAAACGTTTATCAGACATGATATAAAGTTTCCTTACCAGATTCAATGAAATCGTGATCAGACAAAACAGTCCTGAAAGACGTAAAGATACTGACTGCTTCACTGGCGGCTCTTCTATACTTCCGGGCCGCGTCTTGATGACATCATAGGCTGTCACCGGCCAATAGGATTGGAGAGATTTGATACTTTGCTTTCAGACACCGGTTCACGAGTGACGTTCCCCATATGTGGTAAAATGCACTGTTGAGTTCCCTTTCGAAAGGGAACCACTTCAGCTGTTGTTCAGTGCAAGGATGTCCTTTGCAGTGTACTAACCTCTACTTTATAGATGTTTGAGGGGTGGTCTCTTTGACCGCAGAGATTTATGACTGGGCTCTTACAGCAACTGTCAGGGACCGACCGTTGGTCAGCCTCACCTGAGCGGATCCAAATGCTCTCCGCCCAATCAGAGGAGCTGTTACTGCCACAGCACTTGAACTGACAGAGGGAGAAGCAATCAACACTACTCAAGTAAATAACAAATGCATTTTAACAAACAGGTAGTTGTCCCACCTCCTGCTGTAGTTTGTCCACTGCCTTTGTCACATGCTCCTGCTCAGGCTGATGGTATTTCTGAACCATAGTATTCCTCAGGTTCTCCTTCAGTTCCTCATTCAGCTACAACATTCACAAAGTGTAACATTGAAAAACACAAACGCATTGCAAACGATGAATGAAAGAAAGAACAAGTACTGACCTGCTGGTAATAAATATAGGCCAAAACTCCAGCAAGGATTTCCAACAGGAAAATACACAGCAATAGGACAAAATACTGACAAAAGGAGAAGAGAGACAAGAGATATTACATCATTCACACTCACTGAAAAAAGAAAGCTTGAAGGTTAACTTGAAACACAAATGGCAGATAAATTAGATAATTTTTTTGGCCACTAAGGATGGACCAAGGACAATTGTCCCCCTGTGGTGAAAATCAAGTTTTTAAGTTGTTTATATGTCTATGTGGTGTTTTTAATATGCTATAAGACAAACCATGTGTAAATTCATAAGTCAACACCATTGCTGAGTATTTTCTCTTTAAAACTGCAGTGATCTAAAGACAGTTTCAAAAATGCGAATTGTGAAATCGCTGGTGTTTCGTACGTCACAAACTACCTTGTAACCAACCACGTCACTGTGCCTGCAGGCTTTAGCATATCATTAACTATGACCGCTCTGAAGCAGGGGAGTTTCAAGAGAAGCCAGTTTATCCCAGTATATTTTTCTGTTGATATGAAAAATCGGGTAGATTAAGCAATATAGCAGCTGTATGATGTATATTACGATGTTATGATAAACTATATGATGACCTATATGCTCCACTGACATTCTAAGTTGTTCAAAGCGTTGGTAAGGATGCTTTAAAAGGCAGCTGTCTGACTCTGCGATGGTGAATGGGAACATGGTTTGTATAACATTAGCAACACATTATTAGCCCTTTGATAATAGTCAAGCAAAAGGGTAATCATATTAATTACCGTTATTTGTACAATGTTGTAAAAAAAAAAAGATACCATTGTGCAGTGTTTACCTCAGTAAGTTGACCGAGTGGATCTCTGAGCTTGTGCAAGTAAGTGGAGGTGGGGCTAATTAGCATATTCATAGACCCATGTATATTAAATGAAGCAAAGGTGCAGTTATAGTTTTTAGCTATTTTAAGGCATGAAGCTTTTTTTTTTTTTTCCCCACAGGAAAATATGTTTAAATATGTCATTTTGGTGATCAAAGATTTTTTAATTTGTTTTAACTTTACCTGTTGTTTTACAGATATTTGCTGTAATTTAAATTTCCACTATTAATTTTACAGGGAATTTCTTATATTTTGGTCTTACATCAAATTTCTGTTTTTTTAAAAGGAAATTTTCTGTATTTTTAAAAAATAATGTGTAATTTTACATAAAATGTTGATTAATATTTTACAGATTTTTCTGTACAAATAGAAAAAAGGAAACAAATGTATAACTACAGAAATCAGCAGTTATTCAACATGTTTTTCTTACCATTTAACAATGACTAATACTGTAAATGTGCAGGTTCCTTTGATTAAATGTATTGTGTATATTTTGTTAATTTAACAGAAATTGGCTGTAAAGGTTGCTATTTTATGCATTTCTAAGTACTTAATTTAGAGATTGACTGAAGTTGTGAGTTTTGTAAAAATAAAGATTAATAAATATGAAAACATTTGTTTTTGAATTTATGTGCTTATTGCATTTTTTATAAATCATTTCTTAGTTATTGTACATGGAAAATCTATATTTTAAAAATAAATTACTGTAGATGGACAGAGCAGCTTTATGAAATAACTCATAATAACCTTAAATTTGCAGAGATTAACCAGAAAGATAGTTGTTTTCTATTTGACAATTTATTGGTTTTTCCACGGTTTAATGATTATCATTAATATACTGTCATTTAATTAATTTTGACTGTAAAGTCCACTCTGTATTTTTACAGTTTTTTCATGTAATTTTGTGAACTGGTTATTTGCTGTAATGGAATCTGTCTGAAAACTCTGCTGCCAGACTTTTTACCATTTTTTTTTAGAGGATTTTTGTTTTTGTTTTTTTGTTTTTTACAGTGTACCTGGAACCATGACTATGCAAATTAGCCCCGCCTCCACTCACTCACTAGTTGACTGTCAACTAGCACGCGCTAGTCTATTTAAGCATTCGTCTATATTTGTCATTCAAAATGGGAAAGCAAAACTAAGACTGCAGGTATACAAACTATAAATAAAGCAGCGCTTGCTTACTGTTTTGAATATCAATAATGCTGATCGCGTTTTTTTATTCCATTTTTTTAAGCACTGCATATTTTGTAGCTTTTAGAAACAAATTTAAAGCATTAAGCACTGAAATCTCAGCATTTGGCAGTGCATTTAGTGAATCAGAGGCTGTTCTTTGAAGTCCTTCAAGCTTCTCCATTACCTAGTGTATGCTGAGTTTGGTCGATCAGTGTCATTTTAACAGAAGGCTGTTTGACACATTTTAGCTTTAAGAATCTAAGAAATTCACCAAAGATGACAACTTTAGGGCACTATTGATTTTGTACCTACAATATTCTAAGATAACAGTAATCATTATAGTTACCTACGCAATGTGTAGAATATCGGATATCAATAAAACACATCTTCAAATTATATTTGAAAGGATTTTTGCCTTCCATAGACATCAGCGTACATTTTACAAACTATAACTGTTTTTTGCTAGTACTTATGCTTTAAATATCAGAAACAAAATAAACATTATATGGTTGAAAACACTGAACAGTGCTGACCGCGTCCGTCTCTGGCTCATCACTAACCAAAGAGGAAACGCAGATTTTAATTTAGCAGTTGATCACGTGATGCACTGAACATTCTAGTCACACCAATGGTCAATGGCATGCTTCAAAGGGTAAATGAACAAATGTAAAATTATTATTTTTTGTCGAAAGCTGCATTCAAATCTATTTGGTTCAAAAATCTGAGGGGGCATGTACCCCCTTGGTTTGAATCTGCATGACACCTCTGGTTCAGATATTCACACAACAAAATATGGCGGGAAAAGAGTAAACATTTGTACTGGCTACAGGCACCACACAGACTTTATCAAATAATTTGCTGATTTTCTATTGTGGTTATAGAACACCGAATAGACCATTATATAGTCTCGTCTTGCATAAATCAACTCCTCGTTACAAATACAAGAACCATCAGTTCTACCACTAAAAGATTACTTTGTTAACAATCTTTCTGAATTGTCTCATTTTCTCAGCATATCAGACAGCTTAGAAGAACTTGATGTTGCAACAGAAACTACGAACTCTCTTTTTTAGCACTTTAGATATGGTTGCAGAAGCACCGTCAGTCACCCTTGTATAACTCACTCACTCACTCACTTAAGAGAGCAGCCTGGAAAATGAAGCACAGTAGGAAGAAAACAAATCTAGAGGTATTTCACATTGCGTGGAAGGATAGTATTTCTACTTACAGAAAGGTCCTAAAACTGATCTGCTTACTTTTCGACTCTTTTAAAAGAAAACAAACATAACCCTGGATATTTATTTGATACAGTGGCAAAATTAATGAAAAATAAAGCATCAACAGGTGCAGACATTTTCCAACAGTGCAACAGTAATGACTTAATCATTTTCTTTACTTACAAGATTGATACTATCAGAGAGAAAATTATAATGCAACATTCTGTTCCAATATCACATCAGACAGTGCACTATAGACTTCCTGAGGAACAAGTCCATTCATTCTTTGCTATATGAGAAGAATAATTGTATAAACTTGTTAAATCATCTAAATCAACAGCATGTGTATTAAACCCTATACCGATCAAGATCAATGACAAATGCGGAGCAGTTAGTTAATGCATTCAAGACCTCAAGGCTAGTTTGCACACTTAATAAACAAACTCCAGCTGGTCCAAAATGCAGCAGCTTGAGTTTTTACTAGAACCAGGAAGTATGACCATTTTAGCCTGGTTCTGTCAACACTGCACTATTAGAGAAGGGTAAGTAGATTTTTGAAAAACGTTGTTGGACATTGTTGATATTTGAAATCAACTCAAACAAACCCACCCCTCTCTTCATTGCTCTGCCTCCAAAACTGACCCTCCAATCCTAACCAATTCTCCAATCCTAACTGTTCCGAGTCGGTCTCGAACCCTAGCCCGATCGCTGCTGGCAGGCGAGGCAAGTGCACTGACAATGACGCTAAACACCGCATTCTCTAGTTGTCATCAGTGCGCAGTGGTTTACCTGCACAACTCTCACTAGCTGGCCACTGTTACACACGCAATGCGAGAGTGGATGTCTGTTTATCACAGCTCATGCGCAACAAAATGCTTCACAATAAATAAAGCGCAGATGATGAATGAACGACAAGGAAGCACAAAAAAATAACGTACAGTTCACAAGAGTAAATACAAACAAGTTTGTTGTTAGTCGACAAAATCACAGCAGCTCCAGACACTTAAACCCAGTGTTACTCACATGTGAAGCGATATCAAAGCAGCCTCCACGTCTGTTTTCAGGCCTTCCCACTTAGCTCTCTCCAACACTGGAAAGCTTTTCTAATATTAATGCGGGTCCTAAAGATCTTGCCCAGTCATAACCCTTCATTCCAGTGATATTCTTTTGAGCTCTTTTGTATTATGTCTCATCTCTCTTTCTGCTTTTTTTCAAAACTCATTCTGTCTCCTCAACCGTTATAGCCACGCCCTCTAATGCTGATTGGTTACACGTTTGTTGTTGGTGTCGGCCCGACTAACTAATCAATTTCTACTTACCACACCTTTAAACATCATATACATTTTAAAATCTTGCTAATTACTTACAAAGCACTAAATGGTTTAGCTCCCCAGTACTTGAGCAAACTCTTAGCACATTATAGTCCCTCACGTCTATTGTGATCTCAGAATTCTGGTCAGTTGATAATACCTAGAATATCAAAATCAACTGTAGGCAGTAGATCCTTTTCCTATTTAGCACCTAAACTTTGGAACAGTCTTCCTAGCATTGATCGGGAAGCAGACACACTCTGTCACTTTAAATCTAGACTAAAAATACATCTCTTTAACATACATATTATCAATTTCTATTTTCAAATCAGTTAAATGATTGTTAGGCTGCATAATATAGGTCAGCCGGAACCAGGAACACGTCCTATAACACCCGATGTACTTGTTACATCATTAGAAGAATGCCATCTACGCTAATATTAGTCTCTGTTTAACCCAAGGTTAACCGTAGTCAGCTGGATCCAGATCAGATGGAGGACCTCTGCGCCTAAACACGAGCACAACACATCCCTGAAGTGACAACAGAGATTGTGTCAACTAGACTAACCCCTGTGAAGGTTATGAAAGCCACTGGCACAGATCCTCAACAAACCCTCCATACCAGCATGATGATTCCGATCTTCAACCAGATGCAACTGGATTATATATTTTGAATGTTCTGATCCAATCTAACTTCTGACCTGTAATGCTGCCTGAATCTTAAATCATGCACTGTTCATTTATTGGCCAGAGGAGAACAGGCCCCCTGACTGAGCCTGGTTTCTCCAAAGGTTTTTTCCTCCATTCTGTCACCTGTTGGGAGTTTAGGTTCCTTGCTACGGTCACCTCAGGCTTGCTTAGTCGGGGACACTTAATATTCAACAATATTACTGATCTGCCTGCATTGATACTATTGTATGCGAACTGAACTGAGCTGGACAATGACATCACTGTTTTTTCCAGAGCTGCTGTATAGATAAATGAACTAAATGAATAACTAATGATTTTTACAATGGAAATGAATCAATACTGAACTGTTTCTACAGCAGCCCTAAATGGACACTCTACAGAGCGCGTTTTGTCACTATGTTGTTCTTCTAAGTCGTTCGTGTTTTTAGAGGCAGCTTACATTGTCACTACGTTGAATACGCACAAAGTAGTAGTAGTAGTAGTAGTAGTCATTTGGTTTATTAGAAGCAGAGACCGTTCTTTGTTAGAAGTAAGAAGAAACCTAATTGCTTCACACAAGCTATACTCTCTTAGACGACGACATGTCGGCCAGACGGCCACCGTAGCTTTTCCGAAAGGGAGGGGTGTGAGGGGTGTGCGCCGTTAGTTGCAGTTCACAAGCTCACCGCTAGATGCCGCTAACATTTACACACTGCACCTTTAAATTTTAAATTTCACTTACTGAGTGCGTGAAGAACAATTTATAGCGCTCTCTACTCCAGTGTTGTGATCCAAAAGAAACCCGGTACACATAATTTAGAAATAGCAATAACTCTAGCAAGATGAAGTCTTTTTATGCAAAACCATAGACCTTTATCTATTGAAGCACAAAAATAAGTAAAAGAAGACTCAATTCATTGGTCTATTTGTGTACTGTCTGCAATGGGGCGTTCTGTGTGTGCGCACTGCTCTTTTGTGTTATTTCTGCAAGGCTTTAAACACGAGCAACTGAAAGACTTCGATTGGGTCAGTGACAGCTCCATAAACCATCTTTTACAAGCTCTAAAAGGTAGTTTAAATGAGATGCATGCATTGGTGGTAATGCATAAACTGAAATTGCATGAAAATGTGGAGAGTGTGGAAACAAAGGTAGCCTACCTCTTAAATGTATAAAAGGTATCGCTTTTTTTACATGTTGCATCGATACATTGTATTGTTAGACATTTAATCGATGTATCTATCTATATCGATGTATTGTTCCACCCTTATCCCTTACAAGTGTTTTGTTGAACTAATGATGTTGTCATCGGGATATTGTCATGCGCAGATTACTTTACTTCCTGAAAAAGTCTGAGTTGCTTTCACATTCACGCAGATCGTGCCACAGTTCCAGTGCAACCGAACTCCGACCACCTCGGACCCTGGTACCCTGGTGTACTCTTGTTTCAGAAACTTCTAATGTTTCATTAAAAATATCTGCATTTCTATTTTAAAGATGAACGAAACAAACTACATGAGGGTGAGCAACTGAAGACAGAATTTTCAATTTTGGGTGAACTATCCCTTTATTTAGAGTTACCATCTACAGAAAAAAAAACACTTAGTATGCTAAACTTTTGGCCTCCACTCAGACTCTAAACTGATATGATGTGCAGTCATGCATTACTATTTATGTTGAGGAAAATGCAGTATAAGGAAATGGAAACAACCCTCAACAGTTCTCTAGAGCAAGTAAACATTTATACATATTTCTCACCACTCTCAGAAGGCGTCGTTGCTCCTTGAAGGTGGCACAGCAGCCTAAAACCCCTGTTACCATGACGATCACCCCAGCCATGATGAGTATATAGGCAGAGACAGCGTAAATCTTTGAGGACAACAGACTGATGTAGTCGCTCTTCTCAAGTAACGTCCAGGTGCCCACAGCCATCACTGCACCTCCTGCCAGCTGGGAAAACATTTAAAGTAACATTCAAGGTTCTTTTCAACATAATGTTTGAGATGCTAAGACACACTGCTGTTGGCATTAAAGGGTTAGCTGAGCCAAAAATGAAAGTCAGATTTAATTTAGGCTTAAGGTAAACATGGAAACTTGTGCTGCAAAACCAGTGAGGTTTGTTCTAGCGCGTGACACACACATGTGACATGCACAAGTATAAAATGTCTGTTACCACCTCTGAAAACAACCACAAATGTAAAATGCAATAAAATGTTATAAAATGCAAAACTAAATTTATTAATAATAATAAATATAGCTGCAAGCAGCGATGGCGGGCCCAAGCCCGGAGACACCGCCACCCCGGTGGCTTTAGGGCAACTGTTCACGGTGGACAATAGGCATTTAAAACGGTTAAACATAAAAGGACTATTTCAAAGTCATTTGAATACACCACATTTACTGCAGCAGTTGGTGCCCATATGATCACACACACACAGACAGAGACCCACACACACACACAGAGAGAGAGAGAGAGAGAGAGACTGAGGGGGGAGGAGGGTAGGACAGAGAGAGAGAGAGAGAGAGAGAGAGAGAGAGTGTGTGTGTGTGTGTGTGTGTGTGTGAAAAATCCACATTCAAACCAAAATATCTGACTTCCTGTTGGTCAGAGCTAATGACTGTAAATTAGAAAGGTGTCCGGCTTAATATGTGTCCCCAGTTTGGTGACTGTAGGTAAAAGTAAACCCCCCCACTTTTGTCAAAAGGTGGCACTACTGAGACCCTCCACCACGCCCGTTTCTAAGGCTCTGTCCATATCTACTGGTCAACAATATTGATGTGTGTGTGTCGAGTTTCATGCAATTTATAATTTTTAAGATATCACAAATACATTCACAGGTCTACATCTGCCATGTTTTGACATTATTGTGATGAAGTTTGAAGCAAATCGGGTAAAAAAAAGAAGGTGATCTCAAAGCATTTTGAGAGTGACACACTTTCTGCTGCCAGTTGGTGGCGCTATAACTTTGACTCACAATAGGCCAAACCGGCCAAACCGTTCAAGATATCAAAAATCCGCGGGCAATTTTACATCCTCAATGTCTTGACTTAATGCTGACCGAGTTTGGTGGTGATCGGATTAATCGCCTAGGAGGAGTATATCAAATTACAGAGCATGCATTTTCAAACGACCCATAATAGCCGACTTCCTGTTAAGCCGGCGTATAACTTAGAGCACGAAAGTTGTTAGGCCCGATGAGGTCTATATGTGTACCGAGTTTTATACTTATATGTGCAAGCGTGTTTGATATTTGGACCAGGTTTTCGGACCCCGTTCAAGGGGGCGCTGTCGAGCCCCCCTGCCACGCCCGAGTACCAGCTTCTGCCCGGCCCTGATGGCCGCGGATTCTGACCCGTGTGCAAATTTCCAAGAGTTTTTGAGCACGTTAAGGGCCCCAAAAACAGAGAAAAAATAATAATAAATATAGCTGCAAGCAGCGATGGTGGGCCCAAGCCGGTGGCACCGCCACCCCGGTGGCTTCAGGGCAACTGTGCACAGCGGGCAATAGGCATTTAAAATGGTTAAACATCAAAGGATTATGTCAAATTCACTCTACATTTACTGCACTATAAGGTGGCGCTATGGAGCCCCTCCTCCCCGCCCGTTTCTAAGTCTTAGCCCATGTCTACTGGATAACAATCCTGATGTGTGTGTGTGGAGTTTCATACAATTTGAAGCATGCTAAGAGTCTCAAAAGCATCCAAAACGAATATTAAAATTTGATGCGTTACCATGGCAACAGTGTTTGAGATATCACGATTCTTTTCAAAGGTCTACATCTGCCATGTTTTGACATTATTCTGATGAAGTTTAAAGCAAATCAGGTAAAAATAAGAGGGTGATCTCAAAGCATCATGAAAGTGACACACTTCCTGCTGCCAGTTGGTGGCGCTATAACTTTGACTCCCAATAGTCACATCCATTTGATTGGACTCCTACAACGAACACACAGCTGAAGTTTCATAAAAATCAATCAATGTATGCATAAGTTATAACACACTTCCTTTTTCCCTTTTCTCGCCATAAATTCGTTGCCCTGCCACGGCCAAACCGTTCGAGATATCAAAAATCCACTGGCAATTTTACATCCTCAATGTCTTGACTTTATGCTGACCGAGTTTGGTGGTGATTGGATTAATCGCCTAGGAGGAGTATATCAAATTCCAGAGCATGCGTTTTTCAAACAACCCATAATAGCTGACTTCCTTTTGAGCTGACGTATAACTTAGAGCACAGAAGTTGTTAGGCCTGATGAGGTCTATATGTGTATCGAGTTTCATACTAATACATGCAAGCGTGTTTAATATATGGCCAAGTTTTCAGATCCCATTCAAGGGGGCGCTGTCGAGCCCCCCTGCCACGCCCGGGTACCAGCCTCTGTGGCATCCTAATGGCCGCAGATTCTAATGTGTGTGCCAATTTTCAAGAGTTTTTGAGCATGTTAAGGCCCCCAAAAAGCCCCGGAAGTTTGAAAAAAAAATAAAAATAAAAATAATAATAAATATAGCTGCAAGCAGCGATGGCGGGCCCAAGCCCGGTGGTACCGCCACCCTGGTGGCTTCAGGACAAATGTGCACAGCGGGCAATAGGAATTTAAAACGGTTAAACATCAAAGGACTATGTCAAATTCACTCCACATTTACTGCACTATAAGGTGGCGCTATAGAGCCCCTCCTCCCCGCCCCTTTCTAAGGCTTTGCCCATGTCTACTGGGTAACAATCCTGACGTGTGTGTCGCGTTTCATGTCATTTGAAGCATGCTAAGAGTCTCAAAAGCATCCAAAACGAATATTAAAGTTTGATGCGATGCCAAGGCAACAGTGCTTGAGATACAACATTCACAATATTCACATCTTGTACAACGAACACACAGCTGGAGTTTCATCAAAATCAATTAATGTATGAAGAAGTTATAACACTTCCTGTTTCCCTTTTCTCGCCATAAATTTGTTGCCTCGCCACGGCCAAACCATTTGAGATATCCAACATCCGTTTGCAATTTAACTTCAATGTCTTAGCATCAAGTTAAAAAAGTTTAGTGTCAATTGTATGAAGCCTGTAGGAGTAGTAGTATAAAATTGATAGCCTGTTTTTTCAAAAAATTCACATTCAAACCAAAATAGGTGACTTCCTGTTGGTCGGAGCTAATGAGTGTAAATTAGAAAATTGCCCGACTTGATGAGAACAATACATGTACAACCCATAAAAGCTGACTTCCCATTGAGCCGGCGTATAACTTAGAGCAGGAAAGTTGTTAGGCCGATAAGGTGCAAGTGTGTTTGATATATAGACCACGTTTTCGGAACCCGTTCAAGGGGGCGCTGTCGAGCCCCCCTGCAACGCCTGGGTACCAGCTTCTGCTCGGCCCTAATGGCCGCGGATTCTGACCCGTGTGCAAAATTTCAAGAGTTTTTGAACACGTTAAAAAGGCCCCAAAAACTTAGAAGATAATAATAATAATAATAATCCTAAAGAAAACAATAGGGCCTTCAGCCCTTTGGCTTTGGCCCTAATAATCCTTAGAAAAACAATAGAGCCCTGCGCCTTAGTGGCTTGGGCCCTAATAATCCTTAGGAGAACAATAGGCCCCTGCGCCTTAGTGGCTTGGGCCCTAATAAGAATTAAAGCTGCAGGCAGTGATGAAAGGGCCCTTGCACCTGGGCTCATCGCCACCCGTTGGCCTTCGGAAAAATGTGAACAGTGGGTGATATTCATTTAAGCGGTAAATAGTGGAGAAATATGGCAAAGTCATTTTGATGCTCCACAGTTCCTGCTACCAGCAGGTGGCGCTTTGACTATAACTGAATATTGGCATGTAGATGTCTTCAGGCTAGGACTATTATTAAACATGTGAAGTTTGGTGCAGATCGGACATTGTATGCCTGAGTTACAATAACTTATATATATATATATATATATATATATATATATATGTGTGTGTGTGTGTGTGTGTGTGCACTATATTTTAGTATCATATTTTGTCTTTAATATTTTTTATTTTAGGGGATTTTACGGTACATCTGTATTATATAAATATATATAAACAGTGCTGTGTATTCCCTAGTTGCTGGGAACATTATTTTCAAACTTAATTACTTGTACTAGGTTATGCATTTGAATATATATTTAGACATTACTGCCATCGTCCCACCATTGGGACATTTGCCATTATACATTTAAAACAATAATATCCTAGTCTAAACCTAAAGTAATATTGACAACTACAGTATATAATTTGAAAGCTTACGGTCTCTAGTTTTCATATTTGGTGTCTGATTTTCAATACAAATGACACAGGAACAGTAATTTACTAATTTGCAGCAAGTATATTTTCAGACTTATAAGGCGCGTTTAGACCTTTATTTTGAAATACCAATGCACATGAAAAATCATGAAATATTGGTAGAAACCTCAGTTTGTTTTCATGCCAAAAGTTCAAAATATAACATCCTTTTTTTTTTTTTTTTTTTTTTTTTTTTGAGAAAAAAGGTCTGAAAATACTTTAAATATAAAGAAGAAATTATAGACTCTCCATTTGTGATGTGGCGGCGACCTATAACACACATCCATGTTCTTTCCACATGTCTTTTATATGTTTGTTAGAGGTTAAATTCAAATAAAATACTGCCAAACTGCCCATATTACTTCTGAATAAGATGACTACTTCATAAATAATATGAGAATTGTGAAAATATAAGGTTCAGATTAGGGCTACAAGTTGCAACTAGTGATAATTTTGATAATCAATTAGTTGGACAATTATTTCTTTGATTAATCGATTAATCAGATCAAATGACCAATTTTCTGTATTTTATTTTATTGACAAAACACACTATTCCACATCCTGCCCAATGCTGTCCTTCAAACAAAAATCAGAAATCATTCTAATATGCCGATTTTCTGCTCAAGAAACTTTTATTATTATTATTATCAAAGTTGAAAACAGTTGTGTACAATTTTTTTTCAGGAGTTTTTGATGAATAGAAAGTTCAAAAGAACAGCATTTATCTGAAATAGAAAGCTTTTGTAACATTATCACTACCATTCAAAAGTTTGAGGTCAGTAAGAGTTCTTTTTTTTTTTTTTTTTTTGGAAAGAAATTAAAAAAAAATAATACTTTTTATTCAGCAAGAATGCATTAAATTGATCAAAAGTGACAGTTAGACATTTATAATGTTGCAAAAGCTTTAAATTTCAGATGAATGCTGTTCTTTTGAACTTTCTATTCATCAAGTAATCCTTGAAAAAAATTGTACAACTGTTTTCAACATTGATAATAATAATATTAATAATAAATGTTTCTTGAGCAGCAAATCAGCCTATTAGAATGATAACCTTGGTTCCCTGAGATACAGGAAGGAGTACTGCATCTCTAGACATAGTGGGAAAACACCTTTTTTCGATTACTGAAGCCTTTTTTTAACCATTGGTTCATGTAGTTCAGTTAAAACGAACCAATGACGGGGCAGCGGAGCTGCATGAGCCTATGGCGATGAAGCCCACCAGAGCCTGCCAAAATGGGCGGGGTCATCTGGCTATATTTTGGCATAGGATCCTCAGGTTAATTTGACTGAAGCGACGACACTGAGTCATGCAGCAACATAGCATGGCCTGCAACAGAGTACTCGTTCCCATATCTCAGAGAACCAAGGTTACGTTAGTAGCCGTGTACATTCCCTTTCGATACTTCACTCGCATTGCCTTGCAAGAATCTCGCCATGCTATGGTTGCGGAAAGACTGATATGTTTAATAACTCGCCTTAAGCAGCAATAAAGGGCTCAGAGGGACCAAAACATAATAGGGCAATGCCATCTTAATTAGGGACTTGAATATAAGTCGGAGCCGTCCAGGGGGCAAGGCGGGCTGAACTCACAGGAGGTCAAGCCTGGCCCTAGACAATCATTTAAAGGAAACCCTGTACAGCCTAGGCACTTAAGAAGGGCCAAGAGTGTACAATGCAAGTGAAGGCTAATGCCTGAAAGCTAGTGACTTGGATCTAATCGGAGTCACAGGGAATTGTAGTGAGTTTGATCACGTCAGGGATCAAGCTCAGCTAAGAACTGGTCCTGCATCGGAGCAGAAACGTGGGTTCCTAGTGGGTTGAGCTCAGTGGAGGCCAACTCCACTATGCAGAGATGACCCGTGCCCGTAAAGCAGGGATGTCCAGGTTATAAAATCTGGCAAAAGTGGACGGTGAGGCCCAGCTGGCCACCACACGGGATTTCTCCAATGGACACACCACTGGACCATGCCCAGGATGAGGCCATGCCTCTGGTAGAGTGAGCTTGTACTCCGATGGGGCATTGTAGGCCCATTGAGAAGTAAGCAATTTTACGCAATTTTAACCACTATCCATCAAGATAGCATTTGCTTCATGACCGGATGCCTTCTAAGCATTCAAAGAGTTGTTTCAACTGCCAGAATGAGGCAGAACACTCAATGTAGACTCTTAAAGCCCTGACAGAGCACATTAAATATAACTCCTGGTCATCCTCTGAGGGAGGAAGTGCAGAGAGTGTGATGACCTGTGCTCTGAAAGGAGTGGAGAGCACTTTAGGCAAATTCAAGCCAAAATCCAAGGCAGGTAGGGCTCACAGACAGCGCTTGCAAGTCCCCTATTCGCTTGACAGATGCTAGAGCTAGCAGTAGGGCGGTCTTTAACGACAGGGGCCGACGGCTGGCTGACTGGAACGGGTCAAGGGGGCTCGTAAGAGCCCTCACAACCGTAAACAGGTCCCATGCAGGCATGGTGAGGGTGTGAGGCAGATTCAGTCATGGGCCAGCGCATCCCTGTCCTTTTATTTTATTATTTTTTTTTATTTATTCCTTTTTAAAAGAGGACAATGCACATTAATTAACACAAGTAAACAAGTCTCCTATGTAAATGTGCCAGATTTAGCCATGAGAGTTGTCTTCTGAGGATAAGTGGTCGTCCTCTGCCTTCCCGAAGATCTCCCAAATTCTGTGAACCGTTTGAGGATAGAACATCCACTCTTCTGAAGGGACATTGCTCCGGGACAGCATGTCTGCTCTCTGGTTCAGTTTGCCCAGCACATGCATTGCCCTCAGCAAACGCATGTTGAGGTGTGCCCATTCCAAGAGGCGTTTCACCAGAAGAGACGCTTCGAGGTGAGTCCGCCCTGGAGATTTATATAGGACACCATTGTCATGCTGTCCGAGAGAACTAGAACGTGGTGTTCCCTCAGGTCTGTTAGAAAGATCTGAAGGACTTGACAAACTGCCAGCATCTCCAGGCAGTTGATGTGTGGCCAACTTTCCTCGTCTGACCAGGAGCCGAAGGTAGATCTGCCTTTGCACAGAGCTCCCCAACCTGTGTTGGATGCATCTGTTGAGACTACCTTCCTTCTGAAGACCGTTCCCAGGACGGGGTTCTTCCTAGGGGCCAGAGCTGGGCCGAAGGCCGGCTGACTGGAGCGGCTCAAAGGGGGGGCTGAGATTTATGTACCTCACATGGATAACATTTTAATATTTATATATTACATGTTCATGAGCTAAATGTAGCAGTTGAGTTAGATGACATGCTAATCCATTTTGGATAATAACGATCTGATGATGCAATCCACACCGGATGCAGCTCGGCACAATGCAACACAACAACCATAGACGGTAAACTGATGCCCCGTTCTGTTTCTGACATAGGCTACTCAAAACATAGTTCTTAATATATTTGTTTTGGTATCGTCCTCTATAATGTTAATTGAATAACAAAACAGATTGGTTTCATTTTCAAATAAAACATTTTACTGTCATTTCCCAAAAGACACATTCGACAGTTTGTACTTGTAAAACAAAGTTCCAACACATTTATTTTGTTTCCATTTACACTTTAAAGATCACAAATAATTTAACACATTTATGCATTAAAATAATCTTATTTTTGCCATTCTATCACATTTATTGTGTGAACGTTTCAACACTTTTAACATTTAAAGCAATAAACACTTTTTGATTTAAATATTATTAATATAATTAAACACATTTGACGCATTTTCAACATGCAACATCTATTTTGACTTCATTTAAAATTCCTACACATTTGTGCAACTCTGCAACACTTTCGCTTAATATATATTTAACTCTCATGTTGTGTTCGGGTCATTTTGACCCGGAGAAGATATTATTTTTCCCGAAAATACTAGTTAATGTTATCGCATTGGACTGAAAATTAGTGACTTTGTTCACACAGGGTATAACTACTAATTTTCGTACCCTTTTTTTTTTTTTTTTTTTTTTTTTTTGCGGTTGGGGGTACACACTTGTGTACTGGCCTACAAAAACTTGCTTATGAATCTCTCTTGATGCTGTATTATCACCAAATTTTGGATTTAATATTTTTGTACACTTGTTTTGCTTCAGCTTTCACAAAGTCACACTTGTGGTGTTCCCGGGCAAAAATGGTCCCCTGAAAGATGGTAAAAGTGCTGATGGGAGTGGAAAGTTCAGCGTGTGATCTACTGACGAAGCGCAAATTAAAGAACACAGAAGCAACCGGACAACTTCCATAATGACCAACGCAATCTATCAAGAGAAGCGCAAATTAGTGTCTGGTTTAAGACATGCTTTTTTGGGGGGCAGTAAATTATGGTGATAATACCGGTAAATTGACTAGAGGAAACCTTAGTAAATCACCTTGCATGATTCATTTAAATAGTCTCCTCCCACAAATTTTGCATCTGAAAGGCAAACTCCTACAAATGCATATGCAATAAGGTCAGCCGCAAAAATGTCGATGCCTTTTCAGAGTTAATTTTTTACCGTCTTTAGTAAAGAGGGTTTGTACTGTTACAAAGTTTACAAAATTAAGTTTCCCCTTTTGTAAAGATGATAAAAAAATGAAAGACTAACACTTATGTAGGTGTTCAGCTACATCTAATTGTTTTGATATTATTTCATTTTTTAGATTTGGAATATATTTCAATATGGTACTACTGTAGAAATGTTGCAAATTTCAGTCTGAATAATACCGTGTGAATAATTTTGAAAAAGTGAATTTTGAAATGTGAAACTTAATGAAACTAAAACTAAAAACTTAAACAAAAAGAGTTTTTTTTTTACTTATTAAGAGATAATTTAAAACTGTGGTCTAAAGATTCAATGATTTGGCCATAACTCATTATTATCCTTGATATTCTAACATAGGTAATTTCATGTGTATTTAGGACTGAGTTTGCTGCACAACCCCCACTGGTAATTTACATTTCAATACAGGAAGTCTTGAAAGGTAAGTTTATCACAGGTGAGGTACAGGCCAAAAGAGCTTACTAACTACCAATACTGTTACCAATGTCTAAGAATATGTGGAACTTCTCAAATAAAGAAGAGAAGATGCTGGGATTTACACAAATTAAATTAAAATACAGCTTTTTACCACCACTAGGACACATTTCTCAATATTTACTGAATCAATAGAACTGAGTGAAGAGTTTTGAAAAATTACCTAACCAACTTTAAGCTTCACAGCAGTTATTTTCACATTCAAAATGCACTAAAACTACCAAAAACACTTAATTCATGTCTCAAATCATGTCATTCATCACAAGACTAGCAAAAGTTCCCCCCAACAAACACTCTCACTCATAAAACAAAACAACAACAACAAAACAGGAGCATTACACAATGTTTTCTTTTGTAAAACTTCTTTACAAAACAAAAATGACATTATCTACTGTTTATAATTATTGTTAAATAATCCATGTTAAAATTACTGTACAAAATTATTCCTAAATTTTCCATTTTGTATAGATGGTGATGAAACTGAAAGACTAACACTTATGTAGGTGTTCTGCTTACATCTAATTATTTTGATAGTATTTTATTTTTTTTTAGATTTGGAATATATTTCAATATGGTGTTTCTGTAGAAATGTAGCAAATTTCAGTCTTACTAATTTTTGTGTTGCAGTGAATTATAAACAGTAAACAGTGTCATTCTTGTTTTGTAAAGAAATTTTACAAAATAAAACTCTGGAATGCTCCTTTTTTTTTTAATGAGTGACAAAGTGTGTTTGTTAAGGGAAAACCTTCTTCTAGTCTTGTGAAGAATGACTTGATTTGAGACATGAATTAAGTATTTTAGTAGTTTTAGTGCATTTTGAATGTGAAGTTAACTGTTGTGAAGCTGAAAGTTGGTTAGGTAATTTTTCAAAACTCCTCACTCAGTTCTAAATATTGAGAAATGCATTCTAGTGGTGGTAAAAACTGTATTTTAATTTAATTTGGGTAAATCCCAGCATCTTGTCTAGTTTATTTGAGAAGTTCCACAGATTCTTAGACATTAGATATTGATAAGCAGGCATCGGCTGTCAGTCAGGAAAAACAAAAAAACAAAATGAACATCCCTAGTTCATATATTTCAATTGTCAACAAAAATGTTGAGATCTGAACTCCAAAATCTTTACAGTGTATTTGTGATGGCATGAAATGGCAAAGCAACCAAACAGATGTCGCAATTTACCATCTAACAGAGGACCAAAGACATTTTGTTTAATCAAATCAATATTCAGTGTATAAAGTGGTTACCTGCAATTGTTAATTTAAGGAGCCATTTCTGCTTGACTTAACAAATAAAACTTGGTTATGTTGTTATAAATTAATCTATTTAGGTTGGTTCAGTAAGTTGTAATAACTGACTTGAACAAAATTAGTTAATTTGCCATTACAATAACAGGTTACCATAATAGGTTACCATTTTTTATTCACCATTCCATGCCCATTTTCACACAAGTTAAAGTGTACATGGTAAAGTTAAGCAGCAGCAAAATGTGTATGTTATAGTGATTTCATACACAAAAGGACACTGGTCCCCTGTTAGATGGTAAAGTCTGACACCTGTTTGGTTGCGTTTACATTTAGCAATATTTCGTATTCTGATTTTAATAGCAATGCTCATAATAAAACTAAAACACCAGATATTGCCATAAAAAAATACACTGTAGAAAGATTTTGAAGGTCAAAACTCAGTTTTATGTTGATTGTTGAATTGAAAATCTTTAGTTTGGTTTAGCTAAAGTGCCAGTGTTAAAAGACATTCAGTTCACATAATTTAATTGAGATAACTGACAATTTTGCAGCAATGCAGCAAGTCAACATAAAATTTTGAGATCTGACCTCCAAAATCTTTACATTTTGTTTGTGATGGTAAGAAATGGCAAAGCAACCAAACAGATGTCGCAATTTACCATCTAACAGGGGACCAAAGGCATTTTGTTTAATCAAATCAATATTCACTAAATAAAGTGGTGACCTGCAATTGTTACCTTAAAGAGCTATTTCTGCTTGATTTAACCCATAAAACTTGGTTTTGTTGTTATAAATGAATTTATTTAGGTTGGTTCAGTAAGGTTTAATAACTGACTTGAACAAAATTAGTTAATTTGCCATTACAATAACAGGTTACCATAATAGGTTATGTTGTCTTTATATTTAGCAAAATTTGGTATTCTAACTATCTCTGAATGTAATAGCAATGTTCATAACAAAACTAAAACACCAGTTCTTGCCATAAAAAAATACACTGTAGAAAGATTTTAAAGGTCAAAACTCATCTTTATGTTGATTGTTCCATTGAAAATCTTCAGCTGGTTCAGCTAAAGTGACAATGTTAAAAGATATTCATTTCACTTAATTTAATTGAGATAACTGACAATTTTCGGCAATGCAGCAAGTCAACATAAAATTGAGATCTGACCTCCAAAATCTTTACAGTGTGCTTGTGACGGTAAGACATGGCAAAGCAACCAAACAAATGTTGTGATTTACCATCTAATAGGGGACCAAAGGCATTTTGTTTAATCAAATCAATATTCACTGTATAAAGTGATGACCATTTTTATTCATCATTCCATGCCCAATTCCACACAACTTAAAGTGAACATGGTAAAGTTAAACAGCAGTAAATGTGCACGTTATAATGATTTCATTACATAAAAGAACACTGGTCCCCTGTTAGATGGTAAAGTGTGACACCTGTTTGGTTGCCTTTACATTTAGCAATATTTCGGATTCTGAATATCTCTGAATGTAGTGGCAATGTTCATAGTAACACTAAAACATCAGTTCAGTTCTTGCCCATATACATACATATATTATATATATATATATATATATATATATATATATATATATGTGTGTGTGTGTGTGTGTGTGTATAGTGATGGTAAGAAAAGGCAAAGCAACCAAACATGTGTCACACTTTACCATCTAACAGGGGACCAAAGGCATTGTGTTTATTCACTATTCCAAGCCAATTTCCACACTAGTTAAACTGTGCATGCTAAATGAGCAGTTTAAGCAGACACAAATAAATTTTGGTTCAACTAAAGTGCCTGTGTGAATAGACATTCAGTTCGCATAATATGATTAAGTCAGCTGAACATTTCCAATGCAGCAAGTCGATATAAATTTTTGAGTCTTGACCTGATATAGTGCATCACCTGTTCGGATGCTTTGTTTTTTGTTTTGTTTTTTCCCTCTATTGATGGCAGTTTAATTTTATACTGGTTGAGTATATATTTTGAAATACTTACTGTTTAAAATTTCATATTAATGTAATGCAAAGTTTGAAACTAGAAAGCTGCTAAATTGGTCAAATATTATCCAGATGTAGAACGATGCATAAATAATTTCTGGTATATTTAAAAAAACAAACAAAAAAAAACATTTGAATATTTTGTTAATTTATATAGTAATTGTCTTAGAATGTTTTAGTATTAGAGTGAAATAATAGTGAAGATAATTCTAAAAAATTCTATAATTGGCCTAGTAGTTAATAAAAGGTTCCTTTAGTAAGCAGCCTGTTAAACAACAGCTCGCAGTCTCAGAGCTTTTTCTGAGACAGCAAGCCATTCAAACAATAGAGGAGTGTTAATGGGCCATTACAGTTCCTGCTCCAGCCTACAGGGGTGCTGCTGAGTATGGGCTTAAACACACATACACACACCTGTAGGTCCCCACTTGGCCAAAAATGAAAAAAAAAAAAAAAAAAAAAAAATTCACCAGTGTTTTTTACTTGATTTTAACATGATTTAAAGCATGACCAACAGGGGACCTTTACTCTGTGGTCCCCTGTTGATAAAGGTGTAATGACACCATGGTCCCCTAGGTAGTCAAGTACACATACACACACACATACATAAATAATATAATATATAACAAAACGGGAGGGGGGCGGGAGATGGGTGTGAAATGGAGATTCACGGGAAAAACGAGAGTGTTTACAGGTATAGTATTAATTTGTGGAGAGAGGGCTGGCGCAAAATGCGGCATCGGCATCTCGTAGCGGCACTTCCGGCGGCATCTCCAGCGGCCAGGGACTTCTTCGGCAGCCCTCCCTACAGCGGCATCTAGAGCAGCCAGGGACTTTATTTGGCATCACCTGCCGCTGGCCAACATAATTCGATGTAATATTTTTTTTTATTTTATTTAAAAAAGTACATTTCGTCAAAATACCATTATACCAGAAGACTACCATTTGTAATCATTTATCACAAATTTTGTTAATAACGTTTATTCAGTTAATACAGAAATTAATTTCTGATAGGCTATGCTGCACAAAGCTGAAATTGCGGCATCTCGTAGCGGCACTTCAGGTGGTATCTCCAGCGGCCACGGATATTCTCCGGCAGCTGTCGCTACAGCGGCATCTCGGAGTGGCATCTCCTGCAGCCACGGACTTTCTTCTTATTTTAAAAAGCTACATTGCAACAAAATAGCATTATATATCACAGGACTGTCATTTGTAAGCATTTATCATTAATTTTGTTAATATGTAGTTAATTTCTGACGCTGCAGTAGCATCAGAAAACGCTGAAATTACTGCGTGTGTATGGCAGTCTTGTGGTAGGCTATATAATGTAATGACAGTCCTGTGTAGGCTATAGCCTAATGTTATTTTGTTCAAATGTAGTTAATATTGCATCGAATTAATGTAATTGGCCAGCGGCGGGTGGGTGCTACAAACAGAGACAGCTGCCGGACAAAGTCCGTGGCTGCAGGAGATGCCGCAATTTCAGCTTTCTGCAGCATATCATAAACTCATTTCTGTATTAACCGAATAACAGCTTATATTCATGTAATGACATTTCAAAGCAAGATGTAATGCATTTATATTTTATTAAGGCATGCGATTTACTAGTTAGGGTGTGATTTGCAGGGGGGTGGGGGACCAACAGAGCATATAAAATAGCCTACCTAAAATAAAAATATTTTATAAAACATAGCCAAGTAAAACGCCCAACGTGACAATACAAACAACAATAACATCAGAAATGGATTTTAATTGTTAGCGCTCCGCTTAGAGACGGTCTGGGATTCGTGATCGCGCCATTTCAACTAGCCTATTAAAGTCAGTCACCATTATTTCAGAGTGACAGTATGATAATACAATATTTCTGCTCAAAACATATTCTGTTGTGACCTAATGCAGATATTAAAATAAACTGACGCATAAATGTATATTATGAGACTGAACGAAGAAGTTTACCGTCACCATAAGGTGGGAATTATTATGACGCAATATTGACTAATGGATCGGCAGATAATCTTTCTGCGAGTCATTAATAATTTTCTATTCTATCTAAAGAAATGTGAGGTAAACATGTGAATAGCCTACACATTTCTCAAAATATGCGTAATTTGGAATAAATGTTGGACTGTTGTGTGCAGAAGCACTGTGATCAAAAATAAATGTGATCATAAATAAACTACTGATTGATTTTGTATTCCTATCAGAAAATAAGAATTAGGTCTACAAAGCTGAAATTGCGGCATCTCCTGCAGCCACAGACTTTCTCCGGCAGCTGTCGCTGTTTGTAGCAACTGCCGCTGGCCAATTACATTAATTCGATGTCATATTTTCACTTTAAAAACTGCATTTGAACAAAATAACATTAGGCTATATACACAGGACTGTCATTACATTATATAGCCTACCACAAGACTGCCATGCACACACAGTAATTTCAGCGTTCTCTGATGTAGGCTACTGCAGCGTCAGAAACGTATTAACAAAATTAATAAATGCTTACAAATGACAGTCCGACCTGAAGTGCCACTACGAGATGCCGCAATTTCAGCTTTGTGCAGCATAGCCTATCAGAAATTAATTTCTGTATTAACTGTATATGTAGTCTAAATAAACACAAGCAACAATTTCAGCTTTCTCTCATGTAGTGGAGCATCATAACGTTATTAACAAAATTTGTGATAAATGCTTACAAATGATAGTCCTCTGTTATATATTTTGATAAAATGTAATTTTTAAAATAAAAAAAATATTACATCGAATTATGTTGGTCAGCGGCAGGTGATGGCGAATAAAGTCCCTAGCTGCTCTAGATGCCGATGCCGCGGCTGTTGGAGATGCCGCTGTAGGGAGAGCTGCCGAAGAAGTCCCTGGCCGCTGGAGATGCCGCCGGAAGTGCCGCTACAAGATGCCGATGCCGCGGCTGCTGGAGATGCCGCTCTAGTGACAGCTGCCGAAGAAGTCCCTGGCTGCTGGAGATGCCACTGGAAGTGCCGCTGCGAGATGCCGATGCCGCATTTTGCGCCAGCCCCTGCTGAATTTGTGTGCATGAATGTGCGTTTGGTAGCGTGCATATGCATGTATCTAGGGCTGGTCCGAATACCATTTTTTGAGCTTTGAAGCTTCGGTAGTAATCCACAATGAATATTCGAAGCTTCGGAAGGAGGGGGCTGAACATATTCTTCTCTCTAATAAAGGCAGTGTAACGAGTAGAAATACGGTGTGGCCCCTTTAAAAGCTGCGTGCTTCCGGTTGAACTGTCGATCTGCATTGTATGTGCAACACCACATGTATGCGGGGTATTTCTGTTTTTCAGTTGCTCATTTAAAGTTATTTTCTTTATTAAGTAATGCTGCGGATGGCATAACATTTGCGACGGACAGTTACGGAACACTGCATAGTGATACAAAACACAGGTCTGTTAAGAGCAATACTTTTAATAAGGTAGCCTAACATTTTTCTGACAAACAAATCGCTCCCAAATCAGAAATTAGCAGCACAGCAATTACTGACACAGTAACGGGTAGGCTATTTAAATAAAAGAAGAACGAAAAATAAATGAACGAACTGTAATAAAGAACACGCCATCCCAATAAAATCTCACGTTTGAGTTTTAACAAGCTCCTATATTTTGCAGTAGATTCATTTAGATTGATAATAACGGGTAAAAAGGCTAATACATGTTGTTTCTATTATTCTATTTTACACAATGTCAAAGCAACGCAGCTTAACCCAAAATACAAGCTCATGCAGTTGTGCGCTTCAGACAGAGAATACTCCAGTTGCAGGAAACACTTTAGTAAGCTAAGAAGAATCAAATATATTTAAGTATAACAAGGTCGGGTTCCTTCAACTGTCATCCTATTAAAAATGGCTAGGCTATATAAGATAATTGTAAAAAAAGTGTCTCTCCCATTCACTTCCAATGGCCGGTCATTTTTGACCGGAAACACTACAAGTGTTTGGTAATAAAACCTCGCTTTCTGCCATTTTGTACAAAATAAAAGCATTTCAAAACAAACGTCCTGGTTAAACATTAAAGTAGACTAGTGTGATCAACAGTGCAATTTTTTTTTTTTTTCATATTTTATTTAATATTTCCAAAATGATTCACAAATGATGTTTTGTTTTTTTTTCACTCAAAAACTGAGATGCATAAGCTCAGATCAATAAGGCCTACGATAAATCAGTTTGAAAAGAAATACAAAACCAGTCCTAATTGAAAGAAAACAAGTTGACAAAAAGATTGAATCCAATATTTAGTGATAATATAGCACAACAAGTAATTTATAGCACGTTAACTGTGCAACACTTTTAGCTTTAAATACTTAAAGTAACACACGTTTGCACATTTGAATTATTTTAACTATTTTAAGAAATGTACATTAATATGAATGTTTACTTTCATCTAACGCAATTATGATACAAACTTTGTGTCAACACAAAGTTCAGGATACAGCACAGCATACTTTAGGTGCACATCACTGGTTTTTGTTCAAAAAGATCAGCATGTTAACATATTCAGGGGTTAGTCTTGTGCGAATTCTGTTGACCGTCAGGCCAGCTGCTGAGAACACGCGTTCTGATGGGACGGATGTTCCTGGTATGCATAAACATCTGGGAAACCTGGTGGCATTCGCTTTGCGTTTCTAGTGGACTTGTGTCAAGTGAAGGAGGCTGTTCTCCAAGAAAGTTGTTCACCTCGCTTTCTGAGTCATTGATACGCTGTTTATTGTAATTACTTTTGAAAAGCATCCGAAGGCTCTTTTCCCATCATCACCTCCAGCTTGGACCTGCTGCACACTTTGAGTAACCCCACTATTTGCATTCTCTGTAGGGGACCCGGTCAGAACCACTACGGATGCCATTTTGTGCAGCTTTGCGTTGGCAGCCAGCCTCTCTGATGTCATTAGAAAGCCTAGATGTTTGTGTCTGGCATCCAGCATCATCGCTGTCATGGATGGTTTTGATGGGAGTGTGCTAGTGTGAATCTAAAGTAATAAATTTAAACCATTTGGTGGCGCATTCCCTATGAAAAGCTGCGCACTTTTGCTTTGAACTCCCAAACCTGAGTGCTGTCCGCTTTGTTTCTCTTAAGATGTGAATGTAAGAGGCCGTAAGTGATGGGATAGATATTTGAGATGGACACATCAGATTCAGTAGACATTACAGTCGTGGCACACTTTAATGCTGCCAGCACAGGTGCCACGTCCTCCATCGGCTGCCAGTACTTTGACCTCAAGAATTCTGGTGTCTGCTAACTTGGTGACAGTGCAGTCAGACAGCACAGCTGTCACTGCCCACCTTTGTTCCATGAGCCGGGCAAACATGTCACTGACTGAGATCATATTTTGAGCATGCAAAAGGGCATTTCGGAGTTTTGCGGAGAAATGTTCGTCTCGCAAATAAAGTATTTAGAGCGAACGAAAATCAATTTTGTATTTAAAAGAAGTTTATTTGGATGTACGCGGACGTTGTCTTATGCATGTGCAACGTTTCAGTTGCTTGCTCTCCTGATACCCACACTGAGTGCTCTCTAAACAGCTTGCTTGCTCAACACAACCCAGCATTACAATATGCCACAATTCAAGCCAGTCAGAGATGAGGCTGATGTGGCTTGACAACCAATCACAAGACTCCCTGCATTACCGACAGAGGAAGAGGAAAAATACATGGTGGAAGAGACATTTGTTCAGTGGCTTGAACACTATCAAAGTCCCATTAAAGGTGCCATAGAATTGAAAATTGAATTTACCTTGGCATAGCTGAATAATAAGAGTTCTGTAGATGTAAATGACATACCGTGAGCCTCAAATACCATTGTTTCCTCCTTCATATGTAAACCTTGTGCGTGAAAAACACCATGGATAAAAGGGCAAATCCCAACATAACACCGACTGTTACATAACAGTCTGGATCATTATTATTTACACCCCCAAAATTTGCATATACCAGCCCACGTTCAAGGCAAGCCAGTATTAACGTCTTGGAGCGGCACAGCCGAATCATCAGAAATTCTGCAGGTATTGTGAAGCAAGCAAGCAAGGACAATAGCGAAAATGGGAGATGGATCAATAAAAACTGTTCATGATCCATGATCCACCGGCGCACCAGTTATTTCATTAAAAATGCAATCTCTTCATCATATTTTCAAATGTAGGTTCTATCTAGCTCTATTTGAACATAATTTCTTTCAGCTGTGAGTGGTTTATATTGCAAAAGCGATAGGCAGAGTGATAACGATCTGTTCTACTTGCTTGTCATTTCTGCAGTGTATTAGCACATTCATTTGTTCATTTGCACATTCCTCTGATATGTTAAACATATACAGTATCTCACAAAAGTGAGTACACCCCTCACATTTCAGCAACCATTTTAGTATATTTTCTCAAGGGACAATACTATAGAAATGAAACTTGGACATATTTTAGAGTAGTCAATGTGCAGCTTGTATAGCACAGTATAGATTTACTGTCCTCTGAAAATAACTCAATATACAGCCATTATTGTCAAAATAGCTGGCAACAAAAGTGAGTATATTCTAAGTGATAACAGCTGTACAGGTGCATCTCAATAAATTAGAATCATGAAAAAGTTTTTTTTTTCCTGTAATTTAGTTGAAAAAGTAAAACTTAAATATATTCTAGATTCATTAGACAGTAAAATATTTCCAGACTTTTTTGTTTTCATTTCAGCTTGCTGCTCATCAAAATCAAAAAATCAGTATCTCAAATTATTAGAATATTTAATTTCAAGTTCTATTAAATTACCATTCTCAGGGTATAAATACTGGGTTTAGGTCAGTAATCCCAACAGCAGTCATGGGAAAGTCTGCTGACATGACAGTTGTCCAGAAGACGATCATCAAGACCCTCAACAATGAGGGTAAGCCACAGAGGGTCACTGCTGAAAGAGCTGGCTGTTCGCAGAGTGCTGTGCCAAAGCATATTCATGGAAAGTTGACTGGAAGGAAAAAGTGTGGTAGGAAAAGATGTACAAGTGAAAGGAATGACCGCAGGCTTGAGAAGATTGTCAGGTGAAGCTGATTTAAGAACTTAGGAGAGCTTCAAAAGGAGTGGACTGAAGCTGGAGTCATTGAAGCTGGAGCACACAGACGTCTTCAGGAAATGGGCTACAACTGTCACATTCCACGTACCAAGCCACTTCTGAACCAAAGACAACGTCAGAAGCGTCTTACCTGGGATAAGGAGAAAAAGAACTGGACTGTGGCTCAGTGGTCCAAAGTGCTCTTTTCAGATGTAAGTAAATTTTGCATTTCATTTGGAAATCAAGGTCCCAGAGTCTGGAGGAAGAGTGGAGAGGCACAGAAACCATGTTGCTTGAAGTCCAGTGTGAAGTTTCCACAGTCAGTGATGATTTGGGCTGCCATGTCATCTGCTGGTGTTGGTCCACTGTGTTTTCTGAAGTCCACAGTCAACGCAGCCATCTACCAGGACATTTTAGAGGACTTCATGCTTCCTTCTGCTGACAAGCTTTATGGAGATGCTGATTTAATTTTCCAGCAGGATTTGGCATCTGCCCACACTGCCAAAGGTACCAAAAGCTGGTTCAATGACCATGGTGTTACTGTGCTTGATTGGCCAGCAAACTCGCCTGACCTGAACCCCATAGGAGAATCTATGGGGTATTGTCAAGAGGAAGATGAGAGACACCAGACCCAACAATGCAGATGACCTGAAGGCTGCTATCAAAGCAACCTGGGCTTCCATTACACCTGAGCAGTGCCACAGGCTGATTGCCTCCATGCCACGCCGCATTGATGCATAATTCATGCAAAAGGAGGCCCAACCAAGTATTGAGTGCATAGAAATGAACATACTTTTCAGAAGCCTGACATTTGTTTAAAATATCCTTTTTTTATTGATCTTATGAAGTATTCTAATTTATTGAGATAGTGAATTGGTGGGTTTTTGTTAAATGTGAGCCAAAATCATCACAATTAAAAGAACCAAAGACTTAAAGTACTTAAGTCTGTGTGCACTGAATTTATTTAATACACAAGTTCCACAATTGGAGTTGAATTACTGAAATAAATGAACTTTTCCATGACATTCTAATGTATTGAGATGCACCTGTATGTCGTTTAACCATGCAAAGCTACATGTCCTATTCATCATGTTCATGTTTTTGTCTGCTTGATAGAACCATACAAATTTGTGTATCTTGTATTAGAGCAGTTCAAATTTGGTGCTTTGAGTACAGTTCTCTCATACTGACCACTAGATGGCACCTCATGGCAAAGAACTCTCTGAGGATTTGAGAATTAGAATTGTTGCTCTCCACAAAGATGGCCTAGGCTATAAGAAGATCGGTAACACCATGAAAACGGAGTTACAGCACAGTGGCCAGGGTCATACAGAGGTTTTTTAAGACGGGTTCCACTCAGAACAGGCCTCGCAAGGGTTGATCAAAGAAGTTGAGTCCTCATGCTGTGCATCAGGTGCAGAAGCTGGCTTCAAAAAACAGATGCATGAGTGCTGCCAGCATTGCTTTAGAGGTTGCAGAAGCGGGAAATCAGCTTGTCAGTGCTCTGACCATATGCCGCACACTACAACAAGTCAATTTGCATGGCCGTCGTCCTAGAAGGAAGCCTCTTCTGAAGCTGGCTCACAAGAAAGCCCACAAACAGTTTGCTGAAGACAACCTGTCCAAGAGCATGAATTACTGGAACCATGTCATGTGGTCTGATGAGGCTAAGATAAAATTGTTTGGGTCAGATGGTGTCCAGCATGTGTGGTGACGCCCTGGTGAGGAGTACCAAAAAAACTGTGTCTTGCCTACAGTCAAGCATGGTGGTGGTAGCATCATGGTCTGGGGCTGCATGCGTGCTGCTGGTACTGGGGAGCTGCGCTTCATTGAGGGGAACATGGATTTCAACATGTACTGTGACATTCTGAAGCAGAACATGATGCCCTCCCTTCAGAAACTGGGCCAAACGGCATGATAATGACCCCAAACACACCGCCAAGATGACAACTGCCTTGCTGAGGAAGCTGAAGGTGAAGGTGATGGAGTGGCCAAGTATGTCTCCAGACCTGAACCTTATTGAGCACCTGTGGGGCATCCTCAAGCGGAAGGTGGAGAAGCGCCATGTGTCTAACATCCAGCAGCTCCGTGATGTCATTATGGAGGAGTGGAAGAGGATCCCAGCAACAACCTGTGCAGCTCTGGTGCCCAGAAGGATTAAGGCAGTGCTAGATAACAATGGTGCTCACACAAAATATTGACACTTTGGACACAGTTTTGACATGTTTACTTAGGGTGTACTTACTTTTGTTGCCAGTTATTTAGACAATAATGGCTGTATGTTGACTTATTATTTTTAGAGGACAGTAAATCTATACTGCTATACAAGCTGCACATTGACTACTCTAAAGTATATCCAATTTTCATTTCTATAGTATTGTCCCTTGAGAATATATAATGGTTGCTGAAATGTGAGGGGTGTACTCAGTTTTGTGAGATACTGTATATGCACCAGTATTGTTATAACAGTTATAATTTAAGTAAGTGAAGTCCATGAAAAAAAATGTGAACATTATTGTTTAATACAATAAATTTCCCCCAAACCCGTAATTTTATCCACCCAAAATAGACTTTAGTCATAGTTAATATTTTAAGTTTTTAAAGTGATATGTTTTTTGTATTCTATTTTTGCAGTTCTGTGATAAAATAAGGTAATAAGACTCTGAAGTATTGCGTACACATACAGTATGTCTTGCACGCTCTCCTTTAAATAACGAAATATACATCGGAATATTATGGCACATTTTTTCTTTGTTTCACAAT
Source organism: Ctenopharyngodon idella (assembly GCF_019924925.1). NCBI lineage: Eukaryota > Metazoa > Chordata > Actinopteri > Cypriniformes > Xenocyprididae > Ctenopharyngodon > Ctenopharyngodon idella. The sequence continues at coordinate 35,093,896 of NC_067237.1, read as the reverse complement.
ACTCAATCAATGATTGTAAACAGAGTCTGGTGTCTTTAGAATAAGTATCTGTGCTGAATTTTACAAAAATAAATCACAACATTCCCGTGCTATGGGCACAGCCAATAATAAAGGCTGCAGTGGAAGTTTTTTTTACGCTAATACTTGAAGCTTCTGCATTTCGAACACAGAAGTGTGATAAAGGCCTAATGTTTTTGCTCTCCTAGGATGAATAGCGACACCTGTTGTTAATTCACGCTCCTGAGTATCACCCTTTGCTTATTTGGTCTTATTCGGCCGCGTGCTCTGCCATAAAAGCCGTCCAGTTTTCCAGTGTTGCAGAGGTGGGAGTTTTCCCTCTGTCTCTCTTCCAAAGAATCCCTGTCGCCTGTTGCAGAGGTGTGTTTTATTTCTCCCCATTTATATATTACTGGTCTGTGAGATTAGTGCAAGTGAGGAGATCTATTTTATTTTTATTTTTTTTTGTGTGTGTGTGTTAAAGGACTCTTTTCATTCAATCCCTGAGTGCAGGACTTGATTTGTTTGAACTTTGACTTGTTTCATGTTTTGTTTCATTATTTTCTCAATTCTTTATGTTTTAATTTAAGGAAGCTGTAGGGAGATGGGTGCCATTTATTTTTATATCTCTTTTTCTGCTGTTTATAGGTAGAGAGGTAGATTATAATTGTCTTTTGTTTGCATCGTTAATTTGTGTTTAGGTTATTTAGTTTTCTAAAATAGTTGGACTTATTTTTTTTCGTTATTTTGGGCCATTGCCCCCTCCTGAATTTAATTGCTTCCATGTAAGATCTTTCGTTTTCTTTGTTACCTTTTTTCCCTTAATAAATCTTTTTGCTTGATTTATAAAATGGTTCAGGTGTTGAATCAGTGCTGGGACGGGAGACAGGGGCTCTGAAGACGTTCAATTTGTTCAGTTTATTTAAATTCTTTATTTACTTAATTTGATCTGTTCGTAACACTAGCGATGCACGCACCTTGCGCTTCTCCGCGTTAGTTTATATTCTGAGATAACACTGACATATAGCGGTTGGGTTTTATTATACAGTCTGTGGTTTAAACCGAACACAAAGCCACAAATCTTGGATGCAAACAAACAAATAAATAAATATCGATACAGTGTTTTTTTTTTTTTTTTTTTTTTTTACCTTTATTTATATAGCGCTTTTTACAATGTAGATTGTGTCAAAGCAGCTTTACATTGATAACTGGTACATTGTTTGGCTGCACAGCAGCTCTTAAAGAATAGTGTCAATGCAGGCAGATCAAAGCACTGTTGAATATCAAATGTCAAGTCAAGTGTTCCCAACTAAGCAAGCCAGAGGAGAATCGATTTTTGAGAATCGATGCAGTATCGCCAAACATAATATCATGATATTCACTTGTATCTATATTTTCTTACACCCCTAGTGCACATGCCTTTGTTTCAGCGAACATGCAGTGTTGTACATTTTAACCGGATGATGGAAAAGTATTTAAAAATTTTTTTTAATATTTAATATTGTTAATATTTGTTAATATTTAAACTAAATAATTTGCAATAAGGAATTACTCAAGGTATTTTGAAGTGCCTATGATAACAATACTGTGCATGTTCATTATTGTGATATCTTATTAATGTATATTGCCATGTCTAAAAGACCAGTATTGATTTAAGTATAAATACCCAACAGTCATAACCTTTGTGTTAGACAATATGCTGAGTTTATTTCCTTAATATTGAGTATTAATTTATGTCACACAAAACAGTGCATTTTATTTTCTCTGCCAACTAAACTTCCAAAGCAAAGCCACGGAAGCATTGTGTGACTGACAAGCACACAGAGCGGCATTTCATTCCTGAATAATTCTGATTCTTTGAATAAATCGGTTGAGTGAGTGTTTCAATGACTGGAAGTGAGTGTTTCAATGAATGAAATCATGGGAGTTGTCGTCTTCACCTCCACAGCCGATGGAAAGCAATCCGACAGGACTCGGGCAGAAATAATGTTCATGGGTGAGCTAATGTGTTAAAGTTTTATTAACGTTACTGTGGTAAGAAGCAAGGAGGGGCCAAAAGCATGGGACATTTTACGCTGCTGTTTTTATTACGCTTATATGCCGCAGTCGGTCACTGCCTCTCCTTTCGCTTTGTTGGTTATGCATATTTTATGACTAAAGTTGTTTAACGTCTGCCCCCTTTGTCCCTGAACTTGAACTTTGCTACAGTTATGTTTGATCACTTAAATTCACAATATTTTATCTCATTCTAATGAAATAGCCACAAATGCTGAATTTCAACTCATACAGGTCACTTTATCTGATTAATTTAATCGGGGGTAATGCAGCGGTGTTTCACTTGGTCAAAACAATCATACTAAAATATGTTTGAGTGTGTTGAAAGTTTTTATAATGTGACTGGTGGCTGGTATGAGACACTTGTCACACACCGCAGTAAGCTAGATTGATATTAGAATATCATTAATAAAAGTTGTATGACTTGTGTTGCTAAATTATATGTAATTAATTGTAAAATATTTTGTATTTTGGAGAAAATGCTGTATTACTGTTAATACAAATAAAGCTCTTTCTGATAATGCTATCATGTTAGCCACTTGACAAAACAGTGTTGTCTGTGAGGCATGGTACAAGCATGTTACTCGAGGAAAGTCAAGAAAACAATAGATTTAAAACATCTAACTGTTAAACTATATAACAAAGATTAGTTTTCTGTCAATAAAAGTATCCAAACAGTTGCTCACCTGTCTGATAAAATGGTTAATATATTAAAGCGTCTTTGGTGTTTCCATGATTTCTACGGATGCGCGGATGAGACGTCACAGGCGACGCAGTGACACGGGCCTTTGGGACTGGTTAAAATAGCTGATTTCTCTTGATTTAAACATTGTTGGAAACATTTGGGATAATTTAAGTACACAAGGCAACAAAATATATAACATTGTTTTAGTGGTTTTTGGTTATTTTAATCCAAAAATCTTACATATTAGGGGTGGGAGGGACTACACTGATACAAAATAATGTCATATTTTATACGTCATATTATTTTAACTTCATCCCTTTGTCCAAAACGCTGCGTATTTACACTTAAAGCGTTGGTTGACGGTAGCCCTTGACTTCCATAGTAGGAAAAAAAATATATATATGTCAATGTCAAACGTCAACTGTCTGGTTACCAACATTTTTCAAAATAAAGGTTTGGGACAACATAAGGGTGAGTAAATGATGACAAACTTTTCATTTTTGGGTGAACTATCCCTTTAAATCGATACTGGTCTGCAATTCACTACAATGCAAATGCATTCGCTCCGTGCCGCCCAGAGGGTCGCCCATCTTTGCCACACAGATTTTGATAGTTGGTCAGCTAAATAAAACAGCTAGTTTTCAAGTTTCAAGTATTCAAGTCATATTAGTGAATAGGATGTCCACCAAAGAAGATATGGATCTTCATGGCTCATACGGTTCCATGATCAACTTGGGCTCACAATGCTTTTGTGAAACAACCCAGAACTGTATGACTAGATATGGCAACGATTCACTAAATCTAGGACTCATTTCCCCACAAATCTGGAAGATGCTTTGCCGGAGATGTCCAGTGATCAAACACTAAAAACTTAATTTCCAATTCCACACTGCCTGAATATTGGATTACAGTAGCAGAGGAATACAAAGAGTTATCAAATGTGGCAGTGGATGTACCACTTCCATTTGGATCTAGCCTACATATTTGTGCGAGCAGACTTCTTCCGCTGTTACATATATAAAACATAAATACAGCGAGTAGTCGTATCCAGTGTCATGCCACTAATAAAGCTTTTGTGCTCCCAAAAACAAGTGCACCCATCCCACTGAAAGGTAAGCCTAAATTAATTTGATATATAGTAAATACAGTGGATACTACATAGACAAATGTTGTGAAGGACTTAAAAAAAAAAAAAAAAAAAAAAAAAAAAAAGAGCGTATGCTCTGGTATGCATATGCTCTGGTAGTGGGGGACTATGGTGTATATGACTCTCTTCTTTCTGATGCAAATATTTGGAGAAATATCAATAAATATCCTGACGCATCTGAGTTTTATAATGGCAGTGAATGGGGGTCACTAGTATGAGCTGAAGAAAGTGCTTCCATCTACATCCATCCATCATAAACATGTACTCCACATGGCTCCGGGGGGTTAATAAAAGCCTTCTGAAGTGAAACAATGCGTATTTTGAAAAATCCATATTGAAGTGAAAAATCCATATTTAACAAGTTATGAAGTAAAATACCTAGCTTCCGCCAGACCGCCTTCCGTATTCAACGTATGAAGAAAGTGTAGAACTCTTGAAGTTCAAAAAGCTTATGCTATGTCCTACGCCTTCCCTATTCAACTTACGAAAAAAGTTTAACTGACGCAACACCAGTTTACACTTTCTTCGTAACTTTAATATGTAAGCCGGTCTGGCGGAAGCTAGATATTTTACTTCATAACTTGTTAAGAAGGCCTTTATTAAGCGCTTTCTTCAGCTCTTACTTATGACCCCCATTAAGGTTGGATGCGTCAGGATATCTATTAGAATATCTTCGGTTGTGTTCATCAGAAAGAAGAAAGTCATATACACCTAGGATGGCTTGAAGGTGAGCAAAGCTTGGGCTAATTTTCATTTGAAAGTGAACTAATCCTTTAAATGTTCGAAAACCACTGCATTAGATGACAGTAACAGATACCAACCCAAAACAGGAAATTGAAGGTGAAGAGCAGGTATTTCATGCAGATGGTCCCACATGTTTGATTCTTCTCTTCGTTTAACCCCATCTGAAAAAAAAAACAGAAAAAAAAAAAAAACAGACATGAACTAAAAAGCCACTGAGCATCTTTGTTGGGCTATCAAATTTGTGAAATTTGTTTTATTTTTGCTTCTTTTGATGTGTAAGTTATGACTGGTTATGAAACCACAAACAATAGCAAACTTCTGCAGTTGGGTTTGCAACATTGGGCGTTTTTTTTTTTTTTACCTTGATTTTTGAGGAAAATAATTTTTAAAAATTATGTTAAATGTGATTTTAAATACTGCAGTTTTAAAAAATTATCTAATTACCTTCAGTGTGTTTGACAAAAGCACAACAAAAATCCTTCAGTGTGTGACAAACATTTTTTTTTTTCATGATTAATACAGATTGAACTTCTGTATCAACAGCTGAAATGTTCCTCAAAATATCTTCAATTCCACAAAAGAAAGGTGAGTATGACTATGTTCACACTGTCAGTCCCAATCTGATTATCTGATTATCTCTTACGTTTTCTGGAATATCTGCATTATGGCAATGACGTTGAGGTGATGTCCTATGTCAAAACAACATGGAGGGGTTTGTAATGTCTTACTGGACTACTATGTCTAGTGAAGCAGTGGCAATAACATCGAAGGCTAGCATGAACAATTATATTCTATGCTGCCATCTCCGCCAGTCACAAAATTCAAAGAGGTGTGTGGATGTATCCCTCCACAGTGAAAGAAGTGAAAACACCTCAACATTGGACCATGGAGATATAATTTTCTGCGCAACCTGCACATTGAGAATAATATAAGCAAAAAAGCTATGCCAAATCCATTTAGAGCTGTTGGAGTGAAACAAATATCTGAAAAATTAAATTGGAATAGGATGCAGTCTGTGTATCATTCGTTCAGTTGTTTTTTGATTTAATATTAAAAATAAAAAAATGAGAAAATAGTTCCTTTTTCGTTTTTTTTTTTTTTTTAAACAAACAAAAAAAACGAAAAAACAAGAATTCAACTCGGTTTTTCGTTCAGGGATAAAAAAAAACAAAAAAAAAACAGCTGGAATATTCGATATTTACACATGGGTGGGAATGAAACACCCCTTTCCTCTGATTAGTCAGCCGAAGATCAAGTCAGCAGAATAATAGTCCTCCTCAGCTGCGGTTGTACGGACTCTTAACGTGTTTATTGCAACTAGAAGTGCCGATATTCGGTAATACGATATATCACGATAATGAATATGCACGTTATTGTTATCGTGGGAATAAACCGTGAATAATTATTATTGTGAATTATTAACATTTTTATAATACATTTTAAGAATACTTTACCCATCAACCGTATAAAATGCACAACACCGCTGTATGCTGCGTCAAAAGAACACCCACACTCAGATGTAAACAAACCCGATGTGCATTTAAAAGCACATGGAGGAACGAGTGAAGGAGACGCACTGAATGAAAGTGCACGTTCACTCTCTGACAGCTGAGGGCGCTGATGGAACAGCAGAAGTGCAGCGGTTACCCCGGAAACCCCGTAAACAAAGCAGCTGCGCTACTGAACAGTAATTAAAATGCTTCAAACAGCCATTAAATTTTTTGTGTTCGCAATGTTGTTCATCACAGCACCAAATACTTAATACTTAAAGACTTAATAGGCTATTTACTTTCAAACTGAAACATTTTTATATTTTAATCTGGACAACAACATGCCCTATAATGATTGAAAATGTTCTGATTATTTGTTACTGTTCATTAACACCTAGTGACATAAGGCTTTATTAGTTAACATGTTAATTCGTTATTACCAAACTGACAATGAAAAATACTTATAAAGCAATTATTAATGTTAATTTCTTAGTTAAAGTTTAATAACATTACTAAAATCAAAAGTTGTAATTATTAATGGACCTGAGCTAAAACTAACAATGATCATTTGTATTTTTAACTAACATTAACAAAAAATAATAACTTCTATAACAAATGTAGCTATTGCTCATTCTTTATCTTAGTTAATGCATTAACTAACGTTAAATAATGAGGCCTTATTGTAAAGTGTTACCTGTTGTTCTTTATAATTCTTTTGCACATTAATGTTTGAAACATTTTACTTTAGAATTTTTTTTTTGTGTATTGTGTTATTGTATTTAAATGTTCAGAGTTCTTTCTGTTATAAGAAAAAGAATTCTTAAACCTGTTATAGTATGACAAGACTTTTTTTTGCAACTTATTTCAATATCATGATAATATTGTATACCATGATAAAAGCTTAAGCAATTATCGCAACATGAAAATTTGATACCGTCACATGCCTAATTGCAAATACATTTCATCTTTTTCTCGACACAATCCGTACAGGGGCAGAGCCTAGACAAGGCTTTCTTCTGTGTAGACATAAATTCACCTAGGCTTTGCATCAATTGGGTATGGCAGGGTATGACAGCTGTCATACCTTGGTCGCCCAGTAAGTTTTAAAAAAAATATTAAATTAAGATAAATTATTAAATTAAATAATTTTTAGACAATAATACAAAAAGGAAAGAATTACACATCGACTTGGGTATTTGCCTATACATTAATGCAAGAACTGTCATTCTGACTGTCTGTCATCCAGAGCACAACAGAGATATTAAAACACAATACTCTTCTGAGGTTTATAATGTAGGTATTATGTTTTATTAAAATTAATTGATATCTCAAAAGGATGCACTGCCTTGTGCACAGTGCGAACTGCAACACACTCGCACACGGGACTGCAACAGAAGATTTTCATAAATATAACAACTTGCCATTTTGGTTTGATTCTCACCAAACTCTACAGTATACTTCCAGAATGCTTGGAATAGCCTATACAGCATGAGTTGCATGAGATTATTTAATGACAGATTTGCATCTGCTTGAAAAAATGTTAAAGTCAACATCTCTGCCATTAAATGGGAGTGCAAGCAGGACATTTTTTATTTCTTCTTTGGGTTCCGAAAAAATAAGGTAATAAGCCCTTAGAACAATATCAAGTTGAGTAGTTATCCTAGTTCACACAGTACAAATAAGTTGCGATGGGTTAATCTCTAAGCAGATAAACATGCCTATATAGTAAAGCGCAGACCAGTAAGTGTAAATACACAGCAGTCATAACTTTATTTTTGCAGAGTTTATTTAATTAATATTGAGTATTAATTGATGTCAAACAAAACAGTGTTTTATTTTCTCTGCCAACTAAACAAAGTCACAGAATCATTGTGTGTTCTCTCTGCGCTGTCCAGGGCGTCCCGCAGCTTTCACACACAGATCTTGAAAGTTGGTCAGCTAAACAAAACAGGCCAAAGAAATAGACTAATGGGCAATGTATGGGAGAGATGCGAGGTACATTCATATTTCTGAAATAAACACATATACCTATTTCTCTGACATGCGTAGAGTTAGCCATAGGTGCATTTATGTCTACACAGAAGAAAGCCCTGTCTAGTCTCTGCCCTGGTATGGTTTGTGTCAAGCCATTCGTTAGTCTGGTTGTTTGGTGAGAAAAAGATTAAATGTAGTTGCAATAAACTTGCTAAGAATCCATACAACAGCAGCTGAGGGGGACTATTATATATGTGTGGAAATGAGGAAGAACTGATGACAGCACGACTTGATCTTTGGATGCCCAATAAGAGGAAAGGGGCATTTCATTCCCAGCCAAGTGTAGATATCGAATATTCAAGCTGTTTTTTTTTTTTTTCTTAAATTTTTCTATCCCTGAACGAAAAACAAAAAACTGAGTTGAATTCTTGTTTTTCTACTTTCAATATTTAGGGTAAACGTACCTATTAAGCACAAGTACCCATTAAGCACACTACCATCTTTGTGTAACCAAGCGGGACTCAGGGTAGGATCCATATGCAAGCTTTATTTAAACAGAGTTCGTAGTCAGACAGGCAATGGCAGAACAACAGCAGACAGGTATGGCATAGAGCAGGCAGAATCGTAGTTGAGGAACAGGCAATGGGTCAGGGCGGGCAGATAACAATCATAAATCCAAAACAGAGCAAATAGTCCAAAGGGCAGGCAGCAGAGAATCGTACACGGGGAACAGACAGGATAAGTAACAGGCAGACAGACAAGATAACTAACGCTCAGAATTGCTACAGGAGTAAACAAGACCTCGCAATGAGTGTGCAGATGTGAATGGCTTAAATAGTCCAGGTTATGTGCTGCAGCTGGGTGTGGTGATTAGTGATTGGTGGAGTGAGTGCAGGTGATTGCCAGGGAGGATGATGGGAAATGAAGTCCGGGAATGACTGGAACTGTGACACTTTGAGCTCAGATTATAAAAAGAAAAAATAATGTATTATCCTACTTGATGTCTTAACCAATTGATGTGTTTGTAACTACACACCTCCTGTAATTTCAAGAAAATCAGACCATTGCACACTGAGATATGGGTATCCATGTGTTCACACTGTCTGGCGGCCATTTTGAAAGCTGTCTGAAAATTTTCACCAAAAGAGGAGCCTCTTAAATGTGCATTTTTAAGGTGGTTAAGCCTTTTTTTTGGGGGTAGTTATAACTACTTACTGCAAAATTAAGTGATTAATGTTTAGACTTTTGCATAGCATAACCTGGAACCTGCATGTGGAAAATTATTACAGTTAGATCCAAAAGATAGTTTTAGCAACATAGTGCAGATGCTACAGAACATAGTTAGCTTACTACCTGAATAAGATTGTTTGCTACACTAATATATTACTTTTCAGGCATTACTGGCTTGTACGTTTAATATTATACATTTACAGTTTATTGATGGTCTGTGGTTTTGAACTGCTGCGATTTTTAAAGACTTCATATTATTGTTAGGTGAGCACTACAATGAAAAAAAAAATAATAATCACACTGCTTCAGAGTGACATCAATAAGAAAAAGTATAATTTCATAGATATTGTCAATAATAGTTGTTCATATTAAAATATATATAAACTTAATACATGACCTAGATTATTTATTTATCAAAATCGTGTCCTTTAAATTTAATGTAATATTTATTAATTAAAAATTGTTGCTCCTCCAATTTATTCTCAGTGTGCTCCCTTTAAGCTCATCCACATTGAACGTCTATGTAAATACTTCATAAACAGACTTTAAATATTAACTGATGGTTGTCACTTTAAGTTAATCTTTATAAAATGATTAATAACTTATTTTCACAGCCTTAAAGGGTTGGTTCACCCAAAAATAAAAATTACCCTATCAGTCCCTCCAGGATTCCGCGATCCTGCGATTGCAGAATTTACCGCAAAATCAAGCAAACGCCGCAAAATTCGGAGGGGCTTGCAATTTTTCTAAATTGCCGCATATTTTCCGCAGATTTTGAACCTGAACGCGTCGTGTGACGTCATCACAACGTACATTCAGCCAAAGGAAACCCCACTTCGAAGTAGGCTGAACTTGAATCGGTCGATTAACAACTGTTTGTGCCGTTGCTTCGGCAATGCATCTGTCAGTCAGTCAACCACCAAAACAACCCCGTTTCCGCTGTAAGAGCCCAAGTCTCTCTCTCTCTCTCTCTCTCTCTCTCTCTCTCTCTCACACACTCACACTCACACACACACACACACGAGCGTGCACGCTCTGAGTGACATCGTTTCCATCAATCGGTTCAGTTTATCAACAGAGTCTGTATGTCGCGCACTCTGTAAGCAACCCCAAAATGGACGAGGAGCAAGACGGAACAATTTAAGTAGGCACAGAATGAAAATGTATTCGGTAATATAGCGGGTTCCAGGGTTACCCCTGTAAAAACAGCAGGCAACTACTTTACCTTTCTGACACTGCTTGTGTACTGATTGTTTACTTTCGAACTTTATAGTTATGTTCTTTTGCACTTTAATCTGTTTGAAACATTTGTTTACTTTATACATTTTGTGTATTCTTCAAAAGTAGGCCACTGTTATATTTAAGGTTCTTTTTTGTTGTATTATAAAAATACTAATCAACCCTGTAAACCCTTTATTATATAATTAAATAATAGTCAGAAAATAATTTATTTTTTAAACATAAGTTGTTGTTTTTTTAACTTTAGACAAAATATAAAAGAAAAAGTTTGCATTAGTTTTATGTTTTGTCATATATTTGATACACCAGGATTTACAATATGATATGGTGAGTATGGAGGGGAAAAACAGCTTAATTTTATTCAGAGGCCAAAACTGAGCAAAAATTGCAGTTTGCTGCATTTGTTATTTATATGACCAAAAATGTAAATCAATGATATCTTTATAACAGTACAGCAGACTACTTACATAAAATGCATATAAATATAATTTGTCACTCTATATCTCCTAATAATATGTCTTGGTAAGAAGATATGCTTAGTTTTATGATAAAAGCTCTATAATTTTTATTGTGGGGGGCAAAACACAGTGCAATGCAATAGGCATACAATGATGATTGAGAGATGAACCAATAAATGTTCCTGAAAGCCTGTTGTATCATATTTGATACATAAAATATACAAAATTGATTGATAAAATATACAAACCTTTCTAAAGAGGGAGCATATACCCCCAGACCCCCCCAAGAGTACCTGAAACCATGCCCCTTTTCACAAAATCATGTGGGAAACACTGCAATATAACATTTTATAAAAAAAAAATGTGCTTGTTTTATTTGGTGTTACATATGAAATAAAATGTTGAAATTATATTTTAAGTTATTATCAGTGTTCTCCTTTTAAAAATTACAGAGCCCAGTGGTTCTTGAACTCAGAAAAGTAATAAAAATGTTAGAAGAATATTGACTCTTGTGTATTTTTACTGAAAAACTACACAAGGAATGCCGCAAATATTGCTGCAAATTTTGAGAAAAGCCACCACAAAATCAGTCATTTTAGGCTGCAGAAATCAGAAAAAGTCCCGTGAAATCCTGGAGGGACTGCCCTATGATTTACTCACCATTAAGCTATCGGTGTATCCTCAGACTAGTACAATCGGAGTTATATTAACATTTTTGGTATTAAATAATGTCCTGGCTCTTTCAAGCTTTATAATGACAGTAAATAGAGGATGAGATTTTGAAGCAAGGCCGTAACCATGTCTTGAACATCGGGGGGGACCTTTTTTTTTTTTTTTTTTAATAAAGCATAAAGAAACAAAACAGTGAACGAAATTGCTACAATGCTATATCAGATATGTACAATAACAATTGTAGAAAAAAAATAACATTACGATGTCCAGAAATCAATTTCAATAGTACATTGAGAACTCATGTTTAATATATTGTTAGTTCCGAGATTCTTCAGTTTAGTGAATAAATATATAGATCCGCAACAAACATTCGAATTCCTTAGTGGTCTACTGGTAAAATTTTTGTTAACAGTATCAAAGGTTGCATGTTCTAATCCACCCTGGCATAGTTTTTTGTCCATCAATGGTTGTATATCAAGAGCAGGGACATATTTGTGTGCATTTGTTTTGTGATTTTACCGGAAAAATAGAACCTCCACAACGGCATTAAGCGATCGATTGACGCGCCAGTCTGTGCTGTGAAGACTGTGTGCACAAGCAAAAAGAGAACGTAAACCCCGCCTACTTTTAATTTGATTGGCCATCTCAATCATTTTGACATTGACGAGCGTTCTTAAACCGCTGAGGCAGACCAGACTAAAAATATAACTTTTAAACCTTTTTGTCATCCTAACAACATGCAGAGTGCTGTAATGAAGTGCAGAGCAGTGCAAGAATTTCAAATATTGGGGGGGACGATTTGGCCATTTCTAATTATTGGGGGGGACTTGTCCCCCTCAATGTCTATGGTGGTTACGGCCCTGTTTTGAAGCCCAAAAAAGTGCAACCATCTATAATAAAAGATATCCACATGGCTCCGGGGGGTTAATAAGGGCCTTCTGAAGCAAAGCGATGCATTTGTGTAAGAAAAATATCCATATTTAAAACTTTAAAAACTAAAATAACTAGCTTCCGACAGACGGCCGTACACATTGATTTACGGCGAAAGAGTGAACTCTTGACTTGACGCATGACGTAATGACGAATGCGGAAGCGCAGAGGATAGAGCAAAGCAAAACACCGGTCATGAATCAGAATATGTAACTGATCAAACTGAATGCCTTGTTGCTTGATTTTAGTCTTCTGTTTGTTTTTTTGTGATTGACTCTGTACCTTCAAATAAAAAAAAATTCAATTCTTTAAAAAGGTTGTTTAAAATAAACAAGAATTTTTTAATAAAACATGTTGTGAGCTTAATGGCAACAGGGGTGTGCTTAAAGGGTACAAAAATGTACTCATTAAGCACAGCCAGACTTTTTGCATTTAATGATGTACATCTTAATTGAAATGCTTTTGCATTTAAAATAAAATTAAATATTATTGTGTGAGAGATTAATATTTTACTTTAACATAACTTCTTGTACTGAAATCAATATCTTGTGCACTAAAAATGTCTCAATATAGATTTTGGTGAGCTTAATAGGTACGTTTACCCTAATCAAAAAACGACTGAAAGAATGATACCCAGATTTGATTCCAAACCACATATGAATATGTAGCTTAAAATGAATTTGTGAAAAATGGATTTCATGTGATTTTCTTCATTGTTCACACTTGCTAAATATGATGGAATTCCAAGTGAATATGCACCAAAAATTGGATTTGGACTAACAGTCTGAACAAAGCTTAAATGATGATATAACTTTCATTTTTGGGTGAACTATTTCTTTAAGTTCTCAAATAAAGTTATAATTACATTAAAGTTTCTCTGAAAAAGAATTGATATAAGAAAAGGGTTCGTTTTTCAGCATACCATGTGAAACAAAACATTGTTAAAATAGATACTTTGACGCATATGTGATGAATGTGTCTGGACCTCTTCATGTTTATCTGCTAATTAAAGAAAAACACAGATCTTCACAACAATGATTGATACACTCACATACCAATTATAAACATCTGATACACAAGACATGTACTGGCAATACCATTGTATTTACATGATGCACCAGCTAATACTATTTCTACATGTATGAAACACCAACACTGCACTGTGGTACTTTTTGATCAGATTAATTTTTTTAAAAATACTTAATTTTTACAGTGTAATTCTTACAACTAATAATACTGCTCACAAAATGAAGTAATGTTTGACACACAACCGACTAATCACTCGCCTGTCTGAACATGTTAAAGAATGGCATTACCCCACACAGCACAAGCCAGGCTGAATTTGGAATCACACACTACCATAACTACTTTAAATTGCATAAATAGAGTAGTGTGTTAGAATGTTATTCCAAATTTAGCCTCAAAAACAGTTGCAGAGCGCATTTACATTTCTGAGCAACTTTCATGTGAATGTATATTAACACACTCATTAGGATTATTTGCTGACCTCTATAATCACTCATCTCAGTCTTATCCTCAGCACTGTATTAACTTGTGTCTTATATAGGTCCTGTTTTGTATTTCTAACACAACAGCCGTCCGTCTAGAAACCAAACTCTACTCTGTAACTCTGTACTCACTGGAATGTATTCAAGCCTAAATTGATCGTAGAGACCATTGGTGGCAATTGTTCTACGATCAGTTTAGGCTTACGATGCTTTTGGGAAAAGCAGCCCAGACTGTTAAACCTGATCTAACAGACCAAATCTCAAATCCAGATTGAATGAATCTAGCAGTGCACTAGGCCTATATCGTATACGTACACTTGAGAAAAACACAAAGATATTTACTGTCGCAAAGTGGACCCTTATAACAGTTAGTGATACTGCATTTACAGCTAAAACAAACAGCGACGAACAATTTTCAATCAGTTTAGATCTTACCTTTATCAGGTGATGTCACACAAAGACTGCAAAACGGTAAAAACTTTTTTTTTTTTTTTTTAAATGTAAAAATCGGTCTTCATTCAAAGAAAACGTATTACGCTTAATTCATGGGCTAATTTGCTTCTTTAGAAACATCAACAAAAACAATAGGACCGAAAAGAAAAGTTCAAAAGAGCTCCACCCGAATGAGCAGGGTTGCCAGGTCCCAGAAAAAAAATCCAACCCAAATAATGGTGCCCGGAAGGGACATATTCGGTTCACGTAGATTTTCCGTGGCCACTACATACACTAACATTCAAGTTTTAGATTGATAAGATTTTAAAATGTTTTTAAAAGAAGTCTCACCAAGGCTGCTTTTATTTAATCAAAAATACAACAAAAACAGTAATAAAGTGTATGTTAACATTTCTTCAACTACGTTAAAGTGGCTATACGTCTCGGGAGAATTAAATATTCTATCTTCGCTACATAATATTTCTAATATTTCAAACGAGGTTTGTTTGTATCAAGTAAGTGAAATATGCATTACATGTTTTTAAAGGAGTATGGAGAAAATGAAAGTGGAATAGGTTTGCCTGGTGCAGGATTAGGGGAGAGCGGGGCAAGACCTAACACACTTCTTTCTCAGTTTGAGTAAATCCACTTGGGGTTCAGAGTAATTATTTTTTTTCACACGTCTAGTACAATTATGTGGTTTTATTTTATTAATACAGTGTATACTCCCCCCCCCCCCCCCCCCCCCAAAAAAAAATGGAAGTGAAATGTGACAACCATGGGGCACGTTGTAGCATGACCATATGACAATAAAATAAAATATCTGCCCCCGGTTTTACAGACAAGCCTTAAGCTAGTCCTAGACTAAAATGCATGTCTGAGCTGTTTTAACTGAAAGCAACTTGCACTGACATATCTTAAAATATGTGAGTGCCATTATTTTGTCTCAAGATGCACACCAGTAATGTGTTTTTTTTTTTTTTTTTTTTCTAGTGTATGTTTATAAAAGCCACTTAAATATCCTAATTGAACTAAGGCCTAATCTTGGTTTAGGCTAAGCCCTATCTGTGAAACCGGGCCCTGATGTTATCAAAAATATAGGTTATAAGACAAATTAAAATATTTTGTCAATAAATTACAATTATTAACTTTTTTATATAAAACAATGGCGTTTTTTAATAATTAAAAAAAATAATTTTAGAGTTTGACACTGAACACATTGCAAAACACAGCTATACAGCAGTTCAAAACAATGAAACACATTCAGACATTCAGAAAAACAGATCTAAACACAACAGCTCTCCAAATAGGAGACAAATGGACAAGCTAGAATTCTTCAAATTTCTGAACGTTGAACATTGACAGTTTTTATTCACCCATTTCTCATGGTTTCTCAATATAATTCATAAAAGTAATGTAAATTAAATTAATAATGCCATAAAACAACAGTGGTACAACAGTGGTACAACATGCCCCAACTGCGCAACTGGGATTTATACCTGTCTAGTGTCTTCTGCTATTAAACATCTAAACTGGAAATTAAAATAATTGCAATTTTGTCTTATTTTAAACAAACAATTAAAAGATTAAAAATGAACTTCAATAAGAACTTTACTTTAGCTCTGTTTAAATAAATGTTCAGTGATATCTTGTGAAGATTTTTGAATTTTTGGTGGCATTTTTCTCTATATAGCCTAGTGTTGATATGTCAACTAGTACATAACTAGTACATACACTAAAGGTGTGTTCCAACTGACAGGGTCCCTACACAGTGGTTGGGTTTAAGTCCACTTTTTATGACCTTCTCTGGCTAACTTCTCTCCGTCTCGTTCACTCGGATGTTCATCACTGCTTACGTTGCATAAGTGCCCACTACAGGCGGAACCCTTGAAATGAGTTTATATAGAACACCCTAAACCCTTGATCACTTCGAATCCACAATGGAGCTGATTTATTATTTACAGGTTTTTTCCTTATAAATTTGTTCTATGCACCCTTCTATAGACCTGTATGTATGCTTGGGCTGTTGGAGAAAATATAAAAAATGACACAAACAATTAAAGCTGCAAGCAGTGATGAAAGGGCCCTCGTACCTGTGCCACCTGAAACAGTTCCTGTTCAACATACAAGGTGTTTTTTTATTTTTTATTTTTTTTTTGCTATGAAAACTGCCCTGCTATCAGTAGTCTGTGATAGAACTTATTTTACCATGTTCATGTAAAGTATCAGTCCAGTGTAGCTTGCTGATGTTGGTACAGCGCTCACAGAGTTTGAAGAACTGCTTGAAGTCAACAGTTTGAAGAGACTTGTGTGAAAGTTTTAGTGAGCAGGACTCATCAGTGGCATCTGGTCCCTGTAAAAAAAAATCAATAAACCAGGGAACATGCTCATATCAGGAGCAACTAGGGCTGCACGATTTGGGGAAAAAATCTATTTGTTATTTTTCTGGTTAAAATTATGATTTAAAATTCACAAACAAAAATGTAAAAACACTAGGTTTCTTGTGCCTTCTTGTAGAGATGCATAAAATAATAATAACAATAATAATAATTTTACTTTACAGAAAACATTTATTTTTTGGGAAAAATGCAGATAGCCTATAACTATAAATCTATAAATGTATTTCAGAAAAGTACATATCCAAATCATGCAGTTAGCTAACATAATGTATTAATTTTAGGCAGAAACAATGAGCTAATGATTACAATATAGAGAAAATTTAGCATTGTGCATATTGATTCAGTGTTTGATCGTGTTCCAGCATTTCAGAGTTTAGGAGCCAAATGCGAAAATGCTCTCCCTCCTTTAGTGGACTTAGATATTTTAGGTACAGCCAAAAGTCCAGAGTTTTGTGACCTTAAAGAGCATGATGGATGTTACGGTGATAGAAGAGCGATTAAATACACAGGAGTTAAACCATTTAGGGCCTTATAGGTCAGTAGCAATAAGGCTCTACACAAGCCCAGCTGAGGAATAAGGGTCATATCTAGAGAAATGATCAGTCATTTTCTAAAAAAAAACAAAAAACAAATAAGACGTAGGCGGAAGTACCGACCCAGTGTTTACAAAGCGAACGTGCAAAGACATCTGTAATTTTAACGAGCACAGTTTCTATCCTATGATGGGGCCTGAAAAAAGACTGAATTTTTTTATATCTTTTTTTAAATCTTTCTTTTTAGACATCTTTCTTTTTCTATAATTATAAACATAAATGGAAGAATTGAAATTGATCTGTAATTTGCCAGTTCATTTGGATATAGTTGTGGTTTCTTAATGAGAGGCTTAATAACTG
This sequence comes from Ctenopharyngodon idella, assembly GCF_019924925.1. Taxonomy (NCBI): domain Eukaryota; kingdom Metazoa; phylum Chordata; class Actinopteri; order Cypriniformes; family Xenocyprididae; genus Ctenopharyngodon; species Ctenopharyngodon idella. The sequence continues at coordinate 35,076,043 of NC_067237.1, read as the reverse complement.
CTTAATAACTTGAATGGTCTTGGGACATGACCTAGAGATAGAGACGAGTTAATAATATTGAGAAGAGGCTTTTCTGCTACAGGTAACAACAGTTTCAGTAGGGTATTGAATCTAATATGTTGTTGGTTAAGATGCAATGAAAAGTTTATTAAGCTCTTGTCCTTTTGTCATGATCTTGTGTGGGGACATTTGTGTTACTTGTTTCAGTGCCATGTTGTAGATGTGTTGTAGTCCTATGGTTTCATTGGTCCCCTTGATTGCATTCCCAGTTGTGTTACCTTGTTATCTTATTAGCGTCTGTGTATGAATAGCCCTGTGTTCAGTCTTTGGGGATGTTTACATGACACCGTTTTCAACTAAAAACAGAAAACTTTTTGCGTTTTGGCCATTCATTTACATGACAACAACGTTTTGGTGGCCTGAAAATGCAAACTTTTGAAAATGGGCAAGTTTAAAAGGGCAAGTTTTTAAAAACGATACCGTTGTAAACTGCAAAAACAGGAATCTGTGAAAACGGTGACGACATGCACATGTGTATTATGTGTTTAGTCTATCATCTTATTTGTCAATGCGGAATTAAGGTATTTCTGTGAATGTGCGAGACTTCCGATATATTATAAAATAATAAAAGAAACAATAAGAAAAATAATGAGAAGAATATCAATGTGCAGTAAACTATAAAAATAAGATGGATAGGCATGCACATTTGGCACGAGTGCTCTGTATAAGAATGCATATGAATGCACATAATCTTTCTTTACAAAGTGACATCACCTACTACTTGTCTGGCATGCGTAGTACAGCATTTTTAGTCATTTTCACGGATCCGTGCGAACGGGAATACAGTAGTTTTGATAACGTTGCCATCTGTACAAAGAAAAAACTTTTCTGTTTTTAGTACATTGTTGTCGTGTAAACGTACACTTTGTTCTCATTGTTCTGCGAGGATGTAGCATATGTTTTGCCTTGTCTTGTTTTGGAGTTCTTGTTCATGTTTGGATTACCTCTACTTTCGATTTTCTCAGTGAAGAAATTCATAAAGTCATTACTACTAAACTGTAATAGAATATTCAGTTCAGGTGATGTCTGTTTATTTGTTAATATAGCCACTGTACTAAACAAAACCTTGGGTTGTTTTGGTTATTTTCTCGGTTTGCTCGGCTCTGGCTGCTTTCAGAGCCTTTATATAGAGGGACATACTGTCTTTTCACAAGACTGTCTAAAGACCTATATATGAGTTTGTTTCCATTTGCACTCTAGATTACAAGTTTCTCTCTTGATAGCGTGAGTAATACTGTTGTACCATGGTGCAGTACTTTTCTCTCTAACCTTTTTTAATCTGATGGGTGCAACAGTTTCTATTGTACTAGAGAAAATGGTGTCCATACTTCTAGTCATTTCCTCAAGTTCATTTTGTGTGTTTGGGTACACTGAGCAGCTAAGATAGATCAGGCAGGTTATTTGAGAATCTACCTGTAGTGGTTGGGATAATTGTTCTACCTGGTCAATAATACGGTGTGGTATGGCAAATATAAGCAGCATGCAGTATTTTGCAAGGAGACGTACAATTCATAAAGTTGGGCTTTATTTATTCTCTGTGAGAACGGCACGTCTAAGTTGACCAGCGCTTGCCTTAATCCTAATACTGTCCACTTTTTAATGGGAGGTATGGTTGGGATGGCCAAAGTATATAAAGATGCCGGGGAGTGTGGCGGATGTCTCACCGACGGGGGTGAGGGTAGTCTGTCTTATGTCTTGCAAATCACATTGAACAACTCACTGGCTCATGATCTGGTCTGATTGAGTCTGAGGTAAAACAATTCACTGAATTCACAAGTCTGACTCAACATGAGCCAAGAATGGAAGATCCTCGGAGTGTGATTGCGCGAGTGACTGATGGCGTGAAAAGTAATTTACTAATGCGGCAACACTGTATTTTAGGGTCTTTTAACTAGTTACTTATTAGCATGCATATTAGTAGAATATTGACTATTTGTTAGTACTTATTAAGCACATATTAATGCCTTATTCTGCATGGCCTTATTTTACATTCCTAATCCTACCCAATACCTAACTTAATAACTACCTTACTAACTATTAATAAGTAGTAAATTAGGAGTATATTGAGGGAAAAGTCATAGTTAATAGTTAATATGTGTTCCCTATACTAAAGTGTTGCCACTAATGCTAAATTTTAGGATTTATTATTGTAAATGAAAATCATATTTAGTTTTGTCTGTGTACTAAATCTGCTAGTTTAAGCCCACTGTATGAAATGCTTGAATGTGGACATGTCCACATTTGTGCATTACCATATGAACGGGGTAGGTTTTAGGTAAAACTAAACATAATGTTAAAATAAAGCAAATTAAAGGATTAGCTCACTTCTGAATGAAAATTTCCTGATAATTTACTCACCCCCATGTCATCCAAGATGTTCATGTCTTTCTTTCTTCAGTTGAAAAGAAATTAAGGTTTTTGAGGAAAACATTCCAAGATTCTTCTCCATATAGTGGACTTCAGTGGGGTTCACCAGGTGAAAGGTCCAAATTGCAGTCCCTGTGCAGCTTCAAAGTTCTCTACATGATCCCAGACGAGGAATAAGGGTCTTGTCTAGCGAAACGATCTGCCATTTAAAAAAAAAAAAAAAGTATATACTTTTTAACCACAAATGCTCGTCTTGCACTGCTCTGCGATGTGCCATGCATTATGTTGAAAGGTCATGTGTGACGTAGGCGGAAGCAGGCGTGCCGTTGACACGGGGGACAGGGGGGTCTGCACTGAAGCTGCACTGAAACGCGTGATTTTTTTCCCCAAACGGTTCAGCGTAAATCCCCGCCCTGCAACCAATTTGATTGGCTGAGGTTACAGTGACGGGTAGGTTTAGGGATCAGGGTTGGGTGTAGGCAATCGTTACTGTAATTGACATCGCCAATGAAATGTTCAGAATCGGCTCCAGGGCGGGATTTCTGCTCAACTGGTTTGGGGAAAAAAAATCACGCCACTGAAACTGCAATTTGGACCTTCCACTCAGTGAACCTCACTGAAGTCCACAATATGGAGAAGAATCTTGTAATGTTTTCCTCAAAATCCTTAATTTCTTTTCAACTGAAGAAAGAAAGACATGGACATCTTGGATGACATGGGAATGAGTAAATTATCAGAAATTTTCATTCAGAAGTGAACTAATCCTTTAATGCCCATGCATCTTCCCCGCTGCCATAGCAGTTTCAAATGATGTAAAACTAGTTCACATAGCGTTCTTCTTAAAATGTTAACACATTTTGCCAAATATGTGATGATTTTGCTGAGCAGATGTCCGAAGGCGAGTCAGAGGGTGATGTACTGCAGCTTAAGCAGATGTTCCAAAGGTTCATGTTGGATCAGCAAGAGGCAGTTCAACAAGAAACTATATGGAAAGCGCTCCAGCATCAGTTGGATGACATGGATGCCGTGAATGCAACTGACTACACTCAGGTAAAGGAGGCTATCTGGAGGAAGTATGCCATCAACCATGAAACTTACTGACAGAGATTTGGCACGACATAGAACTGAGCCCTGGTGTCTCTCTCTCTGAAAGACAGCGCAGCACAGATCTTCTTCACAACAACCAATGTCAACATCCCAAGGCAATAGGTCTGCAAATGAGGCAAGTGTAAAATGAACTGAGAACTCTGTTGCCTCTGTTTTAGAGTTTGGTCAATTAGGTCATAAAAGCCAATGTGTCCGCAGTTGTAGAGTGGAATGGGAAAAAAGTCACTGCTTTGATAGATACAGGTTGCATGCAAACCTTAGTTGAATCAGAACTCAGAATCAGATTCAAGAAAAGTTGTTTCTTTTGCTTCCGAATTGTTGCACACTTTTATTTTTTAAGATCAACAAACATTGCTGGACATTCGAACCTCTGTTCTTGCTACCAGCAAGGTCACCACAGAATGTTATATAAATGGACCTTATGGGTCTTTTCCATTGGATATACCAGACTGTATATGCCGATGGCCTCTCGATCTTACATGGCAAAAGTGCAGGAAGAAACGTGGGAAACGTTGGGCTGGGATCTCCGCCCAACAAAAAGCACACCTGCGGGCTCGGTATGAATCTAGCTTTTCAGTCTCAGCATGGGAGTCGGCACACATTGATTCTGTTGTCTGGCTTCGCCCTATCCTCCTTGCTTGTTCGTCTCCTGGCCCTTGGTTCTGCCTTGCCCGCATCGGCAAGACGAGAAGGGGTGAATCGTGCTAATCTTCGTTTCCTGAGAAGAGTCCGGTCTCTCCCATCATCACGCCACCTAAAATTGCCTTGATCAACGCTTGTTCCTTGGCAAAAAAGACCTTTCTGCTAAATGACTTTTTCTCCTTTCACAGGATTTTATGTTTATAACCAAATCTTGGACACAGGTGAGAGATTTTATGTCCCTTTTCTGAAATGGTCCCAAATTACTGCTAATTTTTTTAACTCTCCCCATCAAAATGGTTGAGGGGTTGGTTTAGTGGCTGTTTTAAAACAGACTTTCCTTACGCACTGTCAAATGGTTTCTGTAAAGGTTTTCTCCACCTTTGAAGTTCAATTTCTAAGATTTGAGTAGAAGGGCCCTGTTTTGTTAGCAGTGATCTATCCCCACACAATAATAATCTTCTACATTGTAATCCTTTTATTTTTAATATTTGGCATGTTTGTGTGCTGCTGCGCATCCCTGTGTGTGTAATAAGCAGAGTGTACGCGCGTTGTGCACCCGCATATAGGCGCATATCAATAACGTGCTATTTAAATAACAAAACAAATATTGCGCCATTGACTTTAGACCAGGTTTCAGTTGCTCAATGGCACAGTCTATTTCAGTTGCCTCAAAATAGTAACGTGCCAACAATGCGCCCGAACACACCTCATTTTCAGACCAGCACGTCCATGGGCGCACAAATGGGCGCAAATGCATTTGCTATTTAAACAACGTGATGCAGGACATGAAAATGATAACTTCGTCTGGCTGAAACTAGCAAAAAAACACTTGCGTTGCGCCTGGCGCCGCAATGCGCCAGGTGTATGATAGGCCCTTTAAGTCTTTTAACTTGATTCAGTGGATAAAAGATCCTGCTCATATAGACATAAGCTGTGTCTCATTTCATTTAATTTCGAAGGCTGCATCCTCAAGATTACGAATCCTGTGAAGGATGCGGTATATGGAGTGTCCTTAGCCAGAATTAAACGAGACATCCTTCGTAGGACACACAGGCAGGAAAGGAAACAGGAAGTATATCGTTGCTATGCCAACGCGTTTACGGCAGCCTCGTTGCACTCTCAGCAAATGAATGAAAATTATTAATAAATTTGTAAAGTAATTTTAAAAGAAAATGTATTTACTTGTTTTATTTTGGTTAATGCTTGAGGAGCTGGTTTATGTACAACAGATATCTGTTACAGAGACAAAGGAGGAGGATATTAAGAAGAACAAAGTTTAAAACAAAAACAAGCATGAAACTACTTACATCTAAACACATAGCTGTATGTACATTTGCCGACGCCGCCATTTATTTTTTATTTTTTTCAAATAAATGATGGTTGTTAACAGCGACGCAAAGAATTGTGGGCTATCTGCAGCAGCAAAGGATACACCTCATGCATCCTCCGAATTCCTGTGAAAGAAGGACGCATTCGAAGGTCGCGTTCGGAGTGTCCTACTTACTTTTCTTAAACGATAAAGCCTCAATGACCTATGCAACCTTCAAATGTGACCTCAAGAGGATGCAGCCTTTGAAATGAGACACAGCTATTGTCACATTTTGGACCTAGTGTTTACGCATGGGTTCTCTATTTCTGAGCTTGAAATATCTGACTCGATGCTATCGGACCATACGCTGATTTTACTTTTTTTTTAATCTGTTGAAGCTCAAACACAGTCTCGGTACTATTCTTCTCAATTCCACTTGAACTTTAATCTGCTATTTAATGATCTGAGTTCGCAATTATCACTGGATTCATCGCTTCCTGATCTGGATGTCGACCAACATCTGGAGCTGCTAAATGCCGCGTGACTGGATATTTTAAATGTGACTGCTCCTTTTAAAATGTTTAAACCAAAACCCAGAACAGACCGTTGGCAAACCTCTGATACTCTCTTGCTCAGACAAGCATGCAGAAATGCAGAACAGAAATGGCAAAAGGACAGACTTTAATCTTCATGAGCTGTTCAAGGCTTGCCTACTGGCTTACTAAAATGCTGCAAAGTCTGCAAATACATCTTAGCTTTCTAATTTAATCTCAAACAATTACAAAAGACCAAACATCTTGTTTTCAGTTATAAATGCTGTTTTACATATACCTGTTAATCATATACCAAATCCTTCAAATGCACTCTGTTACCCCTTTTTTTTCATTGATACAATTTTTAATTTAAGACTGCAGGTGATATCTTCATACAATGATCCTTTCACATCTATTCAGCCACTTGCCTCATGGGAGGTCCTTGATCCCATTTTTCTACAATCCCTCACTGAAATTATTGCTACCCTCAAAGCTTCTTTCTGTCTTCATAATGTGATACATCCTCAGCATTTTAAATTGTTAATAGAGTCTGTTAGCCCAGGTCTGTTATCCTTCTTGAACAAAATGTTTACTAAATGGTTCTGTCCCTGCATGCCTGAAAGTGGCCACTGTTACTACTTTACTCAAGAAGACTTACTTAGACACCTCTGTTCTAAAAAAAAAAATAAATTATCATCCTATTTCTGTGGTTCCTTTTATCTTGAAGGTACTGGAAAAAATTGTGATGTGTCAACTTCAGTCATTTTTAAATATGAATCAAATCTCTGTAGTCTTCTAGTCAGGGTTTTAGTTGCTATTGATACTGGTGACTCTGTGATTTTAGTTCTCCTAGACTTACCTGCAACCTTCAGTACTGTTGATCACACATTGTTCCTACAGTCCAAAAAATGCTGGGTTAAAAACAACCCAAGTTTGGTTGAAAATGGACGGTTGAAAAATCTTATCTATCTGAGAGATATTTTTCTGTCAAGATTGCCGGTTTTACCTCCTCTGCTGCTCCCCTTGAATCCGGACTTCCACAGGGCTCTATTCTGGCACAATCGCTCTTCTCTCTCTACATGCTTCCCTTAGGTACGATTCTGAGAAAGTATGGAGTATTTTCTATCTTTTTGCGGATGATACTCAGCTCTACCTACCGATAAAAACATATTTGTTTTCCTTAGCTTTTAACACATGTTAATGTTCCTCCTTGGTATGTTTTAAATTTTTTAATCTGTTTACTTTGCTCTTGTACAGCACTTTTAGCAGTCTTGTTTTAAATGTGCTTTAAATTAACTGAACTGAACTCTTTCTTGAATTATGTGCTCACACTGATCCTCCAGTAATAGTGAGATGTGTTCACAGGGAGGAGAGGCACTATCATGTAATTGATGTATAAATGGGAGTAGTGGGGCAAGCCTATTTGATGAGGATAGGACATTATTCCTATCCTATATATATATATATATATATATATGGATGTTATTCTTAGAGATACTTGTAATGTAGTTCTGACCAGAGTCAGCAACCAGAGTCAAGTCTGAAGTCTTTAAGCTGGAGTCTGAGTCAAGTCTGGAGTGTTTTGTCATGAGTCCGAGTCAAGTCGAGTCATTCCATGCTTTACTAAAAAACAAACAAACAAAAAAACTCATACTCAAAAATCCTATTTTTATTCTAAGGGGTAATGTACATCCAGCCTGTTACTTATGTTGATCCATTACAATGTACAAAACAATCGTCCTGGCAACAAGACAAGTAGTCATTTTCAATACATTCGCTAAGTGGACGCATGTAATAAGTAAGCGCATGACGAGAAAAGGTTAGAAAAGGTTAAGAACCAAAAACACAATGAAAACAACAGAACATGGTAAACTCATTACAGTACACCCCCTTCCAAAAAGGCACGTCCTCGCACCATAAATGGTCCAACAGAGGAGGGTGGGCAGGGGCTGTGGAGGAGGGCGAAGAACTGAAGAAAATCAAAAGGCTTGTTCAACTTCATGCAACTTCATGCGGCGGCTGACTCGAAGCAGTGCATGCCGGTTAGTTAATTTTGTCCGACTTGAGACAGCGCCAATGCCATGTGACTGTGACTGTGTCATGTTTATCAAAATAAAACTGATAAAAAATGTAGACCTCACTACATTGGTATTTAAATACTATATGCTTACGTTGAACTTTATTCTTGTAAAAACAGACGCTGTAAGCAGTACATAAGGTATTGAATGAAAATGTCTCTGAAACATCTGTGTATTAGTCAAATATTGCATTTATTTCACTTAAGCTGTGATAAAATATGCAAACAAGGCATGAGTGTCACTATGGGAAGCAGAAAGTGTCCGAACTCACGTTTCTGTTTTCAGCTCCTCCCCGACTGCACGCAGCTACTCTCGCCAATCGGTTGCATCCAGCCACAGCCGATGTTTTACACAACTAAAAAGAGTCCAGGAAAAACAACTTAGTCCAAGGATGAGTGGATGGTGTGAGGAGCCAAGGGGAAGCCAGGAACAGGAGGAGCCAGATGTAGAACCAGAGGCCAGCCAGGACAAGCCCCAGGGTGGAGTTGAAGGCGGGAGTAGCCATTGTATAGCCTTGATGGTAGGCACCATGGGGACAGCCGACGGCGATACCGCTGCTGAAGATGGAGACCCAGGTGGAGATGACAAGCCGAGAGATGAGCCCACGAGAGACCGATGGCACTGGAGACCGAGGTGGAGCCGCGGTGACGAGGACAGAGGCGGAGCCGGTGGGACCAAAGATGAAGGCGGAACCGTGGGCAGGGCGGAGCCAGACAGAGCCGAAGGCGCAGACAAGACGATGTCTGACCAAGGTGGAAGGAATTAATCCTAAAGTAATTAATCCAGTAGCTTTTCTCTCCATGACAACAAAAGCAGACTACTGTTGTTAGCAGTTAGCAGCACTAAACATTAACAATAAGACCTGTTGGCAGGGAGGGGCTGTGTTGTGGGTGAGGACCTGTCCTGAGTAAATTCAGTCTCAAGTCACACAACAGCATACAATTCAAATATCTGAAAATATAATTTTTACTAGTCAAAATTGAATTAGAAATATCTCTAATTACGTTTGCGTATGACGTGTCAGTTGAAGATATCTATGACGTCATTACAGGACGGATATCTTGAATAGTATTTAGACTAGTCAAAACGTATTTAGAGAGATCTCGAATTTAATTTCTTACTAGTCTAATTACAACTGCAGATATCTCTAATTATCATTCTGACTAATCAATTTATAATTATGACTAGTCATACAATTGTAACTATATCTAAAATATATTAATGGATAATCAAACCATAGTTTTATATGCCATACACCCTCCTAAATCTTTGAATACTGCACCACATGATGGCGCTAAGTATTCACCGTTATGCACGTCGCCACTTCTTAGGGTGATCTCTGATGATTTTTGATCACTAAATACTAAACAAAATTAGTTAATGAAAATAGTAGACAACAAAATTAATTTGGTTTATTAAGACTTTCTGTTACTAACCACCTCTCTCAGAGTTCACTGTGCGTCTCAGTTGAGGCAGACACCATTGGGACACTCACACTAGCTCACATGACGTCATGTGAACTTGGGAACTCTTGTGCCCTCCCTGCACTACTACAGTCTCAATCTGACAACACACACTGCAAAAACGGAAAGCGCACCTTGTGACGACAGTTAAACAACGCAAACTTTCCGGAGTTTAGAGCACACACATATATATATATATATATATATATATTTTAATTTATCGAGGGAAATGGAATGGAATTCTTTCATACGGGCTGAAAAACAGGAGTAGAGAGCAAGGTTATAGTCTTCACTCAGAGGTATGCTGTATTTCTTTATATAAATCTTGTAAAGTTTTCGCGCGAGCACTGTTTGTTCTTTTTGTGAACGAGGGTTATTAACGCGCGATTAAGCGCGATGAATGTTGTGTACAGAGGATGAGGGGTATTTATTTATTTATTTATTTATTTATTTATTTATTTATTTTTACCCCAGCCTCAACCCCCCCCCCCCCCCCCCCCCTCTTTTCATTGCATTCTTTTCCCAATGCAATGAAAGTGAATAGTGACTAAGACTGTAAAATATAATTTTGTTCCTTTTAAATAAGAAAGTCATACAGGTTTGGAACGATATTAGAGTTCGTAAATGCATGTCTGCTTATTTATTTATTTATTTGATGGATTGAACCGTCTCTTTAGGTTGCAGTTATTAAACGATTAGTACATAACTTTCAGGGCACAGTTCAACTTCCACTCATGCAACTTTGCCCTCTCTCTTTCAGTTCAGACAAGGGTCACAATGATTGCTGAGTGATTGAGTGGACTCATTATGGATATTGGCAACGAAGTGGATCTCTCCAACAGCAATATCACTCCTCTTTGGAAAAGACGGAGCGAAAATAACATGAAGCCCAAGCCCAGACCTCACAGTTACCAAATAGATGGTGTTCTTATGACAGACTTTCCTGCGGATGATAGGTGCATGTTCACTCTCACCCAGCAGGCTGAGAAGATCAGCACCACTGCGTCAAACACTACAGTGCTGAAACACACTCTCAACAAACCCACAAAGAAGACTAGGGTGGTTCGGAGCATCAGTATTGGATATTTATCTAACGGCCGGTTCTCTCTGTCAAACTTTACTAAATCGGACAATGATAAGAATGCAGAGGCTACTTCTTCCCCTAAAACACCATTGTTGCCCACCAAGAATGGGAATGGACTCAGTGTTTGGCATGATATAACAGAGCCCCTTAAACGTCTCTCTAGTCAGCTCACCCTCACCTCTCAAAGGGATCAGATTGTTTTTGGGGATGCGTCTCCACCGCCAGACACAGTTTCACCAAAACCTATCACCTCAAACATATCACCTCAGATCTCCACACGGTCACGCCAATCGCAGGATGTCCCTGGGTCTCCCATTGGCCTCCGGAGCTCCCCGCTTCACAGTTCCACCTCCAGCATTCCCTCCATTTCCTCCAACCTTAGCCTTCCCTTAGACCCCCTAACGCCCTGCAGCCCCTCCCCTGCTGAAAGGCCGGGGGGCATCCTGTTGCAGAGGCAGAGTTCCGGGTCATCTCAGGGCTCGGAGGGCAAGCAGCCCCCTTCCCCGATAATACTGAGCACCCACAGTCCTGCAGCGCAGAAGATGGGCACCCAGCAGATCATCCCCAGGGGTCTGGTCTCTGACTCACGCTTCAGCAAGCCCTCTCAAAAGTTTATGGACACTGGTAAAGGTGCCTTCCGACCGCGAAGCATGTTTGAGACTTCTTCTTTCTCCACCAGTAAGGATGATGAACTGGATAGAGATGAGAATGCAGGACTACTGACAAGAGGCCAGCGCTCCAAATCATATCGCCGAGCAATGTTCAGTGGTGTAGATATAGACATTCTATCATTAGACCCAAAGGCCAAACGCCTGTCCCAACCTGTGCTGAAAGGAGTCGCTGAAGAGAGACAGTCTAACCCGAGTCCATACAAGAGCAAAGTGAGTTGAATGCTAAATATTGTAAAAAATTTACACAAACTTGTTCTTCTTATGTTGTGGTCATAATGTGGATGCATCTCAAAACTTTTGGAAATCCTAATATGTGTGTTGTTTTGTAATTATAGAATTATATTGTATTGTTTTTTTACTGCTCAATGAAGGAGAGATTGTGTATGTATATACAGTAGAGATGCGTGGATCAGCTCTAACATCACCTGAATCTGCTGTTAAAATATAAATCAGCTACCCGCCATTCACCCGAACCTATGATTTTCTCTGATTTAGATATCGTCAAATTACAATTAATCTAATTTTCTTAAGTTGATGATATGGTAACATACAATATTACATTTAAAAACAACTGATTTTAGTGTTTAGTTATTTTATTGATTTAGACAAAATATTCTATAATTTTAATATTACCCATTTACCATTTTTAATATTGATGTACTGCATGCCTTGTATGATGCATAAGAAGCACTTGCTTATGGGATCAAACTTGAGAATAAATGGCAGTAAATTGTCCTCTAACAGATTTGTGATTGAGCAGTATTTAGGTCTGTGACCACTGCCTTCAAATTAACCTTGTCAGGCAGCACTATCTAAAGACAAAAATGACATATTTATGATCAAAGAGGTCAAAGATTGCATGTGACAGTAGGCAGAATTTGTGGGCATCGTGAACAATGACAGCACACTGTGATAATGGACCTAACAGCCCAATAAAAACACCATTTCATTTCTTTAAAGAAGACAGGAGTAAGTAAAGAGCAATATTTGAATATTGGCTAGTTTTGTGGGTGTATTGTTCTAGGGTGCCAATAACTGTGGTCTGGTCAGCATGTATTAAAGAAAAACATTTGTTTAATAATGTGATTTTCCCCCACTTTCACTTTTTTTATTTCAATGAAAGGTTAGTCTTTCGAGAATTTTTTTGAATGAAAGATTAAATACATAAACAATGTCAAAATCTAATTAGTCAAGCCCAACTAATCAATCACTTGTGCTTTCTGCAGAATGTGGAGCGGAAGAAAGGCCTCCCAACCCAACGGACGTTTGACAGTGAGGGTAAGCATTGGAGAATCCTCCAGACTTTTCTGTCTGCTATATAGAGAACACCCAACCGAGACTAGGTGAACTCTGCTTCATTTGATAGGCATGATGAAATGTTTTCATCTATGATAGGTCCTTTAATCTGGGCTCTACAGTGCAACCATTTCAGTTGCATTTCTTGCGACTGAGAAAATATTAGGCCACATCAGTGCGAGTGACTTTATGAATAGTTGAATAATACAACTGGAATAAAACTCCCAAGATGCATCTCTACTGCGCAACCATTACTTTGTGCAAATGCGGGTGCTTTCCAAGCTTTTCAGTCAACAAAGCAAGCATGAAAAAGTTATGTGATGGATTGTGAGATTGTGTTTTTGTGTATTTAGGTTTACAATATGAAACAGGATAACATGAGCTGCTGTTGTTTCTTATCAGCCTGTCAAATTAAATTTGGAATATTAGAAATAGGGCCAGAAATGAATGGGGCTTGGGGCAAAAAAGCCCCCAAAATTCAAGATATGGGGGCTTGTGTATGCAATATCACACAATCAAGAATGCCGTTTTCCCCAAATGCAAATGTGTGATATTCACCTCGTACATGCTTATACTGGTAATCTTATGCGTTGTTCACTCATAGCAGATAACGGTAATTTACTGCTAATCTTACAGCTTCACATATTGGAAAATTGTACACACTGTATGTGTAAAAGGGGCTATTGACAAAGGCAGTGACTTGCTGCCAAAATTGTATATTAGCTGTTTTAGTTTCATAATTAAAGTAATTCATTTTTTTTTTTTTTTTTTTTTTAAATCATTCCATTTTTCTATATTAAAAATTTTATATTTAAAGCTGCAGTATGTAAGTTTTTTTTTTTTTTGGTTAAAAATTAAAAATCAGTTATTGAGCAAGTACAAAAGGCATACGTGTTCAAAAGTTTCTCCCTACAATACCCTTATTTGGAACATTAAGCTTATAAAAAATATTTATAATTTGAGCTGTTGGGTCCGATTTTGTGGGAAATGGCAATTTGAAGTCATTCGTCTTTGCGTTGTTACATCATGTCTGTAAACAGAAAGAAGATGACCCGGGTACTATATGGCATGTGCTGAGGAGGCAGTTGCTAGAATTTAAACTTGTCATCTAGATGTCTGCTTTTAATATAGAAAGGTCTAAATGGCAATCATCTTTGACATCTGGGGAATCACCTGTCAAAACTTAGAAACATTGAACTGCAGAGAGCCTGCAATCAAAAAAGAAAGCGACAGATCCAGTTCAAAGTCAGTCACTGTTTGTGGATACTATAGAAATGAATGAGCAGTGCCGTTGTTGTGCTAAATTTCATTTTTTCACATAGCCTATATTGTGTAAAATATGTACGTGTGCGATTGGCTGCTATGTAAGTGGACCTCACGTAGAACAAGCCTTAAATGAATTTCACTCTGCAAGAAATAGTGAAAAGTAAAGTTTAACTGAAATGAATACTTCACTTAGGGGTATGGTGTCTTTTTTTTGTATTGAGTTTATCAACACAAAGTAATATGTTATATATAGACACCATGCGATGCAGACAAATCTGAAAATGTAAGGGAGTTAATGTGTGAGGACTTTTTTTTTTTTTTATCAACTGCATACATTTTGGCAGAAGTGTGTGTTTTTATTGGAATTTTAATTTCACCCTCATTTACTTTCCTAAATCTATTTGACACTAGGTACACAAAATAGTTACTTGTAAGGCCAAATGTCCCATTGAAACCCATTAAACTGCAATTTTTAATCAAGGGCCATTTAACTATAACATGATGCAGTCTTCGTTAATAGGCTTTCATTCTGTTGGCAAGGCTTCAAAATTAAAAATGTTACTAAATTTTTTTCTTTACCAGATGGCGTCATTTTATCAGGTTTGGCCTATAAAGCAAATACTTGCTTTTTCCTGTTTTCTGCTTCTGCTGTATTATATAACTAATTGAATACATTATGCAGCTATAATTGTGTGGATGGGTTGGTATGGATGTCAGAGTGTGGTTTGTATGTGTGTACTAAAAATTGTGTGTGTGTGTGTGTGTGTGTGTGCATGTAATATTTGAGAGAGAGAGAAATTATAGGCTACTGTACTGCAAATTACTAATCCCACCGCTGTGTACCAGTGGAGATTTACTGGCATCTAATGGAAAAAGTTTGCTACTGCGCCCAAATGAAATCTTATTAAAAACTCATTTTTTGAGATATCATCCTCAAATTTAGAATACAATTTGTTTAGATTTGTGGCTTTGATTTTCTAGCAGTTTTTCAGAGTTCAACATTTTTTATAAAATACATATTTTATATAAAAAAAAAATCATAAAAAATTTTCATAAACATTTCAATTTCTATTAGTGCAATATAATCCCATGTGGAATCAATTCTGCTTATTTCTGTACTTAAATTATTCTCATTTCTGCTGCCTATTACCCCCTTCCATAACATATCAAATGTAATATCAATTTTACAACAGTACACTTGCCAAAATTATGCTGCCCTCCCCAGTTCCGATGTACAGGAGACATTTCTGGCTGTGAAGTGTGTTTGATGAGAAGATTGTGACTAAATATATTTACAAAATATTACTTATTGTAAAATGTTATTCCAATTTAAATAAATAAATAAATAAATAAATAATAAATAAATGTTCTAATGTATTTCAGATGTAATTTATTCCTGTGATCAAAGCTGAATTTTCAGCATCATTACTCCAGTCTTCAGTGTCACATGATCCTTCAGAAATCATTCTAATATGCTGATTTGCTGCTCAAGAAACATTTCTGATTATTATCGATGTTGTGCTGCTTCAAATTTGTGTGGAAACCATAATACATTTGTCTTCTATGATTCTTTGAATAGAAATAGAAATTTCTGTTTTTTAAAGAGTGTTTATGTAACAACTGTCACTTATGATCAATTTAATGTATCAAATGGGACATGGGACACCGTACTTGACCACATGTCACTTTAAAATTATTGTCTGACAGTTGCCGAAGACCCATTCCTCAATGCTGATGTTTCTTCAGTGTGTTTAGTTATTTTACTTGCATATAGGCCTACACATTGATCCTGTTATTTACAGGCAAATAATAGATTGCACGACCCATATGTCTCATACCCTGTTGGTTTATCAAAAAATTAGAAGACTTGAACGTTTGATGTTGTCGTGGTGTAACTTGGGTGGAAAAGATTTGGTTTCAAAAAGCTTTGAAGAGCAAAACCAACATGAACTTTATTTATTTATTTTATTTGTCATTTTTAAGTTTGAATTTCAAAAATACATTTAACAAACAATGTTTATCCACATAAGGATGCAATAATGACATAAAATAAATAGAATGGAATGAAAATAGAAGGGCAACACAAACATATATTAAATTCATTGGCTGAACCGATATCAACAAATGACATCATGTGCATGCATGCGGAGGGCAGTCGAATTCTGTCAGGGGGTGCTTCTCAATACACAAATTGATGCTTTCTCGTTTCCTCGCTCCTCCGTCCTCCAGCCTGTGACCCGTAAACCGATCAAACTCAACCAGTTGAGGAACTGGGGGTGCTTCTCATTTCTTATTTGTGCATCCTCGTTTCCTTTCCTCGCACCTCAGCTACACCCCCGTAGGATGTGAGGGGAGGATGCAAGGAAAGAAAACGAGGATAGAGGAATCGGAGGAAATGTTATTTGTATATTGGATTGTTCTTGATTCCTCTAGCGCCACTTCAAAGTGTTGTCAGCTGCGCTCAAGAGAGATCTGCCCTTATGTTGTTAAAGTTTGGCTATTTAAAAAAATTCATAATAAATATTAATAAAGCAAGATGCATCGTTAATACGTTTTTACTGATCGGATAGCTATCTGGTTTGTTAAAACGGTTCCATTTACACTTGGCCACATGTCTCCACAAAATGAATATAAACCCAATCTTTAATTCCCGCGCTATATGCAAATTTAATGGAATTCATGTCAACGAAAGCAACAGATATGCGCTGCATTTTATTTATCATCAGCTAATTTCAAGATCAAAAATCACAATAGGAGAAAGAGCGGTATCAGCACTGGTAAGATCATTAAGTCTCAATACATTTAATGAAGATGACTGTGTTGACTGTCTGCGACTTACTTTCAGTTTCATTTGCGGCAGTTTGTGCATTGGCTTGCTGAAGAGTTACTCAGCTACTCATATGCTGTGATGCGTGTTGCAGTAGCGCTGTCATATCTGGCTATATCATGTCATATAGCCTATAAAGCGTTTCAGAGAGCATTTACACCTGGGCTGCGTCCGAAAGCTTAAAAAGGCTGCGTTTGGAGGATGCATTCCAGGGTAGGAAGGCATCAAGGCACATCCGAATCCAATGTTAGTTTCACTTCCCCTCTCCTGAGATGCTATCATCTGATCGAATTAGATCGAAGCATAGATGTAGCGAAGCTACTGGAAGGCAAGCCTGCAAGGTTAACAAAAAACAAAAAACATAACGCCTGAGGCCAATTTTTAATTGATGTCAATGTAGGAGAGGCTTCACTATGCTGAATAAACTGCTTTTGTGGGAAAATGGCTTATCATTTAATGAATTGACAGCAAATCGGCTAATCTTTAACATGTTTGTCTGAAACATTTGTTTTGGATTTATCTATTTTTAGATTTTACACCAAAAAAAAAAAAAAAAATGCTTTTTTATAAGAGAAGGCAAAATATAATTAAATATAACAGTAAATTATAACAGTTGGCGAAAAGTGTCCGTATAACTAACTACTTCCGGCGAGATTCTGAAGTGCACATTTGCTGGACACTTTACTATACCGTGAGGCCACGGGAGAGGATTTATTAATGGCAGTGAAGCTGACGCTGGTAGGTCACGTGACAGTAACAACATGGTGGATGTAATACGTCCGAATTTCACTCATACTACCCACATTCATGCTATATTGAACATACTGTTTTTTAACGGTCGCGAAGTAAGTTCAAATTCAAATGTAGTGCCTACTCAGACAATATGCGATTTCGGATGCAGCACATTTCTGGATGTATCCTTCACTGCCTTTGATATCCCACAACCCTGTGCATTCCATTCCGTGAAAGATGAGCTAAAAAATAAAGATGGTGTCTGAAAGATGCGGTTTGTGGTCAGTTTTTGTGTAAATGTACATTTTTGACAAACGTTTTCCATTTTAATGTAATTTCTAGTGAGAAATTGCTATTGCAGTAATTAAATATTCACTTGGTTATTACCAAAGCTCATTCTATTTTTTTTTTTTTTTTTTTTGAAGATCATTAAACTGTAATGCTGCCTCAGAAGCCTGTTTGAAATCAGTTTCGTGAGGTACCGTCATGCGCAAACGCAAGAAGTCATTGCCTGCTAAGCCAGAGAGGCAAGTCAGCTGCCTAAATTTTCGGATGCAGTCCTGGTCTTTACAAATACACATAGCTATCCGATCAGAGAAAACATATGAAGTGACCAGGTGTAAACAGGCCCTAATTTGCAATGTGTGATTTGATCTGACTGAGCAAACATTAGATCTAAACGTCAGTAACGTGATTTATTTTAAAACATTTACGTTTTCATTTGGTCAAAACAAAAGCAGCAGATATGATATATATTCTTGTTCAGATGCCTTTTTTTTTTTTTTTTTTTTTTTTAGATATATGCCTAGTAGTATGTAGGCCTACTTCTTTTTGCCATTACGATGTACAATAACAGATCTGCTCTGATGTGGTGATCAATGATCATGTGTGCTCTGTATGTATGCTAATTATGTCATCTATCACGTCAAACCTGTGGTATACAGCACAGTTTTAATAGTAAAACAGTGAGCGCATCAACTATAAATACATCTGGGGTGTCAGTAGACAGTTGCGGTGCATTGCTAGGTGAAAGTAAGGCTACATTCACACTGTCAGTCCAAATCCGATTATTTGTGTATCCAATTCGAATCTGATCTAAAATTATTGACTGTCCACATTGTGTATTGCAACTGCTCAGATTTGATTTGTGTGTCCCATACTGCTCTTTTGTTTTTCGGAATATCTGCATTGGTTTCTATGGCAATGACGATGTGTTGGTAGGTATACGCTAAAAACAACAACCGCAACAGCAGGGGTTTGCAATACAGATATTGTCTAATTTACAACATGACAATGTGTAGCCACCACGCTGGACTACTGTCTTATCCCAGGTAAAAAAAAAAAGTACACTTCTATAATGTACTTAAAGTGCTCTATTTTCACGCATTAATTTTGTACTTAATATACTAAAAATTCTTCTTTAGTACTTCTTAAGATAATCTTAAGAACTTCTAAATGTACTCAACTGTGCTATTTTGA
The DNA here is from genome assembly GCF_019924925.1 of Ctenopharyngodon idella. Taxonomy (NCBI): domain Eukaryota; kingdom Metazoa; phylum Chordata; class Actinopteri; order Cypriniformes; family Xenocyprididae; genus Ctenopharyngodon; species Ctenopharyngodon idella. Next base: position 35,057,129 of record NC_067237.1, on the reverse strand, counting down.
GACACCATGTATTGAGTACACTTGAGTACAACAGTTGAGTACACTTAGATGTTCTTAATATTATCTTAAGAAGTACTAAAGAAGAATTTTTAGTATATTAAAGCTACAGTCTGTAAGATTTGCCTCTTTGTCGCCATCTCTGTTTGAAACCTGCAATTGCAGTAATTTGCAGAACATACATGGGTTGTGCATTAGCATGGCTCCTCAGCGCGGATGAATCTAATGTTTGCTCTCAGTCACCACATCGCTGTGGATAATGTATTTTGGAATCACAGATTCTATGTCTTAGAAGTATGACCAAAATAAGAATTTTCACCGGAAACTGTCATCTGCACAAGTAACATGTTTGCCTCTTTTGTTCTGACCAACTGAGAAAAAAAGTATTACAATTGCGCTGCCAATGGTGATTAAATCTAACGATCGCTTAGCTTGGATCACGTCAAACCGTGCAAATTTTTATTATTGTTATACTTTGTTCTCAAATTATCAATGTTAAAAACATCAGCATTGTGTGACTATGTGTATTCAGTGTGTATTAGCATAACCTGTAGATTTTAATTTCTGTAGCCACTCCGCAGTCCGAAGTCTTTTGCCTTTTGAATTCGGGTTAATCTCCAGTTGTCACTAATGATTTTCATTTGGACCTTTCTGGATTACAGTCCGCCACCAAAATGATAAATTTAATTATTCCAGTTTTTGTGAGAAAAGGCTATAAATGATCCGCTACCAGCAGCATGGGACTCCTTCTTCATGTAAACAGACGTGACGTAATGATGCAAAGACAAACGGCTGCATGCTCGAATTTCCAGCAGAAACCCACCAGTACCGATTTTATTATGAAACATTATTACAAGCTTACTGTTGTGAATCGGGCTAAGGTAAGGGGATAATTTTGAACACTGGCTGGTTATGTACTTGCTCAAAAAAAGATTTTAGATCATTTTTAACCAAAAAAGTTATGGACTGCAGCTTTAAGTACAAAATTAGTGCGCAAAAATAGAGCACTTTAAATACATTATGGAAGTGTACTTTGGAAGTGTACTTGACTCTGTTTTGTTGTCTTTTTTTTTTGCTCATTTGGCACTTTGCAGCAACACAACCTTATTTCTGCGGTGACTTTCATTCATCATGTTTCCTATAACACCGTCTGACATTTATGTTTTACATGGTAAAACACATAAACCATGCACAATCCAATCAGAGCAGTCAGACTGAAATGGATTTCCAGAAATGCAATTTGAATAGGATTTCAAAACACATGAATGTAACTCGAAACAGATTTGTAAAAATCGCATTTTATGTGATTTTTTTTTTTTTTTTTTGCCGTTCACACTTGCTAAATCTAATTAGATTTCAATCAGATATTCACAAAAATTGGATTTGAACTGAGAGTCTGAATGAGACTTAGAAACATTGCATATGAGTGGGGAAAAAAGTTTGCTTTGCAGGGAGCGGAAGCAGAGGCAGCAATACTACACACAACAAACTCTCACTTCACACAAACAAACATCCTTGTCACACACATGCTACTGTGGTAAATTTATTTATTTTTTTTTTTTTTGCAGGCCAGTTTTTTTTTTCCCTGTAAAGGTCGGCAATATCTGCTAATCAGGCAGTTTCAGTGTTGGATATGCTAATTGATTCAAATGAAGCAAAGAGTCATTTCTATGAACCAATGCATTAAAACACATTCATTTTTTACTTTCATTTTTAATTTCATTTTACATTTGATACATTTTTAGAGATGAAACACAGAAGATAGATTAATGTCTGTGCAAACTGGTCACAGGCATGTTAAATAGTATGTTAAATATGTGAAATATGTAGTTCAGACTGTGCCATCAGGTGATCATTTCTAGGAATGTTTTTACGATCTTACAAAATTACTGTTTTGTTGTTTCAGAGGATGAAGTTCTGTACCAGAATTACCAAGAGAAAGCCCTGCACAATGATTCTGATGAGGACACTGAGCCCAAACAACCTCAGCCAGATAAAGGCATTGTGGTCCAATACAAACCCATCCGGACATCCTGGAGTCAACTTAGTGTGGTAAGGAACTATGGAGGCACGTACGCACACCTTTCAAAATTTTTGAATTTTGATGGACACATACAGTGGTACACAAAAGGATATTTGTTTATGAACTTTAACACACTCTGCTGTGGCAGCGTTTGGGAATTCTGGAATCTTAAATGTCATCCAGCTCTGTTTTGCTGGGTGCCCTAGCCTCAGTTTTGCTTCACAGAGAGCAAGGGAATGAAAGCAGGTGGTTTTTATCCAAATGAAGGAGGGAAATAGAAGGAGAGTGGGCTGGGATAAGATTGTCCATTGGGAAATGGGTTGGCAAGCCTCCAGTTCCTTGGCAAATACCGGATAATTCTTCCTCATGGAAAAATTTTAAAAATGTAGAGAGATAAAACAGTGTAGTGACTCCAGTTATGGAATTACGTGATCAGGTTTGGAAGGCTTTAATGCTATTTTCCACTTAGGTGTTCTGTTCCCCAGTGTTTTTGTTTACTAATATCTGGGAATGTTTAAGTAGGAATGCTTTAATGCTAATGTTGAGAGAAAAGCAAACTGGATCATTGTTATGAACCATCAACCACCAGCAGAAAGAATGAGCAAAAGAATGTTAGAATGCTAGAAAGAGAGAAAGAAATAAAAATGGAGAGTGTAGGAGGCAAAGCAGAAAAAAATATCTATTTAGGCAAACAGTCAGAGAAACTCAAAGAATGTAGAGTAACACGAAAAAAGAAAAGACAAAGTGTACGAAAAGAAGAAGGGAAAGTGTATAAGCGGTATAAGCAGTTTTGAAATGGCCGGAGTAGATGGGCTTATGAGGGATCTCTGGTTGTGTGGTGTACTGTTGGTTTTGGCAGGAGGGCATGCGGCTTTAAAGTGCCCCTATTATGCCTTTTTTAAGGTTCCTAATATTGTTTTGGGAGTCTCCTACAACAGATTTACATGCATGAAAGGTCAAAAACACTTTCGTTTTCTCATAATATACATTCAATTTCACCTGAGTTTTCAATCTTTTGTAACGATTCGTTTGAAGCAGTTCAGAGAACTGAGAACTGAGAGTTCAGTCTCTCTAAATCCCTCCTTTCAGTGAGCCTACACTGCTCTGATTGGTCAGATGGCCCAATCCTTTGTGATTGGTCTACTGTGCGCATCTCATGCCAATTGCTATAACTGAATGACAGCTATCAATTCACAAGACATTGTATACAATGTATGGACAGAAAAGATGGCATCGATTTTACCGTATCAATTCGAGCCCGAGTCTGACGGTAAAACGTCTGAAGTAGTCGATCAACCAGAAACTGATTCGCAATCACGACTGGAGTACGATGTTTATATGGTAAGTGTTTCCTTAGTTATTTATAAGACATGATAGCAGCGTCACTGTTATACTTTATGTAGGTGCACCTGTAGGAACTATCAGAATGCCAAGCGAAGATGAAAACCTCTAACATAAGATAAACTTTTAGGCCAGATGTGTACACAGACTTTTTCGTCATAACTATTAACAAAGAAAAAATGTCTATATCATTGTTTGACATTACAAGGGGTGTTTACTGTTTACAGAGAGAATACTTCAACTAGTTAGCGCGGACTAGCATCTCAACATCCTATTACAATACAGACAGAGCTCCATACTACTGTAATAATAAAGACGCAGAGGAAAAAAAAATCAGTTTGTTTTGTATGTTGTAAACTCCCACGTTAGCCGAGCACAAACGTGAATAGTTGATAATGCATTAGACTTTGTAAACCAAAGTCGTGCTCCATCCTTGATCATTACTCCAAGTAATAAGAAGTGATTTACTAATGTTTGTTTTAGTCAATTTACTGGTATTTGCGCCATTCGATATTCTATTATTAAATCAACTAATCGAATATTTGAAAATTCTTTAGTTGACAGCTCTAGAACGCGCTGCTTGATTGACAGCTCCAGTGATTGTTAAGGGAGCATTCTTTGATTGCTTTCTAAATATAATTTAATCACCATTTAAATAACAGATTATTTTCATCTAACTAAGAGAAACTACGTGAAGTTGACAGTTTAGTCACTGGTTTGATCTTCTGACACATAGACAAAGAACATCTGTACATAAATCATTACATATTAGAAATCACTGGTCACAGATTAGGCATTAGAATTAACACGGTTTCTTAAATGTTGTTGCATTACTGTCCATATCGTAAAAGTCTGTTTGCAAAGCCTGCACCGAAATGTGATTGGTTTATCAAAGAATCCACAGTGAAATGTACCGAATACAAATAAATAATGCTCAACCGAGACATTCACATTGTTGAAAATAAATAACCATATTCATAGCATTAGGATCCTTTGAAAGGTAATGTTATTTTTAGTCCTGTATCGCTCTTCTTTTCTTGTCATCTCACTAACACGCCAGTGGGCAGGGCTAAAGTTGCAATGATGAAGTAGGCGTTGATTTCTTCTGCGGAGGTGGCTTTTCTCCTGTCATAGATAGGCATATTCTGGGACGAGTCGTTCGCTGGGCCTGGTGTCAATAAAAGCTTTTATTGGACTAACAAGGAAGTTTTCAGTTCTGATTCAGTTCAGGATATTCTTATTGTATGATGACCTCTTAAATATCAAAAGCTCAAGGAAAAGTTGCTTTCTCAATTCATGACCCCTTTAAAGGTGTGGGGTGCTTAAGTGTTTGCGGAAAAGGTGTCTTTAGCTACTTTTGTAAAGATGTGCTGCTCTTAGCAATTTAGGTTGAGGTTGGCAGCTCATTCCACCAGACAGGAGTAGAGAGAGTGAAGGTTTTGGAGAGTGACTTTGTGCCTTGTTGTGAAGGAACAACAAGTCATCGCTCAGTGACCATAGCTGCAGGGAGGAAGCATTGTAGCAGTGCATTGAGGTAGGGAAGTGCTGTTCCAATGGCTCTCATGAAAACCAGCATCAAAACCTTAAATTTGATTATGTCTGCAACTTGCAGCCAGTTGCATAAAATCAGAAGGGGTGTGACATGGGTTCTCTTCTCTTTGACTGATTTAAGAACAGATGCCACATTCTGGATCATCTGCAGAGGCTTAAGTCTTGTTTATACATTCGCCTGGCTCTGCACTGCGAGCCTCTGCTGCTAAGGGAACATCAGTGGCCTGGAGTGCATTTATGTGTGTGGACGTGTTTGTACTTCCCTCCGCCATGATATGAACTAGTGGCACATGAGCATTACAGAGAAAACAAGAAAGTAGAAAGGAAGAAAAAGAAAAGGATACTTTTTTTGCATTCTTGCACAGCGGACTCGCACAGGTAGACTTGCAGGTGTTTACCTGAGTAGTTTTTCACACAAAGGAGGGCTTCACACAAGGGCTGCCACTTCAAGAATGCATATTGCGTAAACTCATTTATCCGGACATGGAATGAGCTGTTCTAAATGTAAATAAAGTGAATTGGACTGCAGACAGTTGTGTTTTCACTTTCCGTCTTTACTGTGCACTATTCCCATTGATATCAATTTACAGCATTCTTCTAGTGTGTAGGTGCCCAAATCACCATTGCTTTGCTGATAGCGCTCTCTCTTTCACCCTTTCTCTCACATGCGTGCAAATAAAGAATGCAAGACAGTCTGACATACTGCGTAATTGAGAATTTTAGTCATTGGAGGATGTACTGCTGCCTTAAAATGTGCAGAATAAGGGCTTAGTGTCTGTAGTATGTGGAGTGTTTAAAGAGTTACGATGGTTTGGGATTGGAAATTACAAAATGTATGAAAAACACTTGGTGGCTTGGCTGGATTCTTTTGTAACGCGCAGATGTTTACAATAACTAGACCATTTGATCATAAATGACGTATGAGTCATGAGACTTCTCTGCTGCTGTTTGCCACCCATATTCCGTGAAAAAATGGTGGCAAAACCCCAGAACCAAACTGCTTTTAATTTCGTTTTACTTGGTTTCTCAGAAATCTTTCAGTTCTCTCTAGCAAGAGGGAGAGGTGTTTAGAGACAGGAAGGTACACATTTTGAGGTCATGTTATGTCACATCATCATTTGAATTGTCCCTGGCAGCTTTGTACAGGAATCTGGACTAGAGTTATCTGGGTGGAGTTGTTATCAGACTTTTCGCCACTCCTACTTCTGTCTCTTACTGTCCCAGTTAACTATTTGTCTTTCATGTTTGTTCTCTAATCTCAAAATGACTTTCCTTTCGAGTGGCTTTTTTTTTTTTTTTCGTTTCTGTAATCTGTGGCAGAAGTCTATGGGTGAATATTATTAAGTCAAATAGACGAAGAAGCTGTCTACTTTTTTTTAGTGCGGAAATCATATTGTTTACACATAGGGCACTTTGCAGCTGTTACATATGTTAAATACCACACTTTCATCCTTCAGGACTCAAAGTGTCCTAAGGAAACAAATAGTGTTTGGCGATATGCTCCATATTCATATTGTCCTAATCGCAATCTTTTTATGGACACTAACATTTTTTTACTTCGCTTTATTTAGGCCTACTGGTATTTTACATTCATATATTTTCTCTCAAAAACTCGATTTTATATGTGTAGCGTTTTTTTAACCATGCAGCTAACGTTTTCAAAATATCTTGAAAATTACTTTAAAATTACTTAAATTACTTTTTAAACCATTTAACCGTTAGTATTTTTTGGTCAAAATTCTTACTGTCGGTTAATAGTTAACCTGTCAGCTGTGATAAACATCCACTCTCGCATTGCGTGTGTAACAGTGGCCAGCTAGTGAGAGTTGTTCAGGTAAACCACTGCGCACTGACGACCGCTAGAGAATGCGGTGTTTAGCGTCATTGTTAGTGCACTCGCCTCGCCTGCCAGCAGCGATCGGGGTTCAAGACCAACTCGTAGCAGGGTGGTTAGGATTGGAGGGTGAGTTTTGGAGGCAGAGCAGTGAAGAGAGAGGTGTGTTTGTTTGGGTTGATTTCAAATATCAACCACCTTTAATTCATAAACAAACCTTTCTATAAATGAACATGCATATCCACAGGACATTGTGTATATTATTACTGTTTTATATATTTTGTATTGTATACTGTTTTATGCATGCTATACTATTAGATAATGTAACCTTATTGGTATCACGCTTCATATAAAAATAATCCTCATTTAGTTCCCTACCTATTGGTCCTCATAACATGCATTGTATGCTTGTTATATTAATCAGAATATAAAGGGACTAAGAACTGCCAGCCCACTCTGATCATGCAAATGAGTCAGCTTCCAAACAAATACATTTTTGAAACTGAAACAATTAAAATTAGACCCTCTTCATTGGTCAAGCCAAACTCGAGAATTGCAACCTCTGCAGAAGTTAATAGGGCCTCTACGCCAGTGACCCGCTCTCTTCTTGTTGCTGTTCACGTGGAAAAGACTGGAGACATCCGGTCTGACCTCGACGCCGTGGGACCTCCTCCTGCCGATGGGGCCTTATGGCTCGTTTCCACTGAGCGGTACGGTTCGGTTCGGTACAGTACGGTACGCAATTTTCGCCTTTTCCATTGTCAAAAGTTGTGAATGGTACCCTAATTCCGAACCGTACTGTACCACTTTTTTGGGACCCTTTCGTTGGGGTACCAAGCACAATAGTACCGTACCAAAAAGGTGGAGCTACATTCTGCAGAACGTGATTGGTTGACAGAGAATCGTCACTTGCGCGTTTTACAAGGGGAATGACAACACAAGAGGCGCCACACACAACTGTGGTCCAGGCAACGCGTGCATTGATTATCTTCACTTCATGTAGGCTATATAACAAAACGAAATATAAAACACAACCCTGCCTCTTTTCGTTTTCATTGAAAAAATATGAAACCTATCAATGTGTGGTTCAGGCAATATGTGCATATGTACTCTGATTATCTTCATTGTATATGTAGCCTACATGTAGCCTGTAATATAATGAAATAAGACAAAACAACCCTCTCTTTTTGTTAAAAGTCAGTTTTAATTATCAATAATAACCATATAAAAGTATAAGTATAAAGTATGAGAAGCTATACAATAAGAAATAAAGACAAGCAAACAATTCAGTCAAACGTACAGCGCACTAAGTACAACGGTAAATTTAAATAAATATATAAAGTTATGAAACATGATTTGCCCGGGAACAAATTATAAATTCATGAGACCAAAGATTGCCCGTTATACACAAGCTGAATGATATTTCATTTTTAACCACTACAGAGACATCTGAGCCAGCGGCAAATGTCAGAAGGACTAGCCGAGGTACAGCTATGCTCGGCAGGGTACATTAGCACCGGGCGCCCGGTGATCGCCTTGATCTCACAACTCCGACAACGTCAGATCAAATTTTCAAATAGGCGCTACCTTTATAAATAAACCACAGATTTGAGCTTTAAACAACTACATTCTCACCTGAAAAACTTTTAAAACTACATTTCATGACACAATAAAGTAGTTTTTAAATTACGCTGGTTTTCTCCTCCGCTTCTATTGATGCTTGCTGGTAGGTGCTGCTGCATGGACGTCTGAACTTTGCGTACTTGGTATTGTGAAACGCCGAATGTTGGAGTGCAGCAAGCAAAGCCTATCTTCTTTTTGTGACAGACAGCCTCAAGCCGAGAAGCAAGAACAAGATCTGCTGTATCCATGTTGTTTACTGTGTCATTTTCTTCTTCGCGCGAGAATGACGTCGATCACTACTTTCCGGCTACACCACGCCTATCAAGTAAGGGTACTGTTGGCGGTGGAAACGCAAGCCTGTTCAGGGTGTACCGTTCCGAACCGTACCGTACCGAACTGTACTGAACTGAACCGTACCGCTCAGTGGAAACGAGGCATTAAAGTACAACAAGCCATGTTGCCATTTTCCACCTGGGAGAGAGAACTCTCCCAATAACAACGGAGTCAGACAAACCTCACTGAAGTTCGTCATTCTTCAGTTAAACCGGAACCTGACTGCAACTTCACCACCATCAAACTGAACCATCAAGACTTTGTTCTGAGACTGCATATCCAGACAGTAGAGGTCTTCACGGGTCCAAAAATTCCCCTAACCCGAAGAGACCCATAAATGTGCTAGACTGAACCGACCTGAACCCGTCTATTATTTGAAAGTTGGACCTGGACCCGTGCAGAACTGAGAAATGTCATAAATGTACTACCCGGAACCAGCGTGGACCCGTCTATTATTTGAAAACTGGACGTGAACCCGGCCGGGAAGACACAGACCCAACTCTACCCGATCGGCACATATTCCACAGCAAACTGCTATTAACAAGTCAATGAACAAGTTGAATGAAACTTTTTGTCTTACCTAATGTTAATAGCCTTCTCCCTTGTACCTGACCGTGATGCATACAATCCTCTTTGCCAAGAAAGTTCCATCCATGTTATTCCTCTCTTGCAGACTGAAGTAGCATGCTTAATCCACTTATTATTCCAGCTTCAAAAGTCCACTTGCTGTCATGGTAATGGATGACAAATGCGACTTTTTGCCTTTTGCATCTCAAGTCAACACATAATAAGATAACTTCGATAACTGTTTGCCCTTTTGAACAATAATGATTGCTCGTTCAGTGCCATGGCCGCTGATGTTAGCATTACTTATTTGCTCTCATCTCTGTGCACTCTGAGCCGAGTCTGACCAAAAATTTTAGATATAACAAGACGGTTCATTCAAGGCTGCAAGCAATTTTTGAGATTTGAAGTTTGTTTGCCTTTACTGTTGCACACAATAGGAACAGGAAAAGTCAAAATTAAACTAAGATAAATTAATAATTACTGCCAAGAACAGAGTCCAAGAAAAACATAAAATAAAGTATAGAAATACAATCAACTTTTAATGATGAATCATTTAATGATGGCTATCTGAACTTAATTAAACAAACATAAAATATCATCTTGAAGTAGATAGACAGTAAACGACCTTGCATGCTTTAAAAGATGCGACGTGCCTGTTTTTGTTAAATCAAACTTTAACAATGCGTCACACGTAATACACTAAGCGATGCTTGTTCAGGTGGTTAACTGACTCTTATGTTTCCATATCTTCATTCCCCTGTTTCTGTTTTGGTTTCATTCATTCACTTTCACTTTCCATTTTACCCATGTATGCATGATTGTGTGTATGTGCTTGTTTAGACTAGTTATGTTTTTACACAAATTATGATAACTTACTGTATTTCACTACGACATCAGACAAACCTGAAAGTAAGTGGTTGACTTTACATTTTAAACCACAACCGTGTTGTCAAATAAGACAAAATATTGTTTTTTTTTTTTTTCAACTAAAACAGCTGTTATAAAATAAGATCTATAGTAAATATTATTTATTTGTTCAAGTGCATATTTAGGAAAAAAACATTTAAAAACATACTTTTATTTTGTTTTTTCCACTTTTATAAGTAGGCCTATTTGTACAAATTAAATTACTGGCTTTGTGGTTTGTTTAAAAAGAAACTAATTAGGCTATATATTTTTTTATATTAACCAGAGCAAGGGTTTTCAAAACTGTCCTGAAGCATCCCCAGCCCTGATAAGGAAACATACAAAATGTGCAGTGCTGGGGGTGCTCCAGGACAGGTTTGAAACCAGAGGAATCACTGTAGAAAAGCCCTTTACTGATCTATGTTGTCAAATCTAACACATATAACAAATTAAAGGATTAGTTCACTTTCAAATGAAAATTACCCCAAGCTTTACTCACCCTCAAGCCATCCTAGGTGTATATGACTTCCTTCTTTCTGATGAACACAATCTGAGAAATATTAATAAATATCCTGACGCATCCGAGTTTTATAATGGCAGTGAGCGAGGATCAACGAGTATGAGCTGAAGAAAGTGTCTCGATCCACATCCATCCATCATAAACATATTCCACACGGCTCTGGGGGGTTAATAAAGGCCTTCTGAAGTGAAGCGATGCGTTTATGTAAAAAAAAAAAGTAAAATATCTGGCTTCCGCCAGACCGCCTTCTGTATTCAAGTTACGAAGAAAGCGTAAACTGGCGTCACGTCAGTTAATTTTTTTCCCATAAGTTGAATAGAGAAGGCATAGGGCGTAGCGTAAGCGTTTTGAACTGCAAGAGTTTTACACTTTCTTTGTAAGTAGAATACAGAAGGCGGTCTGGCGGAAGCTAGATATTTTACTTGTTCAAAAATGTAACTTTTGATGGATGGATGTGGAGGGAGGCACTTTGTTCAGCTCATACTCGTTGATCCCGCTCACTGCCATTATAAAGCTATGGATATGTCAGGATATTTATTAATATTTCTCCGATTGTGTTCATCAGAAAGAAGAAAGTCATATACACCTAGGATGGCTTGAGGGTGAATAAAGCTTGGGGTAATTTTCATTTGAAAGTAAACTAATCCTTTAACTAGTTAAAACAATAAAATAAAAATAACGTGTCACCACGGTAGTGTTTAAAAATGTAAAATCAGCTGCTTACTTTTGGGTTTGTCTGATGTCTTACTGAAATACAGTGAACTGTAAAGATGTAAAACATCTTACAGGTTGCACTCTGGATTACTTGGTCTCAGGTGTCTCATAGGAGGACAAGGAATTAGGTCAGTTGGTTTTTACTCAAATCGACACTGGCAAGCTGCATACAAAATCTATACGATTTCTTTGATTAGCATCAAACATTAATGCTCCACTAACACACACATGCCTAAAACCTCACGTGTAGGTACTGAATAATATACAGTACAAATCATACATGCACATTTTGAAAAGCTGTTTTATACACAGAGCATGCATACACATTCTCCTGTCTCTGAGTTGGTCATTTAAAGAGTGTCAGTCTGGTTAGAGATAAGGTTTGAGATAATCTTTGTTGTGAATAGAGCCTTAGAGAGGCTGAGGGTGCTTTTGCTCTACAACTTTTGGTGCTGACACGAGTCCATGTGATGTAAGAGTTTAGTGTGAAGTGGTTTTTCAGATTTGACGCACTGGCAAGTTGTTTTCAAGCTCGAAAAATTGGTCTATGGATGCTAAGGCCGAAATGACACATTGATGAGCATTCTTTAACCGAACTGACACCTGCAAATTTTTTGCACTCACAACCGCATTGTCTGCAAACCTGCGCTGTTTGAACGGAACTGCACTTGGCAACTGTTTCTCTTCCATGCCATGTAATGTGAGAGCCACGTTGAACTGTATAATCATGTTAATAAGTCCAGTGTTAATCATGAGTGGTTGGTTTTACACAGAGAGATGAGTGAGAAATGAGTTGCGTTGATTCAAGGATCCATGGGAGCTTCCACAGATGTGAGCTGCAAGGGTCAAACATACTCTCTGCACTTGATCACAAACAAAGCATTTAAAGCCATTATCAATTATTTAAAATATCTGATGGGTGAACTCATGCAGTTAAGAATACAATACAGTTATGACTTCAGCTTTTTGAAATGTTTGAATATGTATAGAGTTCAAGTCCAAGACTCAGCTTTCTGTATTTAGGTATAGCCTAAATGAAATCTCTTCATTATATAAAGCGATCAAGTCTCTTCAGAAAATTTGGACTAAACCACTCAATTCTTATGGATTAGTTTTACGATCTCTTTATGAACTTTTTGAAGTGTCAAAGATTCAGTTGCAAAGGTAGTCTATGGAGGGACAGAAAGCTCTCAAATTTCATCAAAAAGATCTTCATTTGTATTCCGAAGATGAACGAAAGTCTTACGGATTTGGAACGACATGAGGATAAGTAATTAATGACAGAATTTTCATTTTTGGGTGAACTAACCCTTTAATATGGCGTTTTATCGTATTTAGCAGGAGAGAGAGGCAATGTGCCCGGAACGGAAAGGGCTTGAATGAAGCAAGTTTGTCTCAGGATAAAATTATTAGAGGATATAGCGTTCGAAATATCATTACCATAAATGACCCTGAGTGCTTTTGGTCTGTTGTACTGCTCTGTTGTTTTGACATGCTGCTCACTTTAAACTGTAGAAACGGCAAATGGTGCTACCACTGTCATTATGTCTCGCGGTCCAGTTGGAACCATGCCAGGGTCCGGAACCAGACTGCGGTCCGCTATTTGAGGACCCCTGATGTAAACTCAGGTGTATGAAAACAATCTGTCCTAACTCGTTGAAGATGTTGAACATTACCTCTCATACTCAGTGTAATGCATTCTGCAAAGTGTCCTTTATGTATAAATCATTTTCATTTCAAAGTGAGATGCTTATTCTCAACTCTCTATTCCAGGTTAAAAAAAGTGGAAAGTGTGAGATGTTAAGCCAAGAAGAACGAAAGAGACAAGAGGTAAAGTTCCTTGTCAGCCTTTCTGACTTTTTCTTTCTCTCTTTTTTGGTCTTGCTCATATCAAAAAGTTTTAAAAGACAGATTATTTCAGTTTAAGTACTGCTGCTTCTGTGGAGCCTGTCACTTGCCAATTTGAATAAACCATTAAAATCTGGCTAGCATAGATGTATCCCTGAACTTTTCTCTCATATTTTCTCCAAAGACAATAGGCTGAAAGGACAATCAAGAAGGAACTTGGGACAGTAAGAGACAGTACAATAGAAATTACTTATGGAGCTCCAGATCAATTATTATTCACACTACCGCTTAAAAGTTTGGGGCCAGTAAAATTTAATTAAATTATTTATTTATTTATTTTTAAAGAAAGTTTTTATTCAGCATGGCTGCAATAATTTGATCAAAAGGCACAGTAAAGGCTTTTACACTGTTTCAGTTTATCTCAGGGATAAATTACATTTAAAATATATTAAATTAGAAAATAGCCATTTTAAATTGTAGTAAAATTTTACAATATTACTGTTTTTAATGTATTTTTTGTTAAATGTTTGTTGTAAGGAATGTTCGCTGAATTTTAGCAAAGGAGCTTAAGGCAAGTAATTGCTCAAAGATAATTGCTCAAATTCTCATTGCCTTTTAGATAAGTCAGATATGTTTGGTATTTTAATCAGTTCCTTTCAGCTTCGGGTCAACTGTTACCTGTTATTATCCTACTTTTTGTCGGCTAGGAGAGATCCTCAGAGATATGAGCATGGTATCTGTTGTAATTGAAACTAGACAGGTGAAATGCAAAGTCTAAAAAAGGTTTCTCTCCCTCAGGCCATATTTGAGGTCATCTCATCAGAACACAGTTACCTACACAGTCTGGAAATCCTCGTTCGCCTCTTCAAGAACTCAAATGAGCTCAGCGAGACCATTAACAAAACAGACCATCACCATCTCTTCTCCAACATCGTTGATGTCTGTGAGGCCAGCAAAAAGTAAGACCTGTCTCTTAGATAAATTTGTGATGTTTGTTGATAGACATCTCTGCTTGCTCTGACAGTTTGTTGATATAATGCTGATATATAGGATGGGACCTCAACTTAAAGAAGTATATTGGAGAGTAAATTTGGGCTATGTGATGAAAATCTTATTTCAATATAGATATTTTTGTTATTTTTATTTTTTCTTTGATATTAAATATAAGAACCAAGATGCAAATTACAAACAATAGGATAAATGCTATATAAGAAAGATAACTAGCGCTTGTGTACTCGTACTCGTTGTCCAGCTAAGTTCAGTTCTCATCCAATAGTGTCAGTGCAGTTAAATCAATAATATTGTTGAATATTAAGTGTCCCCAACTAAGCAAGCAAGAGGTGACAGTAGCAAGGAGGTGAAAGAATGGAGAAAAAAACCTTGGGAGAAACCAGGCTCAATCGGGGGGGCAGTTCTCCTCTGGCCAACAAACGAATATGGTGTGATTATGATTCAGGCTACATGTATCACAAGTCAGAAATCAGATTGTGGATAGGTAGCGTTCAAATATTTCTTCCAGTTCCAGTGCTCTTTTTGTTCTCTGAGTTCTAAGTTTCACATTTACGAGTGTGAAACCGCTTCAGACGATTCAGTGCAGGCAGTGAAGTAAACAGGTCACTCAAATTGATTCGCAAATCAATTGAGACCGTTTTGACAATTGTTTAATCAACACTTTGAAAAGAATCAACTCAAAACAGCGATTCATTCACGAATGGGACACCGCTCATGTCCCTGTTAAAAGAGACAATGCGCTTGGAATAGATTACGCATTTTTTAACATTTGCATTACAAATAAAGTAACACCAGGAATGTCACCCAGTGTAACTAAATAAAAGTACATTTTTGTCATTAAATGTACTCAAGAGTGAAAGTACTCACCTTTAAATGTACTCTTAAAAGTACATATCTTAAGTAAATGTAACAGAGTAACCATGACAGCAGCCTAATATACAGTACATGCCTCTCTTTTTAATGTGAATAAAAGAAATCAGTCAATATTTCATTCATACAGTGAAGACTATGCAGTTTTATTTTTACATAATAATAAAATAAAATGAAAGAAAATAAAGTGAAATAAGATTTTGGTCATATTACTTTTTTTTTTTAAATATTTTTTATACCTTTTACAGTTTTATTTTTAAATAGTGAAATTAGTTTGGCCATACTGCTCAGTAACTTGCAAAATGGTCTTAAAAACCAACATGATATGATATGATATTTTTGCCATATCGCCCACCTCTATTTCACGTTTCACACTGCTCATACTTTACCCAGGGTTAACAGCATTCATAATCAAACGTGTTACACTGTACATTCCCAAACCCTGGGTCACTGTTCTCATTTGTATATTTGCGGTGTCAACTATCATTTAGTTGGATACATTCTAAATTTCAAGTGTGAAACGTTTCTCTACCCGTTAATAGCAGGGTTTATGATGGTGATAACCCAGGTTTAAACACTGTGAAAAAGCCCTATTTTATTATTTTATTTTTATTTTTATTTTTTTAAGGGCCTTAAAAATGAAGATGTCAAAAGAAAAGTTTGTTAAGAACCAGAATCTAAAAGGATATGAGATATCTGGTAACACTTTAGTTTAGGGTCCAATTCTCACTATTAACTAGTTGCTTATTAGCATGCATATTACTAGGACATTGGCTGTTTATTAGTACTTATAAGCACATCATTATTAATGCCTTATTCTGCATGACCATATTCTACATCCCTTAATCCTACCCAATACCTAACCTTAACAACTACCTTACTAACTATTAATAAGCAGTAATTAGGAATTTTTTTTTAGCCAAAAGTCATAGTAATTGTTAGTTAATAGTGAGAATTGGACCCTTATCTAAAATGTGACCAGATATCTTTAGTATTTCTTGAGGCACAAAAACTTTGGAAAAAGAATATTTTAGGGACTCCTAGAGGTACATTTTATGCAGTTGTTTTGATAGAAGAAAACAACATACATTACTAGTTTCATTATTTGTTCTTCAGACATTCCTCTTTAAAAGAAAAAAAAAAAAAATAGCTGTATGCAAAGTGAAAAACATTTGGTTTTTGACTACTGAAAATATGTACAATATATCAATTTACTCACAGCCACATTGAGATCCCCATATCCCTGGAAATTTCACCAGAATTTTCACCAGAATTCTTTGTTGTTGTTTTTAATCTCTGAATATCCTTTTTCACTTGAAAATATGTCACATTACGGACATTTTGTAACAAGATGTCTAGACGGACGTCCAGTATTAAAAACCTCCATGTACCATAGAACTCTCATTGTATAATCATAGTTAAATACTGGAACATTCAGCTGACCCCCGTATCTTTGGAACCATTGTTTTCATGGAGACACTCTCTCAGCCCTTCACCCATCCGGTCAGTGAGAAGGAAGAGAACTAAAATGACAAAATCTTGTGTCTGCCTATGTATTATGTGTGTGTGTCCCACGCATATGTACTGCCCGTCAGTGTTGTCCATGCCACATCTCAACCGTTTTATGGCCCTGATCCAGGGTTCGTATGGTCATGAAAAACCTGGAAAAGTCATGGAATTTTAAAATAGTAATTTCCAGAAAGTTTTGGGAAAGTAAAATAAAATAAATAAACCCAGAAAGTTTTGGAAAAGTCATGGAAGTTAAACAAACTACAATACTTAATGATCCATCCGACTGCGGCATTCCAACCGATTTCGTTTTGAAGCACTGAGCATTATAACCATTTACACACATTTCTGTTGAGCTTATGAATGTGATGGCCAATCAGAGGCATTCAGATTAGTCATTGCTGAAATGAAGAGTTTTGTTCATTGCACACACACTCTGACTAAATTCTGACTGAAACTCGCAAATTCTCCCATCATAAACAACAAGGTGCAGATTCAATGTAAGAGATTCATGTCGCAGTGTAGTCAGCTTCCGTGATTTCAACGGTAGTGTTTGTAAGAGTGCTTAAACTCGCGCTAGACCCAAGTTATGGACATCTTCACTATCGGTCACATTCTCTGCTCCCTTTCTGTATACAGTTTATTCCAGGGTTAGTTCACCCAAAAATGAAAATTATGTCATTTATTAAGATATTTTTTATAAATTCTGATGGCTCAGTGAGGCCTCTATTGCCAGCAAGATAATTAACACTTTCAGATGCCCAGAAAGGTACAAAAAACATATTTAAAACAGTTTATGTGAGTACAGTGGTTCAACCTTAATATTATAAAGCGACGTGAATACTTTTTGTGTGCCAAAAAAACAAAATAACGACTTTTCAACAATATCTAGTGCTTTACGAATCTTTTGTTTCGAATCATTGGTTCAGATCTGTATCAAACTGCCAAAGTCACGTGAACTATTGAAATTGCAAAACACTTATGACGTAACAAAGCCTCGTTTACTGAAATCACATGACTTTGGTGCTCCGAACCACTGATTCGAAACAAAAGCTTTGAAGCTTCATGAAGCAGTGTTTTGCAATCGGCCATTAATAGATATTGTTGAAAAGTTATTTTGTATTTTTGGGGCACAAACAGTATTCTCGTCATTTTATAACATTAAGGTTGAACCACTGTACTCACATGAACTGTTTTAAATATGTTTTTAGTACCTTTTTGGACATCTGAAAGTGTTAATTATCTTGCTGGCAATAGAGGCCTCACTGAGCCACCGGATTTCATCAAAAATATCTTAATTTGTGTTCCGAAGATGAAAGAAGGTCTTACAGGTGTGGAACAACATGAGGGTGAGTAATAAATGACATAATTTTCATTTTTGGGTGAACTAACCCTTTAAGTATTTGACATAAAATATAACACAGATAATCTATGTATACACAGACATTTCATGGAACGTTAGGTCATGAATAATTGCCTCAAAAGTCATGGAAAAGAAGTCATAGAAAAGTCATGGAAATTTATTGGTAGAATTGTGTATGAACCCTGCTGATCCCTTGCTGCCCACACTCATGAACAAATGTTCTGTTAATGCCCTGCAGACAGGATTTACCCCCACTGACCTCTGGTGAGAAACACTGTGCTGTGTTTTCAGAATACAAGAAATGGTTTCACTTTCTATTCTCCATCTGTGAGGAACAGTCTAGCTGGTTAGCCTCATTTATGAGAACACATGCTCATTCCACAGTAATAGAGTGCTGCAAGTGGTTACATCAAAACCCCGAAGACTAAATCGCCACTGCTTTCCTCCAAATTTTCTTATGAGTTTTTATAAAAGGGGTTTTCAATATACAGTATGAGTGAAATAAGGTCTGTGGTAAACATAACTTGATACTTGAACGTTTTGCTCTACAACGTAAACTGCACACACTCACCCCCCAAACATTGTTATCTGGTTAGTTATAAGAAATTATATTATACTGTATATTGTCATAACAGCTTCAAAATTCACATTTTCAATATGGGCATGTGTAATTTATGACTTGAGAAATAATGTCTTATCTGAAAATACCTATACATGCCTTTAGAGGTAATACTAAATTAGTTGTCTTGCATTTCTACACTGTACCAGCTGTATCCAATAAACACAAAGAGCTTGAATATTGCTGAAGTTTACTTGTCTTCACAAATATCCCTCAGAGCTGTTTACAGCAGGGCCAGTGCATGTTCAAACCTATGATCAAAGTCCAACAGGCTATAATGACTGCAAAAACGCTCAGTGTTCACACAGATGGATTAAATATTTACTAAATTCTTAGACATTTACAGACATCTGGCAGTGAGCACTGCTCCAGTAAAACATAATGAACTTGTGGGATAATTGCATTTAATGCATACTGTCTGAGGTTATCAAATCTGTGTTATGTCTGAGGGTGTATTCACATAAAAGAAAAAGAAAATTATACATTTAGTCCTGGTTCGCTTAATGTTCACACTGTATTTTTTTTTAGACTTGAGCATTGAGCATTCTGCCCTTTTTAGGGTTGAATCTTGTGACATTACATCCTGCTTTGGTGTGTTTAGATGTCTTTGGTCCTTGTTGTGTTCATACTTCAGTCGAACTGCACAAGAGTTTGTTTGGAAGTGGATCGATTCGAGACCCACCTCTTCAGGGGCCTCGGCCTGCTTGTTTGGTGCGCACCAAGGTTGGATGGCAGCGTTCAGACTTATTCAAAAGAACCGCTCTAACAGAGCAAACGCACCGGAGTTTGTTTTAATCAAACCAAATGTGTGAACATACCATGAGAGAGGGGTTATGGGATTCTTAGTCAAACTAAAATAAGTTTTGAGCTAAATGCCTTGGCAAAACTACAGCTTGTATACATGCTCAGAGGTTTATTGTATGGCTAATTTCATTGTGCTTTCAGCTGTCAGTAAGAGTCTAGTACACTCAGATCCATTTAACATGTTTTCTTGTTGAAATGCATTCCGCAGATTGTAATAGTCAGCAGTGTGAAGTACATCTTCAGACATCCACGTTTCGCGACGGTCTGTGTACAACTGTATATGCGCAAGGTGAATGTTGATAAAGAATAGTCCAGTACTTGGCAGTACACACAGTTGTGATACTGTACAGTAGTCAAAGAAGAGTGTGGAAAGAGCAATACAAAATAGCATGCTGTTCCAAGAATAGTAAACAAAGCTGCCTCTTCAAAGTTTTCTTTTTGGTTATTGTGCTAAACTTTGCATACAATGGCGATCTGCTACTTTTCTTTTTCTATACTTCCGAGCAAATGTTCTTTAAATGACATGACTCAGTGCTGCCCTCTAACGGCTGGCAGACCATAAAAAAAGCAATTGTACTGCACGTGTCGAACTCATCCATTCACGCTTATCTATGGTTGAGTATACTTTGAAAGCTGTGAGGACACGACACGTGCACAAGACAGCGAAACGCATAAAATTAATAGATAGGACAGTATAGATGATAAAGGAAGCAGTGGGGAGGAGAGAAAGGGGAATAGGATTGGAAAAGGACCTCGATCCGGGTCTCAAACTTGGCTCGCCTGAGCTGTGCTGCCCACAAGCAGTTGTGTATAACAATTCAATTAACTGTAACACTTCAACAGTTTTTTTTTTTTCTTTTCTTTTTCTCACAACAACCATGCCCACACACACCCCTACACCCCACCCCCCTCATGTTTACTAGGACCTAGAGTAAGGACGGCTGCACATAAAGGAAATATCCTCTATGTCTGACTGATGAAACTTGTGGCCTTTTGTACTTCACCATTCCTGTTATGCCAATCACAACTGACGAGCAGGATTTGACATCAGGTAGCACAAATGAACCTGTTGAATAGATAGTACAGGGAGTTACAGCAAGGAAAAGCACATGGGAGCATGCAACACAAGCAGAAACTATAACAATCACCAGCACATCTCAAAAATAAATTACAGAGCCCCACACATGACATGCAGGAAAAAAATAGCAGGCTTTTTAGTATAGTAGGATTTACTAATTCGTTCCCTCGATTTACTAAATCGTGCACATGTTTTAGCAAATCGAGGGAACGAATTAGTAAATCGTGCGCACGATTAAATTTTTTTTCTTGCATGTCATGTGTGGGGCTCCGTAATAAATATATATGTCACCAACATAGTAACATAAAATATACTGAATGTCCTGGGGACTTAACAACAACATGTTGATTGCTAATGCCTCGCTCCTTGCAGGGATTGAAATAACAGCTTTCCAGTTAGTATCATGTGCTCTGGAGAGTTTCATCTTTACAATTGTTTTTGATTAACCATTAAAAAACAACATTAATTTTATAGGGATGTGACTGTAAAGGAATGCAGGCAATTACACAGTTTTCTGAGAACTGCACAATGACACATACAACATTGAGTTAGTGAGTTTTGCCCACTACATGTTTTAGGCTTATGTAATTTGTCTGGATGTCCATTTATCTGCCCTGCAGGTTGTAAAATGAAATCACCTCCCCATTGACCACACAGCAGCATATTTTCTAGTCACTGAATCATTGTTTTCTTCTAAAGGACTGGTTTGGCGGGATGTTTCATGATGAGACTTATTTAGCCCAAGCTGTGCTTCTGAAGAACTGATTTGTAAACACTCACTCCAGTAAATCTGGTGTTTAATTCCTACAGTAAAAAGCGAGAAGTGTCTCACGGTCAGAGGTATGATGTTGATTAAGTATAAATTAGGCCCAGCAAACCACAGACAAAAATATTGAACTGTGTTGTTATTGTTTTTCTCTTTTACAAGCGAGAGAAATATCATCAGTTCACTAGAGCCCATAGCTTTTCAAATAAACAGACACAAATACTCATTTATGAACAAACATTGGAGAGCCGAAGACAGGGACATCCAGAGTAGTTAGTTCAGAGTACTTAGGTCTTTATGTACCTCTCATTGCCGGTGACTCTATGCAGGAATTAGGCTAGTTGATGTGATATTGATGTCATTGACGATGTACTTCAATTTGGCTGTATATATTGCACAAAATGGGACTTTCCTTCTGGTCCATCATGATTCCTGAGTATGATTAACATGACACTGGGCCTTCTGTAAATGACAGACAAACAGATGTACATGAACATGTACAGTTGCCTTGATTCTGCACCAGAGCAGAAGTGCAGAGCATTCCTGAAATAGCCCGCTGCATATGTATCCGATTGTGTGCGTGTGGGTTGGCTTGTGTGGCAAATTGCTCACATAAAAGTTCAGATTCCTCTTCTGTGGATAGAGAGACTTTTGTACAAGTCTAAAGTAATTTCAAGATTCCTCTGATGGATTTTCCCTGACACAGCAGCTGAACTTTGCTTTCAGTAACTGTTTTAACCTCCAAGACCAGAAATAGATTTACCATTTGTTAGGGGTGTAACGGTACACAAAAGTGATGGTTCGGTACATACCTCTGTTTTGAAGTCACGGTTTGGTAAGTCACACATGCATGCCAAACCGAAAGACCCATACTGAAAATTTCTGGTACAGATATGTGTACCGTTACACCCCTGCCCTTTGTACACATTTATTTTTAGTCATGTTTCTTTGGACTTCGTCGGTTAACTCTTGTCCCTCTGTAAAGCTGATAGGGCTCCAAACACCTGTAGAAAGGTCCCGGGGTCACGGCCCCTGTGCTAACAACCTGACTGACATCACTTCCAGATTTAGCATTTAGGTTGTGTCTTTCTGTGGTCTATTGTGAGATTGTGAACTAGAGGTCACACTGGGTTCCAGCACAGATGGCTCTGAGTTGCATCCTCTGGATTACTGAAAAATTGTGAATTCCCTATGATGGGTCATGAAGTGTGTGTCCGGTCAGGAAGAGCATGTGTGTATGATTTTCATGCTGACATCCCTGATTGGTCATTTGAGTGGCTTTGGGATGTCCTGTGCTCTGATGTGATCATAGGCTGGGGAAGGAGGTGTTAGAACAGTTTCCTGGCTTTGTGTTGCATATGTTTATTTGTGCATGTTTGTGCATGCGTAATGACTAAAACATTGCTCCCCACATTTGCTTTGTCTCGTGTTGATGTTATGTAAAGCACGTCACGCATGTTAGCATTCTAATGCAATTGTATTCTTTCCCTTTTCCCTCCAGGTTTTTCAAGGAACTTGAAGATCGGCACCAGCAGAACATCGTAATTGATGACATAAGTGACATCGTTACAAGGCACGCCCAGTCAAACTTTGACCCCTATGTGACATACTGCTCGAATGAAGTGTACCAGCAGAGAACCCTGCAAAGACTCCTGTGAGTACAGCACACATACACAAACTCTGTCACTGCTTTGACTAAAAGTCACCTCTCATTTTTACCCTTTTGCCTAGCGGATCTGAAGCTTTTTCTGGTCAGAGAATTTATCAAATTTATACAAAGCCTTTTTTTGCCTCAGAGTAAAAATAAAAAGAGTAACTGTGAGATAAGAGGAATTAAACTAAAAACAAGTCACATTGCGAGAAATGAAATAAAATGACAGTTGCAATATCACATTGTGAGATATAAAGACAGAAGTATGAGAAATTACATTGCTGCATATATCACAGCTGCAATGTATGCAATTGTCATATAAAAGATACAGTTGTGATTTAGAGAAACAAATTTGCAGTTGTGACAAAGTCATGTTGAGATATGGTCGCAATTAAGAAAAACAAAGTCACAATTGGCAGATAAATTCAAAATGTGAGATATAGTCGCATTGCAATTGTAAGATATATCGTAACGTGAGATATAGGTGCAACTTTGATAAAGTCGCAATTGCAACATTGTGACAAAAGTTGTAGATAGTCAAGATATGTCACAAACATGAGAAATACACATTATTTCTTGTAATTGTAATTGCATCATTGTCTCAAGAGTCACAATTATGAAAAAAGTTCCAATTGCAATCACATGACACTCTGCGGCCCATCACTAGTTTAACAGTCTGTTCATCCCTTCAGAAATAAAAGCTCTTCCTTTAAGGAGGTACTGACACGGATCGAGGCCCACCCGGACTGCCGGAACCTTCCCATGATCTCCTTCCTCATCCTTCCCATGCAGAGAGTCACACGACTGCCCCTGTTGATGGATGTGAGTGACATTATCCCTGGTCTTCCCCTTCAGACCCAGCCTGACCTCTGCTAATATCTCCAACACTGACATAAACATCCAGCTCTTTTGTAACTGCATTCTGAATATTCTGACATGCATCTTATGCTTTGATAACATTAGCAGCATCTCTGTGTCTGAGATGCCACTAATGTTATGTCTTTGCTTTGACCTGGAGGACTTTCCCTGTTACATAACACGTCATATTAAACTAATGAAAGTCTCTTGCTACTTGTTTTTCTTTCTCTTCTCTTCATACTTTATTATCATGTTTCCACTCTCTTCCAGTTCTTTTTTGTTTTATTATAGTTTTAGCTTTCAGGGCCTTTCCGTTCAACTGTAATAATTCTGTTAAGATTTATTTTTGTTTGCTTGAGACTTTTCTGCAGTATTTTAGCACAGGGTAAATGGTTTGAGTTGGTTTTGAGTCTGTTTTATTCAATTTAAAAGATGGTTTAAAAGGGTTGGTGCTGTTTCCTCTCTGTCGTCTTTTCCGTCTTCAGGGGATTGTGTATGTAAAGTGAGGGAGTCAGCTGCACTAAAGATGACCTAGAAACATCTCCATGGTCCCTATCCTCAAAGCTCATGTTTTCATTTATCGCCATCCTTCCCTCCTTCCTGTAGACCTTTACTCATTTTCTCACCCTCTCATCTTTCCATCCCTCTGTCGCTTTGTTTGTGGGTCCCCTGAGCTTAGCGGTGAGTTTAGGACAGTAGAGCTGGGCTGGCTGGCTCTGAGTATGAGAAAGTTGGGTTTGATTTTCTTTCCTTCCTTCTCTCTCTTTTTCTTCCCACAGCTCAGAAACGAATAAAACTCTAGCTGGGAAATATCAGACAAGCGTGGGAGAAAGTTTGAGAGCGCTCCTTTAAAGATAAAGTGTTCGAAATGCTTCAGGAACAATAAACCAAAAACTATTATATAAACAGGAAGCAAGTTCTGTTGCAAGTCTGTTTTATATTTACAGCATATTAAATAGTGTATAAAAGCACCAACAGTTCAAAGATCATTTTGATTCAAAAAGGTTTTGTCTTGTAGACCATATGCCAGAAGACGCCCAATGATTCGGCCTTTTACGAGGCATGTAAAAAAGCTCTGCATGCTGTCAGCAAGGTGAGAAATGCATTGAATTACCACCGTTGATTTTTCTAATGTTGTCTGAGAGAGCCTTAGTTAATAATCACCATCTTTTTTCTGTATGTGTGTATATGCAGCTTGTGAGGAAATGTAATGAGGGTGCTCGTACAATGGAGAGAACGGAAATGATGTACACCATCAATTCCCAGTTGGAGTTTAAAATTAAGGTAAGAGAATAAAACAACCTATGAAAGGAATTTAATGATTCTGGTTTTTAATTATTCTATTTAACAATTCCGCTTCCTTGATTCTTTTTATACTTTTAAGGAAGCAACTTCTGATCCTAACTAGTAATTGACAAAAATGGATTTATTTTTTTGCTGGCCAATATCTTATTAAGCAGGGTGGCTGATATAAAGCCAATATATGTGATATCACACTATTTAATTTAAAACAATTGCCTGGTTTCACAGAAAAGGGCTTAAGCCTAGTCCGAGATTAAAATGCATGTTTGAGCTGTCTTAACTGAAAGTAACTTGCACTGACAGGGCTTAATCTAAAACCAGGCCAAAATATGACACATGCTTAACAGTTTCTACTGTAAAATTTATTTTTACATATTTACCAAATTAGAAATAAATTAGAATTAATTGGAAAATATATCAATATGCAAAAAATTATTTGAACTTGATTTAAAAAATAAATCTGTAAAATAAACAGATTTATACTTTAGATAGAAACTTCTTGATTCTGTAATTCTGTAATATAATATTTAATAAATAAAGAAGTAGTTAAAAATGAGAGCTCAACAGAAAAAAACTTACAGGCCAATGCGATAATTAAAAAAATGCCAGATATTGGCCGATATATATTGGCCATGGAAATATATGTTTAGACCAATAGTCCTAAATATATACTAATAATTTATTAATGTAAGTACCATTAAAAAGTTAACTATTAAAAAAAAACTGTTCTTAATGTGTAATTTTTAAGGTGAGTTGTGTAATTACTTCACTAAATAGAGATGCAATAAAAATGACTGTTTTCAAGAAAGTTTCAAACACTCCCTGTCTCTACGATCAAATACATGATCCACACCAAACTCCTACTTTAGTTGAGTCAACGTTTTAATGTGTAATTCCATTCCAATTGCTAATCCAGTTACACACACCTATAACTATCTTGTCATATGAACAACCAGGGAGTAATTATATTATGAGTCTTAAGGACAAGTAACAGTAACAGTTCTTGATTTATTTCAAGTTAGACACAACAAAAGTAATGTTTTGCAGTTTAGTGAATCAAGGACTGCTCCTGCTGATTTAGAGAGTGAATTGTTCTGTCAGTGAGATGAATCAAGTGATTACACTTATGCATCCAGCGAGCACAAAAAAAGGTACTATGTATGTACATTGCCATTTAAAAGTTTGAACTTTAAGCTTTTTTTTTTTTTTTTTTAAGTAATACTTTTTATTGAGCATGGATGCACTAAACTGATCAAAAGTGACAGTAAAGATATGCAGCACAACTGTTTTCAACAATGAAAATAATCAGAAATGTTTCGTAAGCGCCAAATCAGCATATTAGAGTGATTTAAATGCAGCATTGCTGGACATAACAGTGTAGTGGCAAAACTTGACGAAGTGCTGCTCAAACTGCTACACTGCCTCTGCTTTGGGGCTTGTCTGAAGTGAGCGTATATGAAAGATGAAAGCTTTGTTTCTGATTGCCTAAAGTAATGGTATGGTTTCAATTTAATAGATTTTGCTAACCAAGCCAGTCTATTCACAATGAAAGCTTCCAAAATGCATGTATGCAACAACTACGAAGTGTCCAATATGTAAACATCATGACTGCAAATTTTTAAATGTTAAAGACAGATGTCACTTCCACAGACTTTCTCACATCAAATTCAGTTCAGACTACAAGCTGAAACATTTCGGTTGTGTACAACAGTGCTGTATACACTTTTAGAGTTTTGTATTATGGTAATGTGATTTCAGAAGATTGCATTTAGACTCCATTAACAAAACCAAGTGGCATGAAAATCAATTCAGCTTTAGTTAAAAAGTTGGTTTGAAAATGAAAAATTACAGAACTAATTTTTGATTTCCAGTCCTAGAGAGATATTTGCTAGTATTTGACATTTTGTCTGTAATATCAGCTGATGAGGTACATTATCTAAATCACAGCTGCAGAGAGATGCAGCCCACTACGCAAGCATTATGTGTACATTTTTGCACATGCAGGCTGTCTTAAGTGGAGAGGAGACATGTCCTTAAAAGGTTAGTTCACCCAAAAATGAAATTTCTGTCATTAATTACTCACCCTCATGTCGTTCCAAACCTATAAGACCGTCAGAACGCCAACTCAGTATTGGCCGACGCTGTTCACGTGAGCAGTATTCTCGTCGCTTCATAACATTAAGGTTGAACCACTGTAGTCACGTTGACTATTTTAACAATGTCTTTACTACTTTTCTGAACCTTGAATGACAGTAATTACATTGCTTTCTATGGCGGATAAAAAAACCTCTTGGATTTCATCAAAAATATCTTAATTTGTGTTCCGAAGATGAACGAAGGTCTTGCGGGTTTGGAACAAGACCTTTGGAACAGAAATTTCATTTTTGGGTTAACTAACTCTTTAATCCTATTAAGCATGTGTTTGTTCTTTACAACAAACCACTTTAATGTGTTTACAGTAATGTCCATGTCACAGCTGAGTGCCTTCTCAGATTGTGTAAGTAGAGTTACACATTTACTTGGAGAGCTTAATCCAACTGGTTAAGGCCTGTGGAGTGATTTTTTTTTTCTCTCACAGAAATTAGCAAGATTTTAGACTGTCACCCTGTTAATCATGGGATTTATCATTTACTTGCCTTCACTTTTATGTAGTGCCTTGTACCACAAGAAGCAAGCAGACATGTGGGTATTTGCTTTTGCTGCTGTTTTTTTATTCTTTTCACTCCTTACAGAAAACTGTTCATACATGTTTACCTCATACACACATGCTTTCTAGCTATGCACGTACACAGTGATGCTTTGGACACACTCACTGATGAAACCATTTTCACAATCTGCTGCTTTAGCAGTGTGGGAAAGTACTGTTGGCACATTTGGTACAAGCAGATGTCTAAAGGGTTGAGCATAATCACAAGACTTTGCTGTTTCCAGCTGTTAGAAGGTCAGTAGATCTCACACCAGTCTGTTCATGCTTAAAAACATTGTTGGGAAGGTTAGGTTACAGATAACAAGTTACCCTATTTAAAATGTAAAAAGTAGTGTAACTATTTCAATTACTTTATTAAAGTAATGTAACTTATTACAATTGATTACTTTTTGATTACATTTATATATTTCTAAGGACTGTTTTCAACTTTGAATCATTTTTCAAACATTTAAACCAGGCAGGGTTAACCTTACAGTAGTACTTAAAACTGATTACTGTCAGACTTTCAAAATACTTCATCACTTAAATTAAGATTATAATAATTTAATTTTAAAGCACAGCCACCACAAAATCAGACTTTAGCACCTCGTTTTACTTTGAGATCATTCTGAGGTTAAAGGGATAGTTCACCCAAAAATAAAAAAAAAATGTCAATCATTTACTCATATTCAAGTTGTTCTTGTATGAATTTCTTTCTTCCGCCGAACACAAAAGAAGATATTTTGAAGAATATGGGTAACCAAACAGTTGTTGGACCCCATTGACTTCCATAGTATGGAAAAAATACGATGGAAGTCAATGTGGTCCCATCAACTGTTTGACATTCCTCAAAATATCTTCTTTTGTTTCCAAAAGTTCTTTGCAACCTCACAATGTAACTTTGTCTCACGTTTTGTGATTGTATTTTTTACTCGTGTTAATATACACTGTGTGCAGAATTATTACACTGAAAAAAATATCCCTGTAAAATTTACAGTAAAAAAATGGCAGCTGTGGTTGCCAGAACTTTATCGTAAAAATATGGTATCAACGTAAAAAAAAAAAAAAATCTGTTAAATTTACTGATATAATGTTAATTTACCAACCTAATGAAGTACTAATATCTGTTTTGTACCTTTGAAATACACTGACAATCACCAAACACAGTGGTGATGAAAGTCACATGATGAATCAAAGTTCATCACAAGCAGCTTTTCCACAAGTTGAGAAGGACAAACACCATCATGGTAACACACGACATTTTAAAAATGTAATAAACATTAATTTAACAACATTAGATGTAACATAAACCCCTAATGTACATAACTGATTAGAAAAAAACTAGGAAGAAACAGAGTTATTTCAATGAAAATACATCAAATGTGAAGTGTCACGCAGGGAACTGTGGGAATGTCAATTTACGTTTTTTCACTGTAAATTATATGACTTGTTATTTTTCACTGCCAAAAACTGTCAATTTAACGGTATTTTACCGTAAAAATTACATTAAATGTACCATTAGATCTATTAGAGTTATTCACCGTATATAGTATGGAAACTTTCTGTAAACCAATTAACTGTTTTTCACCATAGCATTTTTACAGTCTTTTACCGTTAAAATCAGGGTAATTTTTTACAGTGTAGGCAAGTTGATTTTCTGATCATTTGTTTTTTTTCCAAGCACATTTTACCAGTTCCAAACCACATCAATCTTAATAACTATTATTCATTTTGTATTTAAACATTTATAAGTGATATATAATTGTTCATGAAGGCTGGAATTGGTGTGGGATTTCATTTTTTATCCATCTCCTATCCTGAAAAGTCTGTCTTGCAGATATAGAATAAAAATGAACTCCTGTCTGTCTATAAAGCCTATAAATAAACAGTATTCATGTATTTTACAACACTTCAGCTTGTGAATCTTATTAAGTGGGGGTAATTTTTTAGGATTCTTTACCTAACCTAAGTCTCTAAAATCCTGACACCTTGCACTTCTAGAGACTACAGGTAGGTTGCAGTTCTGGAAAATGTTGGCGCTAGAGACTAAATGGTTCCTGATGGTTTCACACTTAATTCTTCTTTTGCAGTTAACATGTGTCTTTTCTTCTCCACCTGTTTTTGTCTGACCCTGCTGACCCAATGAGCGTTTTGCTGTCCATTGGTCATGCCTTAACTTTGCGATTTCTAGTATTGCATTAGTATTGCATCCTTTCCATGACCATTTAGTATTTTTTGACTTTTCAGTCTGAGTTAAATCTCTTTTTTGGATCATTTTGCCTGTAAAAGAAAACCTGCCTAATAATTATGTACATCTGAAAATAAGGCATTTTTCATTTTCAGCCTTCATGAACAGTTATATCTAATAAATGATTAAATACAAAATTAATAGTAATAAGATTAATGTGGTTTGGTACTGGTAAAATGTGCTTGGAAAAAATATGACCAGAAAATCAATTTGCCTAATAATTCTGCACACGGTGTATGTCCCAATAGAACACATGAATGCAACTACCATTTCATGCCAACTTTAAAAGGTGTTTACTGTGTTCGAACTTGCTTTGAGGACAGCAGACTTGATATAACTTGAGGATCTTTCTTCTCACAGGCGTCATATGTAGGGCTGGGCGATAAAACGATAACGATATGTATCGCGATAGACACGTGATCGATATCAATACAAAATGTGTTCGATAAAACATTCGATATTTTTTATTCTTCGTCGAAAGAAAACAGAGGTTGCGAAGCAAGTTTGGTTGCATTAACAAAGGCACTCGCTCTCTGGTAACCTAGCAACGTAGGGAGTGACACGCTAACAGCCAATCATGTAACAGTATCAGTTTAGTTGCGCCATATCGTTGTCTCGTGCTGGTCTGCTGGATTCCTCTTCAGTAACCGGCGACTGATAAGCAGAAAATGAGTGCTCCGTAAATAAAAGAGGAAAAGTCAGCTCGCCAGTATGGCAGTTTTTTGGATATTATAAGTCTGACCGTAGTGTAATGCGGTGGTTACGGAGCAAACAGGGATAGCTCACTATTAGACAGACTTCACAGAGGCGATTGTATCACATAACCGGCGCTTTATTCCCCATGGAACTTTGGTGACTGTCTGTCACAAATGTTGTGCCGTCCACAGCATTACTTGATAAATAAAACAAACAAAGGAGCAACAGAAAAAGACTGAAAATAACCCACATACATGCGGTGCTCTGATCACACATACCATGCAGATCATCAACAGTTTAACACGAGTGCGCAGTTCTTAAAGGGGCCACACTATATTTCTACTCGTTACAGTAGTCAGACCAATGTCGTCTGCAAATTATGCAAGACCGTCGTCCCCGCCAAGACTGGTAATACCAAGAACTTGATGTACCACCTTAGCTGCACTCACCCTTTGGAGCACAGCCGTATTCAACCAACAACATCTGTAGCTGCAACACCGCGCAACATTTTAATTATTTGAGTTTTCCATGGTTGTTGACATTTCTGTCTTAATAACTGAGGGGATTATGATCAGAGGAAGGTTAAGTTTAAAATAAAAATGTTTAAATGTAATATATTTTTCTCCTGGTCCTTATTTTAAATGGGTCATAAAAAATATCAATAATTATTGATATCGACCGATATGAAACACTGATATCGTGATACAGTTTTCAGCCATATCGCCCAGCCCTAGTCATATGTGATAGTGTTGTATGTTTGATGAGAGTGACAAAAGGCTCTGCAAAAATCCCTTATATGAAAATACATGGGCACATGGTCACTCATTTAGAATGCTTGAAATTCATTAGCATTAGAATGAGGTTAAAAGAACAAATTTGTGTGCATACGCATATGTTTTTCATTTTTTCATATTATTATTAGTGAATGAAACCCAGTGTCTTTTCGAGTACATGGGTACTTTGGCAGCAATGATTGATAATGAAAACAATTATGTGATTTTTTAATTTTTTTATTTATTTATTTATTTTTTATTTTGATTGGTTACATTGGAAAAGCAACAAAGTATGGATTTTGTACACTATTCTTGACTGAAGCAATGGAACTGGGTCTTGAGACAGTTTTTTTTTTTTAAAGCTGGCTGATTTATTATTTTGTTTAGCAGTCAAAATGCTACATCCCTATCTAACTATTTTATTCACACTCATTTGGATAAAGATGAGGCCTTGTTAGATTTCTTCATGTCATCTGTGTTGCATAAAAAATATTAACGGTTCTGTCTGGCTCACATTTTCTCCTTTCCCACATTCTCTCTGCAGCCATTCCCACTGGTGTCATCCTCCCGCTGGATGGTAAAACGTGGTGAGCTAACGGCCTTCGTAGAGGAAAATGGGATCTTTTCCAAGAGGACATCTCGCCAGCAGGTCTATTTCTTCCTCTTCAATGATGTTCTCATTGTCACACGAAAGAAAAGGTGAGCTGGAGACCACAAATTATATCTCTCAAACAGTGTCCAAATGTGCCTCTGTTCTTCCCTGCTGTTATTGTGCCCTGGAGGATACTATAGAAAACAGGAAATTATTGGGCTAAAGTGGGCGGATATGAAGGTACAGCTTGTACTGTATGTACGGGTGGATCCTATTGCAGAGATAGGGCAAAGTTAGCTTTATCAATTATTCCAAAAGGGAATGGCAGAACTCAAAAACTGTACCCAATTGTTGTAAGGAAATAAAGTAATCGAGAGGGCAGTATTTTGTGTTAAAATAAACAGGTAACAGAAATTGTCAATGTCAAATCATCCGCATTACCCTCCAGATGGTACATACGTTCATCTTTCATGTGTAATATAAAACAATGTGGAGTGGGATTTTACCGTTGGCCAGTGCTTAATATCAATATTATGGCTCGTTTCCACCGAGCGGTACGGTACAGTTCCGTACGGTACACAGTTTTTGCCGTTTCCATTGTCAGAAGATGTGAATGGTACCCTAATGGTACTTTCCGGCATACACCACGCCTATCAAGTAAGGGTACTGTTGGCACTGGAAACGCAAGCCAGATCAGGGTTTGCTGTCCCGAATCGTACTGTACAGTACTGAACTGAACTGAACCACTCGGTGGAAACGAGCCATTAGAATCTTATTATAAAATAAAATATTGCTGTCCTATCACTTTCACCTGGCACTGCAAGGTTTTCTGGCTAAACCCTTGTAGGTCAAACTTTGCTCTGATGCAAACGACTGCAGATGACACACACTACTCACATTGCTCCAGATTTTGCTGTTATGATGATCAGTTTGTCTTGTTTTTTTTTGTGAGCATTCCAAAATATGATATACTGTTTCCCTTGCGTCTGATTCCTGTTTAAATACATTTATGCCACCACTGTGACTCATTTTCAAACTTTTTGGTGATTGTCCTGGACAAACATTGTGTTTTGTGCTACTTGGCACAAAGCAACTAAAAAAAGAAAATAAATAACAAACATTATCTTCATCAAGCAACACTGTTAATGGTGGTGTCCAGTAGGAAAATAACTCATATTAACATGTACGAGATGACTCATTGCTTGAATGATTTTGAGCGTGGTTAGGACAATCTGTTTTGTGGTCAGTTTTTCTTCTAAAATTGTTTAGTTTGAAATTGCACATTTAGAACATTTGACCTTTGATACTCGCATGTTTATTTAAAAATATATACATTTGTTTTGTAGCAATATATAGAGTAAACATTGGTTTGTATTTATTTTAGAGTTATCTGTGTTTGTGTGTAACATGTCTTATTGGTCTGTTTGTACAATGTCAGCACAGTGGCAGTCAGTTTGTCAGTGAGTCATGTAGTTAGCAAAGCTCCATTTTTTTTTTTTTTCTCCTTTTTGTTTTTCTGGTCAATTTTTGGGAACATTCTGCACACTATGACAAGGGGACAACCTCCAGGATAATTAGATGGTTTTTATTTCTACTCCAGCAGATACTGCCCCCAAGCTTTGTGTCTGGGATTCAACTGAAAAATGAGGAAAAAGAAAAGCTTTTTTTTTTTCAACCACTGTGTGATGTTTATTCCGACACATGGTCTGTACAATATGTGGGGGGAGCCTGAGTCACACTACTCGCTCAAAACTGAAGCAAAACAAACCCGTGCATGCCATCACACACTTTCCACTCTATCCCTCTTTTCATTTCCTCTCTCTCTCTGCTCCACTGTTTTCACTCATTTTCTCTGGTTATGTAACTAATGTTTAAATGCAGCTGGTTATTTTTCTGTTATCTCCTTGCTTCCTTTACAAATCTCTATTTCTCACATACGCATCAACACACATATGCGCTGAAATGTTTGCTTCATTTTGCATATCCTTTTTGCATAATAATAATGTTTATTAGTGTTATAGACAATAGAAAAGGACACCATGTT
Source organism: Ctenopharyngodon idella (assembly GCF_019924925.1). Lineage (NCBI taxonomy): Eukaryota > Metazoa > Chordata > Actinopteri > Cypriniformes > Xenocyprididae > Ctenopharyngodon > Ctenopharyngodon idella. The sequence continues at coordinate 35,023,002 of NC_067237.1, read as the reverse complement.
CAGTACACTGTGTTAAATGTCAAATGATTCAGTTGTTGTATGAGTACACAGGGATGGTTATCAAAATGTGAGTGTACAAGAAGTTTAACATAAAAGGTTCAGTATTATACAGCTACGTCATAATCCATCTCTCAAATATGTAACTACCCAAATACAGCATTTCTCTTCATACCAACACAGAGGCCTGTGTGTATGTTGTTTACTCAAAAGTGTGTGAATGTTTTGTGTCCTGGAGCTGGAACATATCTCTGCTGGAGAGGATGTCATTAAAGCAGTAGGAACATCAGATTGCTCAAGTGATAGAAATCCCTGCTGGATGCTGTAATATTCAATTATAATATGATATGTCAGGAGCAGACGGTAGTGTAATTGTCCAGCACTCAGTTTGCTGATGGGAAAGCTGGTTAAAAATTTGATTAGTGCCAGTCCAGGTGCCCCTTGTTGCTAGAACTGAGAGAAGGAAGATGTGGTCGATGTCTCTGACAGATGGCCAGGGTCGGGGCAAAATGGAAATTTTCAGGCAGTAGGATTGTTATACATTTGTGTGTACACATCAGAACACACTGATGAGTGTGTTGACATGCATGCCCTCTCTTAGGTTTGGGCGATATGATCGAAATCTTATTTCACAATAACAAATTGAGTAAATCAAAGATACAAATGACAAAAACAGTGCTTTAAATTTTTCAAGTACAGTAGGGATATTTAACAGTAGCATTCAAGTAAGAAATACTACAGTCATTGAATAATCAAATGTGAAATAAAATAATGCACAGTTTCACTGAATTACTGAATTACTGAATTGGGCATGCAAGTGCAGCTCCTATCTCTTTGAATGGGGAAACATCAAATTCTTCAAAGATGTTTGCCAAGCTTTTGATTAAATTTCATATTTGAAATCACCAATGAAATCTGACAACAACTGTCTCATAAATTTTGTTTCTAAATGCTCGAATCATGACAAAAAACTACTTTTCAGGCTGGATCAAGCTAATGCGCATGTGCAGTCCTAAGTGCGCTTCTCTATAGGAAGCGCACGTCTGACTGTTTCTATAGCAACCAGAGCTTCTAATGGCTGCTGCAGTGACACAATGACTTTACCAATTGTCGATTGGCTCTTATTTAGAAGGCGGGACTTATTCCACCATATTGCGCGTTGCACTTTCTCCCATTCAAAACAATACGAGTGACACATCTTGTGTTATTCTATAGTCTTTGGCTGTAAGAGCTGCCTTTGGCCAAATGTCAAGCTGTAGTTGAGCATCTGTCAGTCTTGTTTTTGTTCCACATCTTTGGCACCTAGTCGGACCCCCGTCGGCGACATGCTTGTTGAATCAGCAGTGGAGCCGGTCGGTGAGAGAGATTACTCTGATTGGCTGTTCAGCTTTGCAAAAACAGTGCATGAGAAGAAAAACAGAAGTAACAAAAAAGTCAAAATTGGCAAAATGGTAAAAAAGCACTGCTTTGTTTGTGGTTTTAAATCGGAAATCCTAGCTCTTCAGGTCTCGGCCTCAGACATCATGCCCACTGGCTGAACGTCTGATCCATAAGGCACACTAAATCGGAAACACTTGAGGAGTTTCAAAGTCGTAATCTAACTGATTGAATTCTACAGTCACATTCTTTAACGATCCACCTGGAAGCAAAGGCGTTGTGATGCCAAACCCCCTCATGGAAGAAAAAAGCTGTAATGTTTACATGACAAAAGTATATGAAGTATTTGAAGTTCAGAGCATAGACTTTTTAAAATACATCCAAGAGTTTTACTCGCAGGTCTGTTATTGTAGGGACATTGACGATATATATGACGATATATTTGATGCCCCTAAACATAATGCTGACCAAAACTAACTGGTTGCTTGGTTGCTCTACATGTCAGTCAGATGTTCTCTTGGGCGACTCCTTGGCCAAGGAAAGCAGCAATGGAGTACAGACCTTCTGCTGTCAGTCTGAATGTCTGGCTGAGTGAGACTAGCTGGCTGTTGGCTCTAGTTTTTGCAGTAGGGGTAGGTTCAAGGTGACGTAAGGTGACACAACAGTTGGCTTTTGTCAATGGAAATGTTTTGATGTTGGTTTGGTGACGATTTTTTTGATTATGTTTTTTTTTTTTTTTTGCTAAATCAATAATTTTCAGTGTTATAAGTGAATTAGGGCATCACAACGTTTGGAATGTTCTTCTTTTTAAGATTCAGCTTCCTAATAGCTCATTTTAGTTGGTCACTCTCTCTCTGTCGCGCTGACTCTTTTATGATCACCTGAGTCATCATGTTTCTTCCAGACTTCAGATTATGTGCAATGTCCCACTCTGTCTGTAGTATCTGTCATCCTCTGCCAGTGGAATGTAAATGGCATTGTGATTTTGTCGGACAGAGGATTTTCAGGAACTGAACAGGAGGATCTGACTTCACTTATTCAATTATATCTATACAAACACAGCTAATTATCTGGCTGAAGACATGCTGACTTTTTCCACACCACTAGCATTTAAATGCTTTTATGAATAGCACTTGCTTACACGTGAACATTCTAATTCAAACAGTCAGCAGTCATTGTCAGAGATAAGACTTTTAATAATTTTAAATAATAGAAAAATATTTTAGCATGGCTGTAGACAGAAATATTGTTTGTTTCATATATTCTACAGATGTGTACCTGTGTGCAAATTGTTTAGATGAGGAAGGTGACGGGACATTTAAAGTACAAATAAACTACAAATTTAAAGTAGACAAATATATATTGTATTTTATATGTTTCCTGAATGTCATTTACTTACCCTCTTATTTAATGTTGACTACCTTTGTGTGGACAAAAAGATAGATAAATAAATAAATAAATAAATAAATATCTTCTTTTGTGTTACACAACAATTTGAGGGTGAGTAAATGAGGTCAGATTTTTAATTTTTGTGTGAACTATCCCTTCAGGAAATCTTATCATTACTACAATTCAAGAAAAAGCATCTCATTTTCATTACTATAATTATTGATCCATCCTGTCAAGACAAAATGCTTTTTTTATTATTAAAATCTGCATAAAATTTAGTACAACAAATACTACTATGTACTGTATACTTGTAATTGTACTTTTTACATTTGTTATTATTATTTTACACACAGATAGCTTACTCAGGATAGAGTAAGAATTTTCTGTCCAAAAATATGTAAATATTTGTTGCTTTTGATTTTGGGGTGAAATTTTGTCGGGGGCATGTCTTAACATTTCATGAGATTCACCCATTAAGGTTTACATTACACCTCTGCCTCTTTATCACTCCTCAAGCGTACCTCTTTATCAGTCTACCCCCTTTTCCTTTGCTGTACTGCACATTCCATTCTGGTTTTGATTGATGTTTGGAGCAAGGTTTGATGGAAAGCTGATGACCTGCACTTTAAACCCACAGCTTTTCCCTGAAGTCAGCCCTGCTGAAGCATGAGTGTATTTGTACGTCACGGTAGGCCAGTGGTCCCCGGTAAAAGATATGGTGCTGATGCACATGTGTGTAATGTTATTGGTGTACAGTTAGCTGCTGTTGATGGGTCTCTGCAGAGATCGAGAGCCTCACGTCTCTGCAGCGAGGGGCCATTTGACCTGCCTAAACCTTCCAATTACTTCCAGATGGCAGGAGACGTCTGGCTCAGAAAAGCATTAGACAGGCAACTGAAGGCAGACGTACAGTCACAAGAATACGTTTGTGAAAAATGTCTTGATTTCTGCATTGATTATTTATAAAATGTAGTCTGATCTTCTGATCTAAGTTATAAATGTAGACAACACAGACACAATCTGACTTAACTAATAACACACAAACTATAATAACACAAAGGTTTTCTTGAAGACAATGAGTGATTATTAGCAAGGCAGACTGGATAAATTAAGTAAACTTCTGCGTTAAAACTTCTCCAGATGCTAATTGGAGTCAATTAAGGAGATGAGATTGTAAGTGTGGGTTGCACAGAAGATCTGCTTGTTAAATAAAGGCACACACTGACAAATCTGTTCTCCTCGAGACAAAGGGAGAGCAAATCTTTTCTCCCTGTGACCACTATCAGAAAAACACTGAAGAATGGTGTGCAGGAATGGGCAACACATAGGAAACCACTGCTGCCAGAGAAAAAATATTGATGTCTCTCATGGTGGCCCAAGACCATGTGAGAATCATTAAAGGAACAGTGATTCAAGAGACTATCAAGACATTTTACAAGAGAATGTCAGGACAGAAGTTCAGACTTCAAGCTTAAGAGTGGTTGGGTGATTCAATAAACATGTCCAAAAGAAGAGCCCTGACCTGAAGCCAATTTATATGCTGTGACATAACCTAAAGAGTGCTGTGCTAACAAGACAACCCAGAAATATAGATAAACTAAAACAGATTTGAGCGAAGGGATGGTCCAAAATTGGTCAAAAGTCATGTAAGCAGCTACAGTAAACATCTGGTGTAAGTTTTGCATCTAAAGGATGATCTACAAGTTACTACAGTTCAACATACTTTCTCCTTCCTGCACTGTGAATGATTACTTAATGTATTCAATAAAAATGTGAAAAGTACAATTGTTTGTGTGTGATGGACTTGGTGGAGTTCCACCGCAAATATATTAGATCCAAGTGATTTAACCTGGAATATTCCTTCAATATTAATCTTTGACTCTCTCTGTCTTTCTTCCCACAGTGAGGAGAGTTATACAGTTATAGACTACGCACTGAGGGATCAGATCTGGGTGGGGTTGTGTCAGGCTGAAGACCTGAATCTCTCTCCAGTACGTGGCACTGCAGGAATGCTGACGTCACGACAGAACGTGGTCAGCCACCTGTTCCAGATCAGATTCCGCAGCAACCACTCTGGAGACAATGTGACCATGATCTTAGGGTTGGAGCTACTGTAAGTATTTGCATATTAATTCATATGCATCACCCATGCACTTATTTGCTGTATTTCTGTCTAACAACTTTACAGGGATCCTACGTTCAGAGAAAATCTGGAAAAATCTGGAAAAATTGTGATTTCCAGGTCTGGAAAAGGTTTTAATAATAATATTAATAAAATCTTGAAACGTTGAAACGTTTTTGGAATTGAATATAATTTTGAAAGAAAAAAATATTTGTATACGTTTTTCTATATTTTTTTAATCGGCTACAAAGCCAGTTGGTTTAAAAGTTTGGGGTCTGTAAGATTTTAATGTTTTTAAAAGAAGTCTCTTATGCTCACCAAGGCTGCATTTATTTGATCAAAAATAAGTAAAAAATAAAAATAAAAAAAAGTAATGTGAAACATGTGTGACGTAGCCATGCACACTTACTAGACCGTCTCATTCTAGCGTTTAATGCTGAGGAGGACTCGAGGCTACAAGCCTCTGAAGGACTGAACTAGCAAGGACACAGCCTTGGTAGGATGCAGCCTTCCGTTTGAGAAGCACCATTACTCATTCACTCTCTAGTTTGTTACTATGGTTAATCATTGATTAGACTCTGTCCACCTGTGTTTATCTAGTTCCCTTTGTTTGTTCCTTGTATTTATATCCCTGTGTTTCAGTTCATAGTTGTCGGTTGTCGTTAACGTATATTTTTAAGTCTAGTTTGTGTTTTCTCCTGCGTATTCCTGTGTTCTGAGTATTTTGAATAAAACTATTTGAGTATATCTGAGTTTATAGTTTTATAGTGAGTTTTGCACTCCTGCTGTATGATTTCTAGAGCTGATAGAGGACAATTTGTTCAGCAGAGTGAGGCAAGCTTCGTCATGATTGCATCATCCATGACTTAAAGGAATAACATGATGCAGTTCATATTCAATTCACCTTCAGATTGCATCATTCATTGTTTTGCCTAAAAAGCAAGTACTGTTCAAACCCAGTCATAGATTTATACATAGATCCAGGCAAAGATGTATTTTAGGTTTATGGTTTAAATTGTTTCCCTTTATTACTCACTTATCCTCCGCCATTCCCAAGTCAAGGGTCATATATGACGTGACGTGACAGGCAAGTATGGTAACCCATACTCGAAATTTGTCCACTACATTTAACCCATCCAAGTTAAGCCGGGCGCCCTCTGTACGATTTTGACCATGATTTGGCCGTCTGAGACAAATTTTGGAAATCCTAAAAGACTCTTCTGATCCTAGGCTAAAATCTGAAGTCTTTGGTCGTTAGTTGACATGTTTACCCACAGCCGATTTATGACAGTTGCAATCAAATTTTACCTCCAACGAAATTCTGGCAGTGTCAGAAGATTTGGTGCACAGTCCTGCAGTGTGACTTCTATGACGTCAAAGTGTCTTCATTTTTCAAGACAAGCCATGATCAAAATTAACGCTTGAGATTTCTTTGCTACGGTGCATGTCCACTGGAGCGGAGCAGAGCGAATGTTTTTAATTCATTCTTATGCAATCACGCACGAGTGTGAACCTCAACTTTCAGAGGAATAAACTAAAAATGTTTGTCTTTATTGTCTCTTAACGTGTCTTGATTGTCGTACAGTCTGACATTAATGACATCTGACACAAGGATCATGTTCGTACAGCCTGACAAGCAACAATCATAAAGGACTATTGTAAATCGCACAGTGTGCACCCGGCTTTAGTGCACACACATTAGGAGCATTGAGTTGTGAACACACACACACTGCAAATTGTGGACATACACACCTGCTGTGGTGCCCCGGGAGTGATTGGGGGTTAGGTGCCTTGCTCAAGGGCACCTCAATCGTGGGTATTGAGGGTGTAAGAGAGCTATTCATTCACTCCCCCACCTCCATTTTCTTGCCGGTATTGAGAATCCCACAACCTTCAGGTTACAAGCCTGACTCTATAACCATTAGGTCACGACCATATATACTGACCAGAATAAGTAAAGATTATCTACATTTATTTCATAAGCTTTTTGTCTGTAGACCTATTATCAGTCTTGAAAACAGCTGTTTAATATTCTGAATTCTTTAATTAATAGAAAAAGAACAGCATTTATTTTAAATAGAAATCTTTTGTAATATTGTAAATGTCTTTACTGTCCCTTTTGATCTGTTTAATGCATCCTTGCTGAATAAAAGCTGAATATATATATATATAATTTTTTTTTTTTTTTTTTTTTTTTTAAATCTTACTGACCCCAAAATGGTTGTGTAAATTCATTCATCAAAGATGTGGGAACCCTGACTTTATCATATAATTTCCTTTTCTCCCTTTGCTTCCTTTCAAGGTGCATTTAGTTTACTTCTGCTCACAACAACATGCTTACATATTAATGAACTTGTCATTTTATGACTTAAGTGAGTGATTCTGTATCTTTCTGAGGTTAAATAACATGCTGAAGTAGACATGTGCTGACATAAACTTTGATTGACATGACAGATTTTAACTGCTTTATCAAAAGGAGTTTCTGTGTGTTTTACCAACCCATCAGTCATCACACTGCAGGGCCACATGTACCAACATTTATCAGAAAATAATCTTCTATCAGGCATTCACCCAGTGTACTAAACAAGAATAAGCTTATATGTTGCAATATTGGTTGGATTTCCTGATCTACCTCACCCTTTCTCTTGTATTAAGTGGTTGGTGAATCAGGGTTCTGTTTGTCAAGAACTTCTCATTAAAAAAGCTAGTCATGTCAAACATAGACATCAGCACATACAAAATGTTTGGTAAAGAGAAAGACTCCAGCAGTGTTTTTGCTCTTGTTTTGAGGACTAAGGTCAGGAAAGGGGAGGAGAAATGAACAGAGAATAGCTGCGCAGAAACAGCTGCACATTTGTATCATTCCTTTACTCCCCATCTCTCCAAAATAATCCTTCTCCTCCATTTTAAAGCCACTAAGCCAGAAAACCTGAATTGAATTTCAAGGGAACATATTCTACACTTTTGTAACATTGTATTATTTTATTTCAGCTAAATTCCACTTTAATTTTTAGTCAAATTTATTTGCAAAAACAGTCTAGATGGTTTCACATGATCTTCCACACCTCCTCTGGCCTTTAGAAATAAACAGACTTATTTCTGGAGACAATATGTGGTACCCGACTATGCAAAACTCAGCATCACAATGTTTAAAGAGTATTGTAAGTGGTTGCTAAGAGGGTGCTATTTAGTTGGTAAGGAGTTCTGAGTGTTTTTTTAGCGTGTTGCTATTCCGTTGCTTGGTGGTCACTTCCTCAAGTCAATAGGACTCACCTCCCAAGTCTCTATGATATTGTGGTCACTAGATATGACTCTAGCCTCTCTGGACACTAGGCCTTTTTGTTTGTTTGTAATAGAGCACTGAGATCTTATCAAGCAATTCCATGAAAATAACTCATATCACCCATTTAAATGGATGTCTTTATGTGTTCAGTAAAGGTCAGTATCATTCCTCAAGCTATTAAAGCAAATACAGATACAGTGGAACCAGTTATATTGAACTGAACAGGTTATTTACTTAGAGAAATCTTAAAGGTACAGTAGCTAAAACTAGTTTCACTTTAAGACTGTAAGAAGATCTGCTGTTTGCTCATCTCTCTCTCTCTTTCTTTCTCTACATTAAATACTTTTAAAGGATTAAAACCATTTTCAATTGAGCTTTTCAGGTAAATGAGATAACATGTTATCAGTTATCTGAGAGTGTAATTATAGCTTAGAATGTTGCCATTCCACTTACGTAACAAAGATGTAGAATCTACAGTTGCTCTTGGTGAAGAGTAAGCATGACTGTAGTTCTTCCGAGGAATTTTTGTCAACACAAGACAAGTTCTCCCACATTTCTTTCAGGCTCCACCCAGCTGTGTCTAATAACACAGCTCTTCTCTCTGGTGTGAGTGGCACAATCCTTCCTCATGGTGGTTGTCCAAAAATGTCCTCATTATGGAAAGCCCCCAATTTCCCATCTCTTAGAAAAGGATTTTGGAGTACAGACCCCTATTGTGACATCATTAGCCATGTCTTTTTGTGCTGTGCTCACTTGACTGTCGAGATGGTTCTGTGGGTGCTTCTCAATACTCATATTGATGCTTCCTCGTTTCCTCGCTTGTCCATCCTCCAGCCTGTGACCCGGTTTTTCTCGTCGAAAAATCTTCTCTTCCCCATTCACATATGTCATAATTATTTTAACTTATGTTTTACCTTTGCAGTTTAAATAAATCATACATTTCACATATTTCAACAGGGTATCTTGCTTTATTGTTATTTATTATTAATTTATTAAATAACCACACTTCAACAACATAAGGGCATATCCCTGAAGTGACACCTGAGTGATCAGTAATATTCCAATATACAAAGATTTACTTCGGTTTTTCATTCCACTGCGCTACTTTTCCATTTTTTTTTCAGTGTAAACATGCTAGACAGACATCTTTAACCACTGCACTTGCGTCTCGCATCTTTTGCAGCGTCTCGCGCATGACACGGCATTCTAAAAACATGGCGCTCAAGTTAAAATAAGTTTGACTTTTAAAAAAGGCGTTTCTAGACCTTTTTCGTTCTCCTGACCTGCATCTTGTGTTTTTAACAGCAAAAAACATGTTCTGTGTGAACAAGCCCTAAGGGGGTGAGAAGCACACATTATTTCAGCTATTGCTATGTGGCAAAACACTGTCAGGAGCTTGAGTCATCTCGCTGCCTTCCTGCTTGCTGGCTCACCAAGTGCCTCTTTTAGTATTCAGGAGGACTAACCATCACTACTGTATTTGAAAGGTGCCCTAAAACTCCAAGTGGAAATGCTGTGCACTCTCTACCCACTAAATGGACAGTATAAATGATTAAGATAATGTATTGGTTTTGTCTTAATATGAAAAAAAAAGCCAAATATAAGTTTCTTGAAGATGCCTCATTCATCTTCATGTTTTACTTCTGTTTTCACTTCACCTCAGGGTCAAGTTTTGATATTTACCTCCAAACCTACCTTCTACTGGTGCTTGGATGCCTTTTTAATTTTTCATCTCATGTAAAATAATCTTTAAAGGTGATAGGTCTGGAATTTTGGCCCTCAGCTGTAGGAATCATGTTGGAGCGTGTTAAAGCAGCACAGCAAGCAGGAGACCAGACAGTGGGAGATGTGAGGTCTTCCTGGTGCTGCTGGCCTCTCTGGTGTTTGAAAAATATAGCTTGGTAGACTTGTTGATGTCGGCATGTAATGAAAATTCACCCATATTTTCTAAATGCATAGGTTTCATTTTTTTTTTTAAATGTTGTAACACTGTGCACGTGGTGTCTGGGTATAAGATAAGTCATTCAGCTGGTGTAATTCGGAGAAGCGTGAAGGCGTTTTTGTTACCTGTTCTGATCATGTGTGCTCAGATTCCAGGGATATGAATAGGCAGCTGCCCTTCCCACGCTAACTACGCACCCTGTGGAAAGTGGCTGAGGGAGACGGGTTCAGTAAAACATACATATCCTCATAGTTTGCATTACACATTTAATGTTTGGACATGCACATTGAGTGTGTAAAGGATGTCTTTGCTTGGTTGACTGTCATGTCCTCATTGCAACAATCCAGGCATATATTGACTATTATGTTTGTTTCCTTGGCATAAATAACACAACAATGTTGGGGTCAGTAATATTGTGAAATATTTGTACAATTTAAATAATTGTTTTCTATTTTATAATATTTTAAAATGTAATTTATTCCTGTAATTTATTATGTGATGGCAAAGCTAAATTTTCAGCAGCCATTACTCTAGTCGTCAGTGTCACATGATCCAGAAATCATTCCAATATGCTGATTTGGTGCACAAGAAACATTTTATATTATTATCAATGATGAAAACAGTTGTGCTGTTTAATATGTTTGAGGAAACAGTGATACCTTTTTTTCTGGATTCTTTGATAAATAGAAAGTTTGAATCAATTTGATCAATTTAATGCATCCTTGCTGAATAAATGCATTGTAATAACTGTATTGCAATCTTTAAATTATACTTAAATATTTCCCATGTTCTTTCCTCCCCTCTTTGTCAATGACTCTATTAAACATTAATTACTCTATAAACACTAATTAGTCAATGAATGAATCGCACCACAATCTCGCTCAGTAACATTCCCGGTAATGGAACTGGCGAGAGGCCTTTGTGACCCCTTCAGCTGTAAATGGGACCAGAATGAGCCAAGCATGACTCATGCAGCTGGTCAGCTCAGGCTGTCTGCTCAGTTTGTGAGATTGAACTGGCGTCTGTGTGTGCTGCAGTTGGGCTAAGCATCCCACAGTCTGGCTGACTCACTTTAGGAGCTCTAATGCAGGTCAGCTCTGAAAATGTTTCCCCTGATTTTCAGAATTTTCCTCTCACAACTTAATAGCAAATCTCATTAAACAAAGGAGTAGTTTCTGACAGATGACCCCCTTGTGTCTTTCTATTCTCCTAACACAATAATGTCTATTGTGGGATAGTTGTGCTGAATTTGACTCATGTTGTCATAGCTCAAATCATTCAAGGACTTGAAAGAGTAAAAAATAATGGCATCACCTTTCTTTCTTTCGTTCTTTCTATGAAAGTGGTGGCATGTTCTCACTGAAACTGAACAAACACAAAAGAGCTTAGAAGAACGAACAGAGGCTTCTTGTACTGACTGTAATGAATGCTTTGGCACCAAGGTCAAGTTTCTCCTAGTAACTTTACCTGGAGGTGTGTGCCTGTGAATGGTCCAGAACAATAAAGGAATGTGAAAAAGGAAGATCTTCTGTGTTGTTTGGTTTTGACAGTTTTGACAGACAAAAAACTGCCTCAGTGGTTATCAGTTAATCATGTACCTGTATGTGTGTTTTTTTTTTTTTTTTTTGGTTTGTTTGTGTTTTATTTATTTATTTATTTATTTTTTGGTGACAGTAATGAGAGAGCCCGATGGATCAGCGCTCTGGGACGGAACAACAGTGACAACAAGAATGACAGAAACAGTGAGTACAACCAGCCTCTGCGAAACACCACCACCCACTGGGCATGGAGAGTATTACATCGGCACTACTTGGCTACTGCTTAAGTCAGCAATCTCTGTTAAAATTAGTAAACTGTGTTTTTCCTGAACACACATAGATCTGAAAAATGCCTCAAATCTGCTGCTTTTTGAGGAGAAGCGTAATATCGCTCTTCTATAGGCTAAGCTTATATTTAAGGGACCAGATTGTCATAGTGTCATGTGTATTTTTGTAAAAAAAAAAAAAAAAAAAGAAAAGATAAATGTCTGTATTTCTCTGTTAGATGCCATGCAGGTGGAGGTGACGAGAACGTACACAGCCAGGCAGCCGGATGAGCTCTCTCTACAGGTGGCTGATGTGGTGTTGCTGTCACAGACAGTGGATGGTGAGATTCTTATACTTCCATTCTTCACTTTAAAGGCCTGTTTGCACCAAAATGATAATTCGGTCCAATTTTGACATTCGATACTGTTCAGACCAGGGCGAAATTTTAAAAAAGCAGCAGACGGGCTGAATGAAGATGCAGTTTCACTCTCTGAAAATAGGTGGTGCTTATATTAAAATTCAAGCTCAGACTTAGTGTTTTCTATTTTCTAAACCTCTTGCTTGTTGTGTTAAAGTTATTCAGAGAACAGTCCTGTCTGTGGTTACTGGATAATGATTATTGTCCCAGAACAAGTGGTCGTGTAACCACAGGGATGTCTTTTCATGTGAGGCTCAGCTGAAGGTCTCAGTTTTGATGGTGCTGGTCAGAGGGTCAAACAACGGTCTCGCTCTGGCTGGTACTCATTGGCTGGCTTTCATGTTGAAAGGCCAGGGCTCATGGGATAGGGCTTCAAAGGCCCCTTGAATCTTTTAATGGCCATTAAATATACAAAAGACAGTTGAAAGCAGTCTGTTTTATTTTTGAAAATTTCATTCCTTTCCAAAGAGATCTTTTTAGAAGCTCTCAACAGTACTCAAAGGAGAGTAATTTGAAGTAGAAAAAAGTGTTTATTTCAGCACTACTTCAGTTATCACATTGATACCTGGTTCTTCAAGCTTCACAGCTGCACAGTTCTTAACCAGCTTCATGCAAAATTAATCTACGCTCGTTTTTTTCTTTATACAAAAACTGGTGAGAGAAAGCGAGCAACATAAAGGAAAGAAGGGGGAATTTGTGTAAGAAATGGCACAAATTCACATTACCGACTGCTAAGCCATGGTTCTGACAGCAGATTTTGTTTATTTGTAGTCAAATATTTTTTTCCCTTTGTTCAGTGTCTAGTTTGTGTACATAAAAATGTCAATTGATGTCTGGCTGTGTTTTCAGGCTGGTATGAAGGAGAACGTCTGCGGGATGGAGAGAGGGGCTGGTTCTTGGCCGAGTGCGCTGAACTCATCACCTGCCAGGCGACCATCGAGAAAAACATGCAACGGATGGACCGTCTGCAAAGCCTAGAGACCAATGTCTGAGCCCATTACTAGAGCACTACCTCCTACTGAGGAACAGTACATGATAAAAACTGTGGATGAACTCTAACCACTACAGTGCAGTAACAGCTTTAGTTGCTTCAAAAGGTGATACAAAGGATAACTACACAGCATATGGACTTCTGCTTTATCCAGCGGCTTTTATGTAATTATAAACTGAGCTCAGGGCTCATTTTATTTTTTTTGTCTGGCAAAAATGTGCTTTTTCCAAAGTGACACTGGTTCACTGTTCAGTTCAGAGCACTCCTACATAAGAAGTAACGTTTGTGGACTTGGGAGTCCCTATTTAAAATGAAGGAAAGTTTTATAGCAGCACAGAGATGTTCACTCACTTATTCACTCAAGTAATTGACTCTCAGGGAAAATGTAAATGTGAATCATGCCAAATGTAAATATGTATTAGATATCCACAATTTGTAAACTTATAAATACATCTCATATGAATCTATATACTGATTATTTCTGTGCATTTAAAAGAAGAAAAAAAAAAAAAGATATTTCATTCCTTAAATTTTCACTTATATGTCCCTTGACCTATATGTATGTGTATATAGTGAAATTAAGAATGGAAGATCTCCATAGACAAAAGGATTATATTATGGCAAATTTAATGAATTACTTTAAAGAAAGCATACAATAACTCAAGCCAATGCTAAAATAAAAAAGAAGTGGAAAAAAATGTGGTTTCTTATTTCTGATGCTGTAGCTATTTAATCCAACACTTGCAAAGTATTGATAAAAAAAGGATCAGAGTGGGTTTACAGACATCTGTGACAGATCACTCTTCTCTCTGTCACAGCTAAATGTCATTTAAATAAATAAGCTGCTGGTGGTTGCGCTCACTGGCTGCCTCTCCTGTGGTCTTGAGCAGGGGTTTCCTGTGTGGTGATGAGGTCAATTATGGCAGAGATGACAGCACAATCTTTAGACTGCCGGTCATTCCAGTCCACAGGGCGTGGACTTTTTATCTTCTCCTCTAGTAGCACATCCAGCTCCTTCCTCAGCTCCTAAATTTAAAGAATAAATTTGAAGTATAATTGCAGTCCATCACTGAGTGCCCATTCAAGTCATATGTGGCATATGAAACAAAAACATCAAATTATCGCTCACTTTGACAAGGTGAGCAATGCGTGCCGGGGACTGAAATACAATCCACTCATCCACAGCGATGGTCTCTTGGTCCTGGTCCCTCTGGATGGAAATGTCCCCTCCGAAGAACAGCAATGAAAATGGAGACACCTCGGTACAGTCGTAGAGGAAGATCTATAGAAAAAGAGGGGGGGAGAGTCTCAAATAAAAAAATATATCCAAAAGACTGAAAATCTGTAGACCTCTCTGTAACAAGTTTATTTAGGTTGTCAAAAAATAGCAAAGCTAAAAAACCAAGATAACCAAAATATTCAAGGGTTAAAGTTCATGATTCTTTTATTACAATTTTTTTTTAAATACACTTTATTTTAAGGTGTCCTTGTTACAGTGTAATTATACATTTACATAATATCAATTAACACATGTACTTACTATATGGTAGAGTTAGGAATATGGTTTGGTTTAGGGTTAGTTGCTTGTAATTATACATAATTTACTGTTATTACTATAGTAAGTACATATAACATATGTAACAAGAACACTGTAAAAAAGTTATACCCCTTAATAATTTAGAAATACACTCAAAATTATTCAGGGTATAAGATGGTTACACTACTTGACTTTACAAATCATAAAAACAATATTTCTAGAAAAGTAGTGTATACATTTTCAAAATTTAAATCAAGATGAATACATTTTCACATTACATTTCTAAGAACTTAATGTGTACTAAAAGCGATATTTGTCACTGACCCACTTGCACTTGTTGATCAGGTATCAAGCATTATTCAAAATGATTTTTGTAGATTTGCAAAATTAGACCGATGTACAAGTAACAAACAAACAATGATGCATGCAAAAGCACACATGAAAAATAATGTTGAGACTTTTTTTAAGGCCATCTCTGTGCTTAAATGTAATGCATTTTATTAGTAACTGGAGAGCTAGAATGTATTTGTGAGTGAAAATGTCATCCTGTCCTGCGGCAGGGTGACATTTATATCCACACACAAACAGAATGGTGAAAATATGTGTGAAAAGAGAGAGGGGGAAAAAAAAAGCTTTCATTGGCATTTCCTCCCTCTTTACTTGCTGAACAAAGTACTGAGCACTGATCTATATATATATATTATATAGATCAGTGCTCAGTACTGTGTTCAGCAATATATATATAATTTATATAGATCAGTGGTACTGAGTCCTAATCAGGGGCTTCTGGGAGCACAGGTTTAACCAAGTGGGGAGGCGTCACAGGTCAGCGCTGTGGACTTTATGTTAGTTCTGACCATAAACAGGGTCTTTAGAGAATGAGAGTGAATGAGGAAAAGACCGACGTGAGACGAGGACAAGAGTACCAAATGCAGACATTAAAATTCAGTTCACCTCAATTCACTCTCGCGAATTAATCTTTCTTCACACAAACCTTTTCCGCTTTCAATCTGACTGTTGCGGAGTCTCGTTCTGCCCCCTTTCTCAATCTCTCCATACACTGGTTTATTCAGCCCTTATTCATGCCATTTCTGTTTTCACCACTTCAATCTCACTATCTGACAATTTTCCCCAGGGGTCTCCCTTGTCACACTCTTAAAAATCTAGATTTTCTTAACACTGTCCCGATGTTTCCCGCATCGCTATGAAGGAACTGACTAAAACTAGAAAGATTAGGTGAAAAAAAAAAAAAAAAAAAAAAAAAAAGAGTAATCAATTATCTGTCAGCTGGTCATTTAATCGCAAAATAAACCTGGTCAGGGTTCATCAGGACCCTAATGTGAACCAATTAAATAGACAGGCATTAATTATTGATTTCACATCAAACTAAAAAAGCATGCCAGGTATCACCCTGAGGACACTGTTGCACAGGACAGGACTGTTCAATCTGTATCACTGTGACAGAACACCACCAAAAAGTTAAAATTGTTCTTTTTCTGGCAGCCACAGGTGCAACTGTGCGTGTGTAAGACTCATTGAGCAAGGAGAGATATGACAGAAATTGTACTGCTTGATCTGTTTTGAGAGGATGTTGGATAGCTTTGAAAGCATTAGATCCCACCCTCCCTTCAGAGCGCTCTCCAAAGCCACCCCTCCTTCAAAACACATGACAAGGTCGCACACAGCCAGAGTAGATTCTGCAAAGCGTCACAAGAGACGGCGTTAAATTACCTCATGTCTCAAAGCACATAACATTACAACAATAATGAATGTAAACAATTTAGAGAGCTCTGACTTGTACCATCTGACTGCTGCAGATTAAATGTTGAGAATAAAATCATTAAATTTCGACAAAGTCGTGTTTCGAGAAAAAAAATTGAGAAAAAAATTTGAAATAAAGTAAGAATAAACACATTCGATCAGTGTCATGTTCATTGCATACTGATGGAGGACATGCAGAGTTGGATCACTTAGTCAAGCTAGGCCTATATTTTAGGCTTTCTTTCAATAACAAAGAAATACTATCAGCTTTAGCTAATTAAAACCGAATAATAAGTAGCATATGAACTTTAAAGAGAATTTGCAAGTGGCTGGGTCTTTTTAGAAGAAGGAAAAAAACAAACAAAAAAAAACAGTACAATTTGCATAATGTACTCGCAAGAAAACAAGACATTCTAAGACGCTTAATGTGGCTTAATATACTAAGACAGTGGTATTAAAAGATCAAATTCATTTTTCAGTGTAGGCTATTTAATAAAGTCTGTGCTTATGTAGAGATATAGATTGTCCTTTCTGTTTCCGTTTGCACATTTACAGTAAAACACAGATGCCACTTTTTTTGTTCTTCAAGTGAACTTTTTTGTCTGCATGGTGAACTTGAGAATGTGATGCGTCTGGTGTGACGCATATGGTGCTTCATCCATAGCGCGCACACATGGAGCGCATGAAAAGGCCTACTCTTCTTGTGCTTGAACGGACAAATACATAATTTTAGATACAATTTTGGTATCTTATTTCTTTGTTATTGAAAGAAAGCCTAAAATACAGCTTGACTAAGTGATCTAACTCTGTCATGTCCTCTATCAGTATGCATTGAACACTGATCGAATGTGTTTATTCACAACATTTTATTTTGACTTTATCATTGAAATTTAATGAGTTTTTTTCTAGAAACAACAATGGATTTATTCTCAAAATATAATGTGTATTCTCAACATTTTTTTTTCAAATTTTTTTCCTCAAAATTTAGCTTTAAGTTTTTCTCGAAACACGACTTTATTCTCGAAATTTAATGATTTTATTCCCGACATTGTATTTTGACTATTTTTCTCGAAATTTAACGAGTTTAATCTCACATTATAATGACTTTAATCTCAAGATTGTTTTTATTATTACTTGGCTCCGTAAGTTTCAACCGGAGTAAATTGCCTACTCTAACTTTAAGGTAAGGTGTAGGGTAGAGTTAGGGGTTAGTATTTGTTTTAGCATTGTGTAGGCAATCAGCACTGTGATTGACATGTATAATGAAGTCTTTAGAATCCACTGCAGGGTGGAGTTTTCACTGAACTGGTTTGGGGGGAAAAAATGCACACATTTTCATAAAGGCTGGAATACAGTACATGGCTTCTGCTCTGATTTTTGCTCCGGTTTGCATCCTAGATCAATACTTGTGGAAAGTCTGTCTACAGATTTTGGCCAGTCAGAGTTGACAAATGTCACAGATAATTGTGTAGTGTATGATGGGCACAGAATTTTTTTTGCTTCAAAGTATGATTCCAATCCAGTCAGAGGATATCAAAACAAGTTTGATATGTTGAGCCAATTTTAGAACACATATTGTACCATATGACGCATCGCTACTGAAACCAAAGCTTTCCTCTATCTATCAATGTTGCAATAAAATACAATACAAATACAATAACAATACAAAAGCAAATTAACAACACAAATTAACAAATTAGCTTCAATATTTGACTTATAAGAACAGATAAAGCAACATATGCTTCAAAAAGATACATACACTGGTGGTCTTCATCTTCAGGTGATAGATGAGCCATGTGTAGTGGAACTGAGTTTCCTCTGCATTGACAGATTTAGGATGGATACAAACTTTCCCATCAGCCTTAGTGTACACCTTCACTGGCCTGCAAAATCACACAATTTCAAGAATTTTTCAAAAACTGAACTGCCACATATTATGTAAAGCAACAAACCATAATTCATTTTGGTTATGCATGCCTTTTGGGGGAAGGTTTATCAGAATAACAATCAATAATAAACCACCCAGGGGGTGAAAAAAAAAAAAAAAAAAAAAATCAAATAATGTCACAGCAATTTTTTTTGGAAAGTGGAAATGCTGTTGACTTAAATAATCTGGACTTTTTTTAAGCAGGAAAAACAGTTTATTTATTAAACAGTTTATTATAGAAAACAGTTTATATTAAATTGTAATAATATTTCACAATACTACTGTATTTTTGATCAAATAAATACAGCCTTGGTAAGCATATGAGACTTCTTTCAAAAACAAACTTTTGAATGGTATAAGGTTATACTACTATATAAATAGTTGGCATATAGTCAGTAAAGCAGTGATAGAGCAGTAACAAACTGAGCTAGGCTTAACGTAAAGGTTTTAAATCACAGGCACAATAACGTATGAATAATAGAATAAGGCTGAATGGAAGCTGTGTTGGAATAGTGGACAGAATGAAGTTGTGTATACAGCGGCCTGAACGAGGTGTGCAGCAGTGGAGCTCTGAAAGAAGCGCTGATGCACTTTGTGCGCGTAAAAGCTGAATTGAAACGACACTACAGGACACCTCCTCAGAGTTATAAAAATGATACCTGCAAACCATCACTGTGACATGGTTAGTAACAGAGGCAGACAAAAACCATGTTCAATGGTCAGAGTTAAAACGAGAGAGAAAATGTAACAAATCAAGGTTTATGTTTATATTCTCCTGACGACATTACATACTGATCTTTCATGCTGTTTCTGTCATCTTAAGATTTGATTATGCTTTTCATCTTTTCTGCCCTTTATCTTTCACAACAGAACAAAGGTCTGTGAAGATGGGATAATGCCATCATGGGATAATGCCATCAGTGACAGTCCGTCAATTGGGGCTCAGGCCAATCAGTGAGCTGAAGAGTAGAGGCTACATAATCCAAAATAAACATACAAAAACAAGTAATAAGGAGTAATCCATGACACTTACATTGGTCTCTTCTTACTATGGCTGGGGCGAATCTTGGCCACTTTTGGGTACAGTCCCGCTACTATCACTGCCTTAATCAGCTTCTCATTCTCTGAGTAACAAATAACAAAGAACATTGGTTATGTTACATATGAAAAATGTGAATAGGAAAACAGACACAGAGCAGAGAAAAATAGAGCTAGAAAACTAATTTTTACATCAAAAATTGTATAATAGTATAAAATAGAACATTTTATAAAACAAAATTGTATAAAATAGAAATAAAAGTCCAATTTTTACCCTCATTTTAGCCCTCTGATATAAACATTCCATTTAAAGGGGCGTATCTCCTGTAAGACTTCAATGTAAAAACCCACTGCTAAAATTGGGTAACACTGCTGCATATTAAATATTACATTGAAACTCTTTATAAAAAAAAAAAAAAAAAAAAAAAACTTTTAGTATGTTTTAACTATTACAGCTGCCGAGATTAACAAATTGTAAAAAGTGTTGACTAAAGCATTATATTTAGATCTATTCCCTTTGTATAAAAGGTTGCATCGCTAAACACTGTAGCAGATCACAGTCATATGTCTTAAGTGCACGATTACAATGATCTCACCATTGAAACTCGTATTCACACTCTCGCAAATGCTCAATCATAACACAATGTAGACACAATGCAAATAAGAGATTCAGTGTGCAGTGTAGACAGCAGCTCTGATTATAAACGGGAGTCTTGGTGAGAGTGCAGAACTCTCTGTCATAGAACAGCTCCAGAGATCTTAAAGGGAGCATTATACTCTCTTTCTGTATAATATCTTACCACAATTTAAATAACGGTAACACTAGTGTCCAATTCTCACTACTGACTAGTTGCTTATTAGCATGCACATTACTAGGATAGTGGCTGTTTATTAGTACTTATAAAGCACCTATTCTACCATATTCTACATCCCTTAATCCTACCCAACATCTAAACTTAACAACTACCTTACTAAGTATTAATAAGCAGTAATTAGGAGGGGTTTTTTTTTTAGGCAAAAATCATAGTTAATCTAAAGTGTGACCTAAATTATACATGATTTCCATGAGAGTTAAAGGGTTAGTTTCGAATCAGTGATTCGGAGCGCCAAAGTCACGTGATTTCAGCAGTTTACAGTTTGACACGCAAGCCGAACCGCTAATTCAAAACAAAAGATTCGAAGCAGTGTTTTGAAATCGGCCATCACTAGATATTGTTGAAAAGTCGTTATTTTGTTTTTTTGGCGCGCAAAAAGTATTCTCATCGCTTTATAATATTAAGGTTGAACCACTGAACTCATATGAACTGTTTTAAATTTTTTTAGTAAATTTTCGGGAATTGTTTTTAGTAACTTTCTGGGCACTGAAAGTGTAAATGAACTTGCTGGCTATAAAAGCCTCACTGAGCCATTTCATCAAAAATATCTTAATTTGTGTTCCGAAGATGAACAAAGGTCTTACGGGTGTAGAATGACATGAGGGTGAGTAATAAATTACATTATTTTCATTTTTGGGTGAACTAACCCTTTAACAGTGTGAATCTGACTATTTAGTCAATGGCTTGAGAAATGTACATAAGCAAATAATGCTCTATTGACACATTCGCATAGTTGAAAATAAACAACCATTTTCTATCATTAAGACCCTTTGGAGGATAATGTTTTTTACTGATCATGTTGTGTTATTTCTCCTGCCTGTCCATATTCACTAACGCACCAGTGGGCAGGTCAAAGAGGTAATGATGATGTCGTAATCAGCATTGATCTGTGTCTGTGCAGGCAGTCTTTTGCCACTGTATTCATCTCTATTGAGATTTGAGTTCTAAAACATACTGTATGTTTTTATAGTACAGTGACCTCTTATATGTCAAAAGATCGAGGAAAATTTGATTTTACAGAATAAATTGGATTAGACCTTTTTTTAAGGTTAAGGTCTCTTTTTTTTGGATTAGACCAGCATTTTTTACTCTAGGTCAGGGGTGTCCAAACTTGGTCCTGGAGGGCCACTGTCCTGCAGAGTTTAGCTCCAACTTGCCTCAACACACCTGCCTGTAAATTTCTAATATACCCAGTAAGACCTTGATTAGCTGGTTCAGGTGTGTTTAACTGGGGTTGGAGCCAAACTCTGCTTTTGGTTAGAAAAATAATAGCTCATCTCTCCTCAAAGCTAGGCTGTCAAAAATCAGCACTCTCAAGACTGCTCAAATCTGTAAAGGTACAAATGCTAATGGAAGACAAAGAGATAGAGTACCTGAGTTGATGTTAGAGCTGGGATCTTTAGGGTCCTTACTATTCACAAAGCCAGCTGCCAAAAGATGCTCTGCAAACTGACCCTTCATATTCTGAAGCATCTGGTGGGAAGGAGCAAAAAGGGTTTCCATTTATCAAGTGCATTTCAAAAAGTCCAATTTCCTCTGTTATGTTTAACTAATCTTTGATTGGTAGAAAGCGCAGACACACCTGCAGTGTGTTGGCAGACAGGAAGTTTTCCCAGCAGTATTCCCTCTCAAATCTGCCGCCCTGTCTCTTAGCATCTTCCCAGCCCTAAAAAAACAAACAAACAAAAAAAACAAAAAAACAAACAAATACCCCATTAATGCTAATTTGCTAAACATAATTCAGTAAAATTATCCACGTTGGCACAAATTAAGTCAGACTGCATCAGTCAGACATCACTGAAAATAACATTAAAGAGGTGTGCGAGCTTTCAAGAACAATGTTAGACACTGGCCTCCTCCCTGTGATAAGATACATACAGTAGCAGACTGTCGTCATTCAGTGACTGGATGTCTAAGTGGTGTCCGCAGAATAATATAGGTTTTATAGATAACTGGACATGTTTTTAGGGCAGACCTGAACTGCTAAACAGAAATGGTCTTCATCCCTCCTGGAGTGGTGCCGCTCTTCTTTCTAGTAATTTGGCACATAATCTTAAATTTGAACCTTGACTAACTGGGGCCAAGGTCAGGAAGCAGACAGACTGGCAAAACTGCTAGCCGCCTCACATCACAGAAGTCAAATAAATCTCTTCATATCATGTAGAGACTCTTTCACCCAGATATCATAATATAGAGACTGTGCCTGTTCCCTGAACTATTAAAAAAAAAAAAAAAACTCCCAAACCCATTTAGGGGTAATAATTTCATTGGTTCAACAATTCAGCTTCATACGGTCCATAGTCAGCCGGATCCAGTCCGTATCCAGACCAGATGGTGGACCAGGAATGACCACAACAGCCCTTTACGGGCAGCAAAGACCTTGACAAAACTAGCCCTCGGGACAGATCCTCAGTGACTAGATGATCCCTCAGCACAGATCTCTATGGCCAGCTTTGAACGCGTCATGCCAGGACCAGCTGGGACCTAACAATTAAGAGTGACTTCTTACTGAAAATAAACTCCATAAGACTTACCCAAAATGCATTGACAATAGTGAGATGATCACTTCTAGAGTTTTGGGAAAGTATTTTTCTCCTGTGGTCTGCGATCTTCTCCTTTCCCTGTGATAAATGCAGCCATCAAGTCAAACAATCCCTCATTAGAGAACACCCTATGGGGCTGCACATGTGTTCATATGAAAGCGTGTTTGTATGTACCAGTGGTATGAAGAAAGGATCTTTAAAGCTAAGGCTGGCCGCAATGGTAAGCACAGGGTCCAAACAGCCCAGAAGAGCCCCAAACAGAATCATTTTTCCTATGTGAGGCTCTACAGGCATACGGGCTAGATGAAATCCTAACGGAGTCAGCTCTTCATTCCGGTCCAGGGCATTCTACAAGACACAGCAGAGAAATGGTTGGCTTTTCAAACAAATACATTTAAAATACTGTGCTACTGCTAAGTTCTTTGATTTTAGTCATTACACATTATACAACTTTGTGGAACACTTTCTCGATTCTCATCGATCAATCACAGCTTTCCGCTGCCAATTAATTTTGTATAATGGTATAATAGACTATTGTCACAGGCAACTTATTTTCCTATGCCACTGTGTTAGTTTCATACCTCTCATAGCACTCTTTATTCTTACATAAAACACTTTCAACTCAAATCAATATTTCATGTTGATTTAATTAGAGAACTGGTAATAAGATGGTCCCTGGGCTTCATGTCGGGGTTTATTTTACGATAATGACCGCCTGACTTTAGATTATGCCTTACTTAGTCAACATAATTTTTCATGTCCATTTAATTTATCTGGCAAGTAGCCATGTAGCTGCTTTGCATTGGGTTCCTGATTACCCAGTTTATTGTGTGATAATAACAGACTGTAATTTATCCCCTACTTATTTAATAATCCAAACCTCCTTTTCATCTCTATCAATTATTCCTCACTTTCATCTTTTTATCCTCTCACCAGATCCACCAGGTGTGTGATGGCCAGCTCTATCGCTTTGTCTGATGGGGGGTCCATAGTTTTCCTCAGGAAACATGCAATGGGGCCCAACTTCAGTATCTGAGAGAAAAATAGAGAGAGAGAGAAATCACACTATTATAAATTTGACAAAGTTTTCAATCTAAGCACATAAAATGATAATAGAAGATGAAGGCTTTGTGTATAAAAATATCTTGTATATCTTATATTTTGTGAATGTTCATCAGGGCCTGCTATACCACTGAGGAGCAAAAGGAACTGGGACTGGGCAGCCATGTGGAGATAAAAATGAGCAGTAATTGACACAGCTAAAAGGCCTCGTTACACAATTACACTGCCTCTCAGATACAATGACAGTGATTAATGTCCCTTTTAATCCATTAGTTTGTTTGTGTGCTCACTTATTATAGTCACCGGAGACTATTTGTGAAACCTCTGCCTTCAGGCCCCATTAGAGCCACACAGATACAAGGGAAAGAGGTTGAGTGTGTGTGTGTATGTGTATGTGTAATGAAGAGAGGGTGTGTGTTGGAGAGCATGAATGAGTCACCGGTGGAAATGTTCAGCCCAATTTCCTAAAACCACAGAAGTGAGAAGCTCTCTCTCTCTCTGTGGATTGCCAACAAGCAAGATTCTTAGCATTTTTAAGAGCATACACACCTACTGCTGACAGCTGTGTAGTGTGACTCACAGATTAGCTAGACTGATGGATACTTTATTGATCTCTAAGGGGTAATTCAACCATGCATTTTAGTGAAATGTAGTATGCAGAGAAACACACAGACCGAGCGTTTGATTGGATACCTTTATTTGCAAACAAAGCTCTTCCAGTGGAGTGCGTTGGATCTCAGGTAACTGGTAGTTATCCAGGAGGCTGGCCCTCAGTCCATTATACAGGTGATAACATTTCCCTGGAGACACTCTGCCCAGACACAAACACACACAAAATAAAAGGGACACAGGAAATCCAATGTCACACTGCATCCATTAGGAAAGTCTCTTTGATGAATGCAAATTGCTACTGGCTAAATGTAATTGAGAGTTCAATCATGCATACAGGTATTGTACAAAAACATTTAGGCCTATTTTTATTAATTTAGCATACACTTTCATCCAAGCAAAGTTATATTATACATTAAAATTATATTTCATTAGTTTATACTAAAACCTGGGTATTTTGTGATATTTATTTAAAATTTTGTTTGATCTAAATGGACTGAACTGCATTCTGAAATTTGTATTTCTCAGGTAGGGGGAGGGAGAGAAAGATAAGTAACAAAGTTAGACAGATATATATATATATATATTTTTTTTTTTTACATTTTCCACATCTTGGCCAGTCTAAGCTACAATGTAGCTCAGACTTTATGCTGATAGTCAAAGGTTTGTCTACGCAAGACTAGTCGATGCTTGCTGATGTGAAAGTCAATTTGCTTTCCCATGAATAATGCAGTGCTATGGAGTTACTGTGGCAACGGGGCGGTGCGCGTGTGAATGAGTGGAAATACACAGGTACAATGAGAGGGGGTATACATCTGGGCGTTTGTGAACAAGTATGAAATTGAAATGGTGTGTCAGAGCCTGTGCTGAGCAGTAGGGCAGATTCATGTAGATGCAAAGCTAGTGACTGACTTATTATCTCTCTTTCATACAAGCACACACACTCTCACTCACTGTCAAAAAAGCATGAGTCACTGTGCCAATTTAAACCCCAACACGTAGACTCCAGACAAAACTGCACACTGTTCTCCCTCACACACATACAAAGTCAGTTTAGTTTGTCATTTCAATACAACATAATTAAAAACATCTTTAACATATTCCCATTTACAGTCCATAGACACAAAGGGACAGAACCGATCAGGATTTATATGTGAGGTACAGCCTTCAACTTCAAGAAAAGCCAACAGAAAGATTTTTTATTTTTTTTCTTCACTTTCCTATCATATGACTGAGATAACAATGAAGCTATTCAAGGCCACATCTTTCCTCTCTGTGTGGACTTTAAAAAAAGAGAGACAGTGAAACCTTGAGAGAAGCACAGTCTCGACTCAGAGAGGGAGGACAGACAGACCTTTCATGAACACAAATACTAGTCATTAATGAAAAGACCTGAGGATGTGAAAAGATGAAAGGAGGTGTTATTAGATTCAGATTACTCAGAGTTCACATCAAATGAAATTCTGTCATTATTTAATCACCATCATGTTAAAAACCTATTTGACATTCTTGCCGCAGTGGGAAAAAAAAATAGATATTTTGAAAAATCTTAAAAAATCTTTTTTTTTACAGTGTTTGTCAGAGTATCTTCCTTTATGTTCCACAAAATAAAAGAACATTATACAGGTTTGAATGACATCGACACATTTTTGGGTGAACTATCCCTTTAATGTTAATCAAATAACAAAAGAAAAAAAGAAAAATCACTCACTGCTCTTGACTAAATAACTTTTGTAGCTTTTAATACGAATCAATGAACATTTAATTCATAGACTGAAAACTGTATATTTATCTTGATTTTTTAAAATTATTACATTTTATTTTTATTTAACATTTTTTTTAAAAGTTTATTCAATTTAATCTAAAGTTTGACCAAATTTTGTTATTGTAACTACTTTATTTCAAGCAAAAATAACTATATTGTGATATATATTGTTATCGTGAAATGAAATAAAATAAAATTTCTTCTGTTTTATATTTTATAAAATTCACTGTGGAATAAAAGCTAAAACCTAAAAATAGTGTGATTTGAAAAAAAAAAAAAAAAAAAAAAAAAATGAAGGAAACAATCAATTTTATCCAACAGCATTCTGATGATACAAGCATACACTGCATATCCTCCCGAGAGGTTTGACATTCTTCCAGGGGGTGCAATTCCTCCGACTGAAATTGGTTTTGATACTTGTGAATGGATTGAGGAAGAGCAGCTGATATATCGAGGGAATAACACATAAAGAAGGATAAATGAGAGGAGGGAGAGAGAGGGAGAAAGAGCTGTACCTGCCAGCACGGCCCTTCCTCTGTTTGGCGTTGGCTAAGCTCACCCACTCTGCTGTCATGGTCCTGATATTGTTCTGGGTGTCAAAATGAGTTTCTTTAATCTTCCCTCCATCGATCACATACACAACATCATCTATCGTAATACTGAAAAAAACAGAGATTGAAAGAGAAATATCACAAGGAATTCATGACGACATGGAAGTAGAGGAAAAAAAAAAAAGGCCTCTGCAGTCAAAATTGGCTAAATTTATAGTGTTAATAAATGTCCATGATCATGATTCATTAAGCCCAAAGTATAGTTTCCTTTTTATGCATACGTGAGGGTCAGCATACAGTGCGTGACACGAATTTCGTCATCAGAAGAGTAAGCGCGTACTGTACATGCACCGCCGGATTTTTGTAACCGTGCGTACTTGTACGCGCAGGTCGCACATGTGTATTTAATTTTTTTTGCAGTAATTAGTTTATCCACAAGGTGGCAACCGTGCCCTGGGGGCGTCGATTCACAAGGTAGTCAAAGAAAAAACTGCATTAAACAAAACAAACTGGAATGCATGCAAGCTACAGCAACAATGGAGGCCTACATAGACGAGAGATTGTATGAAGAGGTTAGAAAGTACCCTCATTTGTACAACTCTATCATTGAAGAATACAAAGATGTTTACATGGGTTGCAACTCGTGGCGAGAGATTGCTCAAAACTGCACATGCGTCGAACGCCTGTGTATGCGTACGAGTCAAATTAAGTATACTTTCCAAGGCTGTGCATACGACTGACTGCGTTCGCATAAAAAAAACCTGATGTCAAACTTTTCTGCTGTTGTAACAAAGGCCAATGATATAATGTGATAATGTTTCCTCCCCTCCCCCAAGAATTCAAACAAATGCCAATGGGAATTCGCTGGGCCTGTTTGACTCACGGCCCTAGAGGCCTGTGAGAAGTATGAAAGAAATTGGCCTCCGGGTGGCCCTACTTTTGGCGCTACAATAATTATTAAAAAAATTTGGAACTTTACCCTTTGGATAGCTATAACATGGTCATTTAGAAAATGGGTGAGGCAAAATATACTCAAAAACCTATAAATCCTAAACAAAAACTAAAAACTTAATGAAACTAGGTGAGCCCGTGCAACATATGATTCTGAAGAAGCATGCAAACTTTTATGGAGATCGGACCATAGGTGGAGCAATAACTGTTAAAAAGCTTATAAAAAAAAAAATTATAAAAAAAAAATTTCCCCTGTAAATTGCCTGTATTGGCTGTAAATGGTCCTTTCCATCTCTAATCTAGGTGGTTACAGGCTGATACATGAAACATAAACCTTTATACCCATTAGCGGATAATGAGCTGAATCACGGGCGTCTGACATGTGTCTCTTTTCATACAGATTACATAAACACAGAATATTTGTTTTCGATTTGACTTACACGATTTAAAACCTGACATTTCAACGTTTTTTTAGACATAAGTCTCATTTTTGTGTCATTAATATTCACTAAGTTACAATTCATTTTCTGAGAACTATCAGATTAAACTTCGTTCAGAGTGGTGAAAATTTACGTCTGATATGGGTTTCAGAATTAGGTGTGGCAAAATGGCTCGATAGCGCCACCTACAAAATTTCAATTAAGCGCTATTCATGCTGCGTTTCACGTACAGGTATGAAATTCAGTAGACAGATGTAACAGCCCAATACCTACAAAAAAGCCCGTGGGTGCAAAATCTGTAAACCCAACAGGAAGTGAGATATTTTGAATTTTCTCTGCAAAATTTTGGCAGTTTGGCAAACTCCTCCTAGAGCTTTAATCAGATCAACATCTTATTTGGTCAGTCTAATCTAAAGGCCTTTGTGATGTTAAATTGTGAAGATCTAGAGTTTTCACTGAAGGGCGTGTCCGTGGCGGCCTGACAAAGTTCGATGTTTCACCATTAAACAGGAAGTTGTTGTAACTCAGACATACAACGTCCGATCTGCCCCAAACTTCACATATTATTATAGTCCTGGCCTTAAGACATCTATACGCCAATATTTAGTTAGCCATAGCGCCACCTGCTGGCAACAGGAAATGGTATGCTTTACACTTTAATTCACTCCCAGAAACACATTTAAATATGCCATGAAGTATCAAACATACTCGAAACACGTTAAACCATGAAACACTTGGCTAGTGTATGAGATTAGCGCCACGAAACAGGAAGTTGTTGTAACTCAGGCATACAACGTCCGTTCTGCTCCAAACTTCACATGTTTGATAATAGTCATGGCCTGAAGACATCTACATGGCAATATTCAGTTATGGTCAAAGCGCCACCTGTTGGCAGCAGGAAGTGTGGCACTTTGAAATGACTTGGCCATAATTCTCCTGTATTCACTTGCTTACATGCATGTCGCCCACTGTTCACTGTTTTCCTGATGCCATCGGGTGGCTGTGAGCCCTGGTGCGAGGGCCCTTTCATCACTGCTTGCAGCTTTAATTTTTTTTTATTTATTTTTTTATTCATGTGCCCTTGTAATCTTTAAATCATTAAACATTAACGTCACCTTACCCTCAGAACGACATCTCTTCTCTGATGACAATCAATTCTTGATAGACTAATTCAAATCCCGCTCTAAACTTCGTCTCATTCAAAAAACTGTTTCAATTGGATATACGTCACAACAGGAAAGAAAAGTTTAACGCAACTTCAGTCTAATGCTGACTTTAATGGAAGTTAAATCTTTAACAAGTTTAGTAATTATCATGTTTAACATTATTTTTATGTTAAAACATAACGTCTCATGGCTTTACTTTTGAAACAGCGTTAACATTTATTCAGGTGCAGTTCCTTGCCCTAATCAGCTAAATTTCACAGGTGAAATCCAGTCATTTTAATAGGAATCCAAGTGTTTGATAATTCTGTGTGAAAACAAAATTTTCCTCATTAGGTTCAAAATGGTCACACATATTCGCTGTGTTGACCAATACAAAGCTGCTTGGTTTGAAAGTGCCCTAAATGTGTATTTTTTTAGGAGCTAGTCTAAATTAATCGAGTATGCCACTGCTGAGTTGAACATGTATTGAATCCTAAATATTCATCTAAATGCAATCTGACTTATTTATTTTAATTATCTTTAAGCAATATATGAGTAACTTTTAAAACAAGGTCCCATTAACTAACATTAGCTAACAATGAGCATTACATTTGTTACAGTATTTATTAATCTTTGATAATGTTAATTAATAAAAATACAATTGTTCATTGTTAGTTAATGCTCAGGTCCATTAAATATTAACAGATACAACTTTTGATTTTAATAATGTATTAGTAAATGCTGAAATTAACTTGAACAAAGATTAATAATTGCTTTTAAAGTACTTCTAATTGTTACTTTATGTTAACTAATGTCGTTAATTAAAATTACAACAAAGAGAACAAATAGAAACTTATTTTAAAATGTTACCAATATATGATATGATGAAATATGAGAAAGCTGAAATAACTGTAATGAATCTCTAATAACTGCTAAAAGATCAACACCATCATAGACTCCAGATGTTTGTTACCAGAGACCAAACATTTCAGGGGGAGAACAGCCTGATGATATTGAATGCAATTAAAAAGAGATCCACTCATGAATTTATTTATGAAACCCCATCAAATTCTGGCTGCTATCAACTCTTTGTTGAGTTTGTTTGTACAGACGACGCTCAAAGTCTGTTTTAAAGCTGTGTGTTAGTCTGTTGAGTTTTAATTAGCTGGCTCCATTGCCACTTGGCCACTGCATGGTTTCAAATTTTGCATACTGATGGCGCCAGAGAGAAAAGCAGCAACAAGAGTGTTAATTATTCATTATCAAACAAAAGTGACAAATGGCCATTTGAATCTTGACAGAGATTGATTTCATCATGCACCACAACAGACAGAAAAGCACAAAACACACACACACAGAAATACATTCGTATAATCATGAGCATATCCACACACATAAGCACACCTGGTTTCTGCGATGTTGGTTGCGATCACAATCTTGCGCACTCCCGGGGGCGGCTTTTTGAACACCTGAGGGGAGCAAAGTGTCATTCATGAACATAATAGCACTATTGAAAGTTTGAGGCACTGGACTTCACATACAGTAGAGTTTAACGAATTCAATTCAGCAGTCAGATTGGAGGGAAAGATCACATTTGAGAGCTGTTGTGGGAGGCAAAAAGCTTGCCGCAGCTGTCTACACTCACCTGAGTCTGAGAGACCGTGGGCATCAAAGAGTGGAGGGGGATGATGATAAACCGTTCTGAAACAGAGCTGAGATTTTAGAAACTGTGTATTTGTCATTTCTTCTGTGTAAAGTCAAATGTAGAAGTGCCTGAAAATGCACTTTTTAAAACTTCTGTCAATGAGTGTGTCAACTGAAATATTGCTGACCAAAAACTGTTTCATACTTTCATGGAAACTGATTTATTTTGTTGCTCCTATAACAATCAACCCTCTACACCAGTGGTCTCAAACTGCCGGCCCGCGGGCCATTTACGGCCCCTCCTCCCCCTCCACCCGGCCCGCAACTGATCTCAAAAATAAAACAATCCGGCCCGCTAAATTATTATTATTATTATTTTATTATTATTCTATAGTTGTCTCATACCATATTCCATATTCAAAAGAATGACATGATTCTATATATATATATATATATATATATATATATATATATATATATATATAGAATCATTCATATTATATATAAAAAAGCGCGGAGGCAGATTTGATGAGAGCTGTTTCGGGGCTTTCGTACTTTATTTGTTGTTTGGCTGCAAAGAGCGAATGAAATATGTTTTTTTCCAAACTGAAAAGAAAAGTGGATGATGAACACAGACAGTTTCAAAAAAGATGGACATTGCAGTATTTTTTTTCGTGGAGTTTAATGGAAATGCTACCTGACTGAAATGCAAAGAAAAAGTCGCTGTTCTAAGGGGCCGTTCACATATCGCATCACATAAGCGGCCGCGCCGCTTTCTCCTTTCCAAAGCGCTTTCGCTCCTGTGGCATCTGTCATTGCTATGCAACCATGAGCTGCGCTCTCCACGACGATGAGGAAGTTTCAGCAAAAGAAAAATGTATTTCTAGTCCTTGCATTAGCTCTACTACTAGATATATTTATGGAGATAAGAAATAAAAACCGGCCCTGTACAGCTATGATCAGCTGTTTGGCTGAGCTTTCAGTGTTGTTACGGAAAGGCCGAAGCTCATCGGTTGGTCCTTGTCACATGACCTGCGGCGCGCTTGCGGCATTCTGAAAAGTTGAGATGTTTTCATCTCGCCGAGGCATAGGCACGCCTGGAAAAACGAGCGTGCAGCAGCGCATGCACGTCACGACCGCGTCACTTCTATTATGAGTGCGCTTGCCTAAATTACAGTAAAAGCACTCGAGCAAGTCGCGAGCATCGATTTAAACCACTGAAACGCGTCTGTTGCTACCAATAAACGTTACCGATGCTCAAACGGCATCTTTGGCAAATGTGGCTTAGCTGTGCGAGCAGAAGTGCTGCCAGGTGTCTGGCAAGAAATAGAATAGTGTACAAATGTATTCAGGGATTGCATTTGTTCAGTACAGTGTTGTTCAGTACAGTGTTATTCAGTGCAAGATTTTGATGTTATTTAAGCTAAAATAAAATAAGGAAAAATATTTGCACTAACTGTTAAAAACTAATACTGTATGTAACAATGAGACACTGCTGTTTACATTTTTTTTTTAAGCATGGCAAAAATATTTTAGTAATAAAATTTGAAGTAAATAAGAAATAATGCAAAGGAAAGTAAATTTTCAGAAATTTTGCGCTTTCTTGTGCTTGAATGTTAAAATGGCCCTCCTATGAGATGTCAATCACAGCAACGGCCCCCAGCAAATTTGAGTTTGAGACCCCCGCTCTACACTGTGATGAAATCTTGCACTAGTCGACGTCTAAATAATGTCATTAGCAATTGGCTAATAAATTGTGAGATTTCACTCACCAGTGAATGAGTTCGAGGTTAAGAATAAGTTTAGCACAGCACAGATAGTTTTACTGTGATATGTCCTATAACCGCTTTACACTAGAACAGTCTGACAGAATGTGTTTTAGAGCTGTTCTAAATTTGAATAAAGCAGGGATACAGTGAATTGGACCGCAGAAAATTGAGCTTCCATCTTCATCTTTAACAGCACACTATTCCCATTAATATAAATGGATACACCGCATTCTCTGATGCACTGTAACTCTCGCTCTTACTCACCGTTGCTCAAAGCAATGTCTCTCTTTCTCTTACACATGCAAAGAGAGAGCGAGAAAGCGAGAGATCATTTCATACCATGTAGAGTTGATACGCTACATGTAAATAGTATTCCTTATTGTCTTTTTCTGTAAAAATTATGAAGTTTGATTGGAATTACTATCATGATCATCATCAATATATATTTTAGCCTTTTCACTAGTGCTCATCTATCACCATTTATGATTTGATTTCAGTAAATCAGTTTGAGCAAACACAGACAATGGGCCTCATTTATCAATCTAATGTAGAAACGAGCGCAGATCCGAGCACAGAAATTATCTTATGACAGGAATCACATGTGATTCATGAAACATTCATATGCCGCCAATACCACTGTGCGAATGATCATACGTTGACAAATGTGGAGGCTAAAAACAATAATCCTAATCCTAAAAATTCACAGTTTAGAAGCCTTGCCCCTAGAGTTTACGACATGGAGAAACTTAACCCGGCCAAGAAGAGGAAGTAATCTCATGAAAGAGAAATTAATCTTACGTAATTGCAAACATTTACATTAATTTATATGTATATTAAAAACCAGTAAATAAAACAAATCATTTACAAACATTATTAACACTATAGCCTAGGCTATTTTTCACTCACTCCAAAACAAATCCATAAATTTAACGGTATTCAAAACAGAACAAGAATGAAAAATATGTTGCTATAAATTTAAACCAATTAAGCTATAGTAGCAAATTAAGCTATAGTAGCATTCATTATAAACATCATACAAACATCAATCCAAAAAAATTGGGTGGGTTAT
Source organism: Ctenopharyngodon idella (assembly GCF_019924925.1). Taxonomy (NCBI): domain Eukaryota; kingdom Metazoa; phylum Chordata; class Actinopteri; order Cypriniformes; family Xenocyprididae; genus Ctenopharyngodon; species Ctenopharyngodon idella. Next base: position 34,988,992 of record NC_067237.1, on the reverse strand, counting down.
TTGTGGTATTTTTAATGGGTCACAGACACCCATCTATTCTAATTTAATTTAATTTTAATTTGACATTGTAATCTTGTCATTTAATGGTTGATGATCGATTAATGAGCTTTGGTTTTCGGACCCGGTCAGTAAAATAATCTAAATAAACAAAATGCTTTCATTACAATTCTCCACCTGATTTACTATGCTGCACGCAAGCTCACGCTAACTTAAAAAAAAATGGCCGTACACCCAGTTTTCTGTCATACGTTCATTTCATAAATGAGACCCAATGTAATTAATAGTATATCTGCAGTCTGTCAGACCTTATCATTTTGTATTATTATTAGTAGTTTTAGCATTACAATTATTTCATCAGTAGTATATTTTTTTTACTGAAACACTGAATGACCAATAATGTCTCAATCACCATCACCAGCCCATAATTAGGCACATATATTTAAACATTTTAGTTCTAATTACTTCAGTTCTATCATTAAAAAAAAAAAAAAAAAAAAAAAGATTGATTGATTGATGTTTCTAATTTTATGAAGATACATTCATATATGTGATATGCTTTAAAAGCATAATAACTGGGTCATTTTGTGAAGGGAAACTTTAGAAAATATATGTTTATATATAATTTACCTGACTTAAACATCTGGTCAGCCACGAGCAAATCATTTAGGGTGCTGATGTTGTCCCATCCAGGCAGAAACACTAGAATTGCTCCATCCTGAAAGACAAAACAGCCAATGTATCAACAATTTAAAATACATTTTTTTTTTTATAATACCATTCAAAATTTTGGGGCACAATTTTTTTTATTATTATTATTATTTTTTTTTTTTTTTTTTGAAAGAAAGAAGTAATACTTTTATTCAGTAAGTATGCTTTAAATAGATCAAAAGTGACAGTAAAATTATCTAAAATGTAACAAAAGATTTTCCAGAAAATCCTCCACAAAAACAGTAAGCATACCTAACATTGATAAGAAATGTTTCTTGATTACCAAATCAGCATATTAGAATGATTTCTGAAGGATCATGTAACATTGAAAAAGGAAGCAATTCAGCTGTAATCACAGTAATAAAATTCCATTATATATATATATTATATATATATATATAAATAAAAGAAAAAAAGTTTGGTATGGACTCTTTTTCACTTGGGCATGTAAACCACATAACAACAACTCAGAATACCCTGGCAACCACACAGCATGGCACTACAAACCATGAACACCCTAGCAACCGCATAACAACTTGGCAGCCACCCACAACAGCCTAGCATCACAGGTCATATCAAATGTGACTGTTAACCGCTCAGTCACTTCAAACGCACAAACTTAGAATTATAAAAATATAATATAAAATAAATATAAATATATAATAAATAAAACAATATAATATACAAATATTTTAGACAGTTCCTAAATCACCACAAACACAAATTGCATTCCCACACTGCGATCTGAGGGGTAATTTTCGTCCTAAAAATGGAGCCGCCTACCAAAGTCAGCTAGAATGAATCAAATCTATTACGTTAGCAAAAGCAATCTGATGGTTTACCCTCATAAAAATTCAGAGTGTGTCGACGGAGGGGAGGAGGGAGATAAAACATGAAGTGTTCCCAGGCGGCCCTGGTTCTATATTTAACACCCCAGCAACGTCATATCAAGGGTACATGGCAAATTAAACAGAATCGACTTGCTCTTGCAGTGCATGCTTGCACATGAGCGTGTCACCAGTTGTGCATTCGAACAGGAATCGGTGTGTGTATGTTTGTGAATACATTTCATAGCATTCTGTGACCCAGATTCCTCTGTGTGGAGCAAAACAAACCTGACAATAAAAAGAACAGTATTCCCAAATGTTATGGTTAATTATCAATACTTAATCTTCCTGTTCTGCCGTGACATCCAGGACTGTGACAATGATGACGCACATGCTCCCTACTACAAAAACCTTGCTCTTCAACTTCCACCCAGATAAAGGCAACAAACACTTTGAGGCAGATGTGATGGGACTATTTCATACTTCACAGTACAGAGCAGGTTATTTGCCTGCTATTTTAGAGGTTATGTTTTCAAAGCCAGAGCTTATTTCATTTTAGACATGTACAATCTTGAATTTAAGGTTAGCGGAGAGCCAGTCAGAAGATAGTGAAGTTAACAAGGGTGCTAAATCTTCAGAGAACGTTAATTAAAACCGCTTTTGATCTGTAATTTTATGGTTTGGCTTCTTAATTAGCCAATCGCAACACTTGCCCCCTGAAAGACAATCCACACTGCTGTATCTGACATTCTGGACATGCTGCACTTTTCTAGTAAGGGTCAGTGGACTTTCAACTGAACACGCATCTGAAAACTGTATCCAATGTAAATGTCATATGCAAATGTATTTGCCCCTGTGACGTCACAGAACCCGCAACATCAAAACAAGCTGTTTTTGGAGCTTGATTAAATAAATGCTTTTTTTTTTATAATGACAAAGACATTTTAAGCTATGAAACTTGCAGGATGTTTTAATGGTACAAAGACCTCTTACAGGTGCTGGTCATATAATTAGAATATCGTGAAAAAGTTCATTTTTTTATTGTAAATTATTTTAAAAAATAAAACTTTCATATATTCTAGATTCCCTACATGTAAAGTAAAACATTTCAAACGTTTTTTTTTTTAAATTTGTTGATTAGAGCGTACAGCTCATGAAAGTCCAAAATCCAGTATTTCAAAATATTAGAATATTTACATTTGAGTTTCATTAAATGACCATCCCTACAGTATAAATTCCGGGTATCTTTTGTTCTTTGAAACCACACTAATGGGGAAGACTGCTGACTTGGCAATGGTCCAGGAGACAATCATTGACACCCTCCACAAAGAGAGTAAGTCACAGAAGGTCATTACTGAATGGGGTGGCTGTTTACAGAGTGTATATCAAAGCATATTAAATGCAAAGTTGACTGGAAGGAAGAAATTGGGTAGGCAAAGGTGCACAAGCAACAGGGATGACCGCAAGCTTGAGAATACTGTCAAGTAAAGCCGATTCAAACACTTGGGAGAGCTTCACAATGAGTAGAATGAAGCCGGAGTCAGCGCATCAAGAGTCACCACACTCAGACATCTTCAGGAAAAGGACTACCAAGCCACTTCTGAACCAGAGACAACGTCAGAAGCATCTTACCTGGGCTAAGGAGAAAAAGAACTGGACAGTGAACAGTGGTCGAAAGTCCTCTTTTCAGATAAAAGTAAATTTTGCATTTCATGTTGAAATCATGGTCCCAGAGTCTGAAGGAAGACTGGAGAGGCACAGAATCCAAGCTGCTTGAAGTCTAGTGTGAAGTTTCTGAAGTCAATAATGATTTGGGGGGGCCGTGACGTCTGCTGGTGTTGGTCCATTGTGTTTTATCAAGTGCAAAGTCAATGCAGCCATCTTCCAGGAGATTTTGGAGCACTTTATGCTTCCATCTGCTGACAAGCTTTATGGAGATGCTGATTTCCTTTTCCAGCAGGACTTTAGCACCTGCCCACAGTGCAAAAACCACTTCCAAGTGGTTTGCTGAGCATGATATTACTGTGCTTTATTGGCCAGCCAACATGCCTGACCTGAATCTATGGGATATTTTCAAGAGAAAGATGAGAAACAGTCGATCCAACAATATACAGATGATCTGAAGGCTCAATAGTGCCTCAGCAGTGCCACAGGCTGATCACTTCCATGCCACACTTCACTGATGCTGTAATTTGTGCTAGGAGCAAGTCATTTGCTGTAATATGTCCTGCCGATCAAGTATTGAGTGCACAAAAGAACATACTTTAAAGAACTTGAACTTTTCTGTTTTGCAAATCCATTTTTTGATTGATCTTAGGAAATATTCTAATATTTTGAAATACTGGATTTTGGACTTTCATGAGCTGTACGCTCTAATCATCAAAATTTAAAAAAAAAACTTTTGAAATGTTTTACTTTACATGTAGGGAATCTAGAATATATGAAAGTTTCATTTTTAAAAATAATTTATAATAAAAAAATGAACTTTTTGATGATATTCTAATTATATGACCAGCACCTGTATATGTCGTAAGATCAAGACAAATTTTAATTCTCATGTCATGACCCCTTTAAAACATGAATTAAAATGTTTTAAATATGTTCGTTTATTATTCAATTAAAACAATATATAAAGGGGACCTATTATGCTCCTTTTTACAAGATAAAAGTATCAGGTGTCCCCAGAACGTGTCTGCAAGGTTTTAGCTCAAAATATGCCACATATAATTTATTATACCATTTTGTAAATGCCCATTTTTGAGTGGAAGGAAAAACAGGAAAATGAGAGCTGCTCCCAAACAGGAAAAATGAGCTGCTTCTCCCCACCCCGCTTTTCAGAAGAGGGTGGAGCCTGTACAACTCGTGCTTCGAATACTCTGCCAATAACTAACAAAACATCTGTTTGGTTTTGATAATCATCTCTATTGTGGCCACGCTCACGTGACATTGCAGTTCTTGTTATGTCAAAAACACACAAAGTTCACAAACACTGTCGGTTATGTCTGTGAATGTAAACAGCAGGGAAAGAAATCACATGTGTAGATCTATGTATTAAAGTGACAGCAGTGTAATATACAGTACCTACTGCTGTATATGCTGTTAATATGAACCAAACAACAAAAGAAAAACAAAATCACTCACTGCTCTTGATTAAATAACTTTAGTAGCTTTAATAAGAATAAATTTCTTACTTGAATGCTGCTGTTAAACGCTGTAAATGTGTAGATGGCGAGGAGATAAACATGGCGGACTGTGTAAAGCTCACTCAGGGGAGGAGCTAAGCTAATAGGTCAGATTCCGTCGCTAGTCATGGGTGGGGCTTCCCACTACTCCTACGTAAGAGTAGGGGAAAATCTGCAACCACTCATTTGGAGAGACTGTTTATGATTTATGGGGATTATTAGAAAAGGAGTGGGTGGATTTTTATCATTATAGGCTGGTTGTTTACACACTCTGTGTAATTACACACACATTCCTATTCCATAGATATGACATTACTCCTATTCACTTTTTTACCAAATACATTTTCTGAAGGAAGTTTTGTATAGGGATGCACCGATACCATTTTTTCAGAACTGATCCAATACCAAAAATTCTGAGTAATGGCCGATACCAATACAGCAAGGTTTTTTTTTTTTTTTTTTAAATCAATGTAAAATTTCTATACCTTTGTGTGTTGAACTGATATTCACTACAAAATACAACTTCATTATAAAAAAAAAACAACAAATGAAAAAAATATATAAATCATCATAATCTATATAATCAACAAAAATACTATTACAAACTAGGTTAGTGGATAATTCAGTAGGAAAAGTTACTCTAGAAAATCATGAGTGCACAATAATTGTATAAAATCCAAACATGTAGTGAAAAAAACATTATTTAGTGGGGATCAAATAAAAGTAAGTGTAGCACTAAATCTGTTAAAATGTTACACATTGTTCTTTGTATTGTTACAACAAGTAAATATATTAATATATAAATATACACTCTAAAATTAAAAGACAGTTCTTTTAAATGTATAGCACAGCTTTTTAATGAGGCAGCTACATATGAAAGATAGGACAAAACAAGAAAGGCTATTAATAATCTTTAATTGAGCAATAGTATTATAATATTCAAGGCTCCAATACAGAGCAGAACAAAGCGCTTATGCGCATCCCGTGCGTAGAATGATGCACTTAAAGCAACATGGAGTCACAGCGCTCCGAGTCCTCATTAAAAAGTTCAAAACACAAAGGTAGTGTATTATATGCAATAGTTTATTGCGCCTTTTCTTTTGTTTTAAATTTCAGTTACTGTGCGCATCTAGAACAATTCATAGTGCTCTCTACTCCAGTGTTGTGATCTAACAGACACCTGGGAGAAAGTAGCATGATTTAGAAACAGCAATAAACTCCAGCAAAATAGTCATTTTATACAAAACCATAGACCTTTATCTACAGATCAAGTATAACAATAGGAACACTGAATCATCTTGGAGAGAGTTTCATCGTGTTGACTATTGTAACCAAACGCGACATGCAGTTTGAATGCTGAATGGAGAATGACTGTACTGACAATCTCCAGGAGTATCTTAATTTCTCCTCTGTACCATCCATTTGTTTCTCTTTTTTTATTCCAACAATCCTTTTTTTAATTATTTTAATGCTGAATTTAATAAAGATATTCAAGTGTACATTTAAAACACACCCAGCATGACTTTCTATAATACGTATGCTGATTCATTCGAAAGAATTAGTCTATCCCAAATGTACATTTTCATAACCCATTCACCCTCAAGGACATGCTGACAAGACCAATGGGTCTGCACAGGCTTACGTCACCAAAGCGTGACTCAGAGGATAACCACAAGGGCTTAGGGTGTCATTTGAGAAGGAACCTTAAAGGCACAGCAGCTCATTTAAGTCTAAGGGTCAGAGATAGGACAGAAAATGGGTTTAAGCTAAACAATGACTGACATAAGTAGACATCAGTGGAAAAAAAATGGAATATGAGCCCTTTAAGGAGTATAAAAGTAGGTTAATAACATGAGCTCAGACTAATTGTATCCCTGTAGAGTATGAACATGTAGTGATATGAACAGGATGTAAATGTGGTATTATTGTGAGAGGAGAGGAGAGGAGAGGAGAGGAGAGGAGAGGAGAGGAGAGGAGAGGAGCATCTGCTAAGCAGTCCCATTAGCACACATTTAATGCAAACATGTTTCTGCTTTACTCGAGGCTCACCATCTGTCCCTGATTTGGCCAAGTCACATGGACACACACTTGAATACACACACAGACACACACAAAAAAAAAAAAAAAAAAAAAAAACAGACAGGCATACGGGGAAGACACTCACATCCTCTTTCATCACAATGTGTCGGATCAATCCTACGATAAGCTCCAGATTGATCTTCTCATCATCATCCATCATCTTCAGCGTGTCAATGGTGCTGTCCGAGTACCTGCCAATCACAGAGCAGAGAGGTCATGCTACATCACATCTCAGTGACTCAACACAAGCGCTGCTAAATATTTATGCTTCAAGAATTCACTTTAACAGCTGCAAGACAAACGTCAAAGCTGCCTAACTTCAGCCCACCAATAGCTGTATTACTAAACTGCAGTAAATAACTTTGCCATTGCGGCTGACCTGCGGGTTTGTAAATGTAATGCCTCACCGTAAGACAATTCATCAAATAGATCAATTACT